>NC_071505.1:167246825-167553630 GCF_027887155.1 Malaclemys terrapin pileata
TGAAAGAAAAGTAGTGAAAAAAATATATTTGGGCTTCTAGAGAGCATAAGAAACAATGTTAAGTTGCAGAGAGTGGGGTGGAGTAAATGCAGTAAGGTAGGAGTGTTTAACTAGATGATTGTATTACTTGTTGGGTTTTCTTTCCCATGAGCTGCTTTACGAAAAGGTGTCCCTAAAGGTTTCACTCTTACCTTGTGGGAATCGACAGACTAAAAACCAGATTGCTTGACTAGCAAAGCTGCTACAAATTATGCTCCAAATCTCCTAAAAAGGAACAGGAAGTATGCATCTCCAAAGAGCCCTCTTGGTGAATTTGGCTTCAGGTCATGTGATATATATATATATCAGGGCTTGATGTCAAATGGGCTGGACATTCCTAGCAATCAAGAGGACACTATGGCCTGAGGTTGAGAATGGAGAAGAGGTGCAAGGTATTTAAGCTGTTTGGGACAGGGACTGCCTTTTTGTTCTGAGTTTGTACTGCACTTAGCACAATGGAGTGTTGGCCCATGACTGGGGCTCTCAGGAGCTATAGTAATACAAATAATAAATATTAATAATACTTTTTGTAAGCACCTAGAGGGTTATAAGGAATAGCCAGCATGGATTTGTCAAGAGCAACTCTTGCCTAATCAGCCTAATTTCCTTCTTTGACAAGGTTACTGGCCTAGTGGATGGGGAGGAAGCTGTAGATGTGGTTTATTTTGATTTTAGTAAGGCTTTTGACACAGTCCCACATGACAATCTCATAAGCAAACTAGGGAAATGTGGTCTAGAGGAAATTACTATAAGGTGGTTCCACTGTTACATTCTGAGGTGCAATCCAGACCAGTGAGGGGTTGTGTCACCACCTGCCCTGAAACCTTGGGTGCCTCACAATGCTTTGCTGCAGTAGCTCCCAATTTGGGCTGCTCACAAACAGCCAAACACCATTCAGGTCACACCCTGAGTGTCTGTATATAGCGACAGCCCTGATCCAGCAACCTGTCAGCAACACACCAGCCACACTCTGGCTTCCAGCAGCCTTGTTTACTACTAGCAGGGTGACCCAAACGTACTCACGATGCCAAATATTCCCCCAAATGTGTGTTCTGTACTGTCTAGCCCTGTCCTGGACAGTTCGGATATTATAGGTCCGTTGCCCCTGTTAAAGGGTCAATATCCAGCAGCCTGCTACTTTAAACAGAGTTACCAAAAAACTCAGTTTAAAACACAGCACTGGATTAGTTTTGATTAAAAAGAAAATAAGTTTAACTACAAAGAGAGATTTTAAGTGAATACAGGTACAAGGCATTAAAGTCAGAAATGGTTACAATAGAAATAAAGATAAAATGCTTTCTAGCAGCCAAAACTTAACAAACTAGACTTGGTTCAAGGTAAAATCTTTACCACATGCTCCCAGCAACATTGCTAACCAAATTTTCATGTCAGGGTCCCTCCCAATGTCAAAAGGTTGGTTCCTTTGCCTTCTTAGGTGAAAGAGAGAGATCGATCCTGGGGTATTTTTGCCCATCAATTTTATAGTCCAGTCACCCTTTGAAATGCATTTTCCCGAGAGTTATCCCTAAAAAAAGTTCCTTCCCACTATGAGAATGGAGACATGGAGTCTCGTGGTGAAAGAAGTTGCATGTTGTTGTTTGCTAAAATGCAGATCCATCTGTTCTTGAACCCTCCCCTTTGTCGCCAAAAAATGGTGCTTGACAGGCGAGTGCCAATCAACGTTGATGACACCTGGCTAGAGGCGTTAGCTTGTCCTTTGTCTTTGAGGAACAGGTTTACTCCCTCCCCAGACTTGTCTGGTAAACACGTCAGTCATAATTTCAGCATATGTATGTAATCTTACATATAATGTTGCTACACACATTTCACCATGATATTATTGACCAGCGAGTTATTAGTTTTCAAATGATACCTCACAAGGCAAATTTTGTACAAAGATTATTACAATAGTGTGTAGGGTGTGAATAGAGGGATGCATTTGGTCACAATGGGTGCACAACTGGGTGAAATATTATACTCAGAAAGTAGTTATCAATGGTTCACTGTCAAACTAGGAGGGGTGTACCTAGTGGGCTCCTGCAGGGGGCCCTGGGTCTGGTATTATTCAATATTTTCATTAATGACTTAGATAATGGAGTAGAGAGTCTGCTTATAAAATTTGAAGAGGACACCCAACTGGAAGGTGTTTCAAGCACTTTGGAGGACAGGATTAGAATTCAAAATGACCTTGACAAATGGGAAAATTGGTCTGAATTCAACAAGATGAAATTAAATAAAGACAAGTGCAAAGTATTTCACTTAAGAAGGAAACCTCAAAGGCACAACCACAAAATGGGGGATAACTGGCTAGGTGATAGTGCTGCTGAAAAGGATGTATGGGTCATAGTGGCTCACAAATTGAATAAGAGTCAACAAAATGTGATGCAGCTGCCAAAAAGGCTAATATGATTCTGGGGTGTATTAACAGCAGTGTCATATGTAAGACACAGGAGGCAACTGTACTGCTCTTCTCAGCACTTGTGAGGCCTCAGCTGGAGTACTGTGTTCAGTTCTGGGCATCACACTGTAGGAAAGATGTGGACAAATGGGAGAGAGTCCAGAGGAGAGCAACAAAAATTATCACGTATTTAGAAAACCTGACCTGTGGGGAATGGTTAAAAAAATTGGGTATATTTAATCTTGACAAAAGAAGAATGGGGTGAGGGGCGATCTGATAACAGTCTTAGGATATGCTGAGGAGTGTTATAAAGAGGACGATAATCAATTGTTCTCCATGTCCACTGAAGAGAGGACAAGAAGGAATGGGCTTAATTTGCAGCAAGGAAAATATAGGTTATATATTAGAAATTTTTTTCTAACTATAAGGATAGTTAAACTCTGGATTAGGCTACCAAGGGAGGATTGGGAATCCCCATCCTTGGAAGTTTTTAAAAACAGGTTGGACAGACACCTGTCAGGGATGGTCTAGGTTTACTTGGTCCTGTCACAATACAGGGAGGTGGACTAGATGACTTCTCGAGATCCCTTCCAGCCCTGCATTTCTATGATTTCATGATACTTCAGCTCTGGTGTGGGACTGCGCTAAAGCTGCTGTTTCCAGTCTGTACTAGTGAAGGTTTTGTATATTATTATCATGTGTTCTGCTACCTCTCACTCAGCTCTGTTCAGTGATGCAGGGGCCTTCTCACTTGTCTTCCTGTATTTCTGAACACTATTATAATTATTGAGTGAATAGCATGAACTTGAGTGGAGGTTTGCATTGACAGTCACCCTGCCCTACAGGGAAAAAAGACTATTGAAGAGGTTGTGTTCTTTACAGGGTGGGTCTTTATTACTCTGGGACCTGTTGGATTAGCCACTTATTCTTTTTTTTTTTTTTTTTAATGGAGTATAAAAAAAACAAACTATTAAATTGTGTGTTTCACAAGTTAAACACAGACTAATAAAAGCAAGACTAAAGGTTTGAAATTCCAGGGAAACCTAGAACATAAACTCAAGGGGGAAAAAAAATCATTTTCATCAAAGTAAACATGACATGCAGCCAGGAAGACATTTCAAGAGCTTGGTAACCTACAGAGATTGCTGTTATGGAAAGCAATTGGAAAAAGGAAGACAGAGTAATGCTGGATCTTTTTGCATATGCAATAAAGAGTTCCCAGGCTTTTGTAAACTTTGTACGTATTTCTTTTCTGAGTTATGTTTCCTATATGTGGGAGTTTCCAAGTCTTTAACAATCTGAGGGAGCAGGATGAAGTCATAGACACTGGCGATAATCTCATCACACCTGCTAGGAACCACACCCACTGTCACCTCAATGGGGTTCCCCATAACCTCTATCTCCACCAGGATGGTGGGGTAATGGCTCACAGCCCCATGCATGCACGTCACTGCTATGTGTTTGGCTTGTAGCAGCTGGCTACTTTTTACCAGCTTACCCGAAATGAGGGTGATAGCCAGGGCCGGCTCCAGGGTTTTGGCCGCCCCAAGCAGCCAAACAAAAAAAAAAAGCCGCGATCGCGATCTGCGGCGGCAATTTGGTGGAAGGTCCTTCACTCCAAGCAGGAGTGCGGGACCGTCCGCCGAATTGCTGCCGAACAGCTGGACGTGCCACCCCTCTCCGAAGTGGCCACCCCAAGCACCTGCTTGGCAAGCTGATGCCTGGAGCCGGCCCTGGTGATAGCACTCCCTGAGTCCACAAGCGCTGTAGTCTCTGCTCCGTTTATCCTCACCAGCCTGGTGAAGTTATGCGGGGCTAATGCAACCCCCGTGAGGTGGATAAGGGAGCACGGTACCTCCCAATCCCTCAAGTTACATTGCATAGGCTCCTTGGTGCAGGGCACTGTGCTGCTATGTGTCCCCACTCCCCACATGCAGAACATCTATAATTGCTTCTAGTCATTCCCCCATCACATGGGTTGGGGGTTTAGTTCCAGGGTTCCCCCGACTCAGGCCAATCCCGACCTTCTGGAGTCCCCGCTGGTTTTCGGCTCCCCCCTTCTTTCACCTAGGACTCCCCGGGGATTTCGCTGCCCAACCTTCCAGGGTTGGGGTTGGGTGCTTGCTTCGAAAGGGGCCTTCCTTGGGTAGTCAGGTCAATTTCCTGGCTGTCATCTGTCTTTCTACCAGCGTGATCATCTTGTTGTAGGTGGACGGATCGTTCTGGCCTACCAATTTGCGGAGATCTGGTGGCAGTCCCTGCATGTAATGGTCCATGACCCGGGTCTCCAAAATCTCCTCCAGGCTGCACACCTTGGGTTGTAACCACTTCCACATGAGGTGTATGAGGTCGAATAGCTGGGACCTCAGAGATTTGTTCTCCTGGTATTTCCACTAATGGAATGTTTGGGCCCATACCACTGCCATTACCGCTGATTGTGCCTTCAGATGGGGATAATCAATGGTATCCATGGTAAGCAGGTCAAAGTAGGCGTTCTGGGCCTCGCCGCACAAAAAAGGGGTGAGAATGCTGGCCCACTGCTCCTGGGGCCATGCCTCACTCTGAGCAGTTCTTTTGAATGATAGGAGATATGCCTCTGTCACCTTCTGACGTCATCTTTGGCAGACAACCAGTGGCCCTCAGGTTTCGCGTCCCATTGGACCCCCGGGCCTGGGCAGTGAGGATTTTCAACTTGTCCACTACCTCTCGCAAGAGGGCACAATCTTGGGTCACCTGGCCCATTAATAATTGATTGGTTTCCTGTTGTAGCTGCATAGACTCCTGTTGTGCCATTGCCTGAACCTGGGAGGCTTCCTGCTGGGCCACCATGGCTTGCACCAGAGCTCTCACCATCTCCTCCATTGTGGTACAAAACAAAACCCCAGTGCACTTTTTTTAACCTTTCTTTTCTGCCACGCTGTCAACAATCATTCTACTCCTGACACCAGTTGTGTATCACACTGACCAATGGGTTACATACACACAGTGTGAGGTATGGACAGACTTGTTTCTGAAGGGCACTAATGCCATACTTAAAAAAAAAAAAAAAAAAAAAACCAGTCTGCAGCTATACCAGTTTGTGCTGTGATCTTGTCAGAGTGCACAAGTGAAGTTAGATCTGGCTGGGTCTATGCTTGAAACTGAGACCTCCAGATTACACCTAGGTGCTGAAACCAGGGACAATGTGATTCAAAATGTGGTATCCTTTTAATTGAGTCAGTGCAGAACCAATGCACCAGTATGGGGTTGGGGCATGGTGCTATTGGAGGTATTGACTCAGATGAAATGTAGAACTGTAGTACTTTGTGGCATGCAAGATCTCATAACATTTTAATAGGAGCAGGACAGTGATCTCAGGTATCCTAGCCAAATTTCAACATTTGTAATTATATTCTGCCTACTAAAATTCCATCTGCAGTTTCAGTTGGAGATGGTATTGTTTTTTCACTTTACGTTCTAAACTATTTAATGTGGCTATGTAGTATTGAATAGCTTCTACATTACAGCAGTTGAGAGTCTTAGCCATTTTACAGTGTGGGGACAGTGTGTGATCATCCACTGTGTTTAAAAAGCACTTTGCCCATCTAGATCACCTTTCATCCAAGGAAATCAAAGTACTAATATTAAACAAATTGTGTTGCAAAGGCAACTATGGTATTATCCCAAACAGCCCACATGTGGTGGCCAGCACAGCCACTGAGTTACCTTTTTCAACACCTGTTAGTCAATGACAAGGACAACCAGAGAGTTGCTTGTAACAAGACATGCTCTGATCAAGAACCATAACATTGTTACTTAAACAGCATTTTTGTTGCTACTTAGAACAATAGTTCTAGAACTGGAGACTACTGTCCAAAGGACAAGAACCACCATGGAATTACCTTGTACAACATCAGTGCACTTCCTTCCAATTGTAAAGACTGCTGTGAGGCTAAAGCTGGAGAAACCTCTTCCTTTGCTCAGTAGAGGACACCATAGTTATTTTATAGTATATTTACCAAGGGCCAAATTCTGCTCCGTTACACCCATTAAATCCTTTCAGTGAGGCTATATGCATGTAAGTGAAAAGAATTTGGTCCAGTTCTATTTAGTTGACAATATCAGGGAAGATAACCCTGTTGCAATTCCTGCTGGCAGTATCATTGCATCACTATGTTGCCCGTGCTGGCAATAAGATTTTACAAAGATATAGGCGGAATTGTTAATGTAAAAACATTCCTTGGATGAGGCTCCTAGCTGGTGGATCAGTTGGGCCCTGCACTGATTGACTTCGGAAAACCTTGGACTAACAGCCGAGAGATGAGACTAAACAATGACTCGGTAATATATCCCAAGTGACTAAGTAAAAATAACCCTTCTTAAAACAATATATGTGCTCCCTGTGGACCAAATTCCACCCTAGCTTAAGCAGGCAGTGTTCACATTGCAGTAAATGGAAGATCTCCCATCATCTCAGTGCTGAATGTGGTTGTCCTCAAGTCACATCTGCTGACTTGACAGACCAGAACAAGCTTTCACTCTGCAGAGCTAAGGCAGCTGCGAGAGAGCGAGCTGGCCCTGTCAGAATAGACTCTTACGTTCTGCACACACAGTCTTTATTATTGCTGGAGATCCCAGACTGAGTTTGCAGGGCTGGTAGTTCAAACGTCCTCCCCCCACTGCCTCACGCACTGGAATTGTGAAGCAAGAACACAGGATCTCTCTCACACACACGCGTGCGCCTTCCCCCAACTATCACTGGAATTGTGACTTGCACACACAGGATCATCCAGGGGAAAACAATTTTGCATTATTTGACAAAATTACAGACTGATGCCCTAGTTAGCACTGATCCCATCACTTCCATGAGGAAAGGTCACAGGATTTCCTAGACCCACATGAACAGTATGTATAAAGCAAGCTGACTTTTCCCCTTCTCCACTCTCCAGACACACAGGTGCCTGGAATGTGGTGGAGCTGATGTACTCACTCACTGAAGGAAGTGTATTATGCTGCTCAACCGCAACACTTCCAGCCTATTAAAAAGTGGTGATGGGCTGGGGAAGAGTGACTTGTCCAATCCTTGGCTCAGGAGGCTGATAGGGTTATACTGGGGCTGGTTGGAAAACAAGAATTCTGTTTTGTGAAAAATAACCCCCCTGCGGTTTCAAAAATTGCTTTAGTTTTTCATCAGAATGAAAATGAGACTTTTAGGGTATGTCTACACTTTGAGATGAGGTTGTAATTCCCAATTCAAGGAGACATACCTGTGCTAGCTCTAATCGACCTAGTGCTCTAAAAATAAAATGTAGCCAGCAGAGGGTGAGCGCCAGGAGGGACTAGCCACCCTGGGTACATGCCTCATGTCTCGGACGAGAGTGTACTCAGGGTACCAAGCCCCTCTTGCTGCTCATGCAGTGGCTACGCTCTATTTTTAGCATGCTAGCTCAATCAGAACTAGCATGGGTATATCTTCCTAAGCTGGGAATTACATCCCCACTTTGCAGTGTAAACATGCCCTAAGAGAGTACCACTAGCCAGAATAACCAATAGCCTGGTGGTTAGAGCGATCATCTGAGATGCAGGAAAGCCACATTCAGGTCCTTGCTCTGCCTGATGCTGAATAATTATTAGTAGGGACAGAATAACTGCTTCTGCAGCGGTGTTGGCGCTTGGGGAGAGGGCTTTAGCCCCCTGGATTTTTAGTATGATATAATAATGGTAGACTAGAGCTCAGCGCTATGCTCTGCCACAGTCTGTCTGAATGTGCTGTTAAATAGGAAGGTAAGTCTGTCTGTATTTCCTTCAGAGGGAGCAGTTGTGTTGGACTCTGATGATGAGTCTGACAGCTCATGTGGGAGGAAAGGGGAACAGAGGGCTGACAGAATCTTCCTTCCACTCCTCTGCTTCTCCCCACTATTTCACCTATTAGGACCAGGGTACAGACCACCATGGGTTCTTGTGGCAGTGGCAGAAGTAAGGAGTTGATGTCATTCTCACGCTCAATACCCTGCCTGTATCAGGTGAGGACCCATAGCCCAGCAGCTCCTCTACATGCCTCCTGTGGAGGATGCCCCAAAGCAGAGAGAACACAGGCTGTGGGACAGGGAACCCATTCAGTACATAGCCACAGAAATGAAGTGGCCAAATGAGCTACCAGAGGAGCAGAGAACTGCTCTCCTCTCTGGCAAAATGAGAATCCATCAGGAGTCAGCTTCTTGGAGGGAGATAGGACTACAGACACCAAGAGGAGGAGAAATGAAGCCTGCTGAGGGATACAGAGAAGGGGAGAGGTAAATGTCCCCAAAATAAAGTTGTTAGCTGCATCCCTGCTGTTCAGAGAAAATAAGAACCACCTTTCACCTTAGTCCAGAAAACAAACTGAAGCTCAGAGACTTGGATTGCTTCCATCTACCTTATTTGTAACTTTCATGTGCCTCTGTGCTACCAGTCTCCAGCATAAGGGTGGCAGGGAAAATGCCTTAACAATAACCTACTTAACCAGCAGCAGGAGGTAGTTCCACATGAGGCCTAATCTCACAAGTTTTCCAGCTGAGTTTCATAAAGCTCAGAGGCTCTTACAGTTCCAAAATGCATTTGAACTCAAGGCTGCTTATTCAGACCAAACTCCAAACCTTCTAAGGTAATTACAAACTAACAGGGCTGCATGTTTCCCCTACTCCCAATTCTGTGGGTCCTGGGGAGAAAATATAGTGAATGTTCTCCTGTGGGAAGTTTGGCTTTCAGTATTGCTAATCCCAAGTGTTTTACATTTTAGTTCTTTTTATTTGCAGTCTGCAGGTGGAGCCTTTTAGGATTCACATGTTCAAGCTTTGGTCTGCAGCCATGAAGGCTAGAAGCTTACTTTTTAAAAATGAAAGATGAAATGTTTAGGTTAAACCTGACTCCAGGAGTGGGGGCATTAAGAAAAACAAAATATCATGAAACTCACAGTAAAACCATAGGAATTGGCAACCTTGGACTTTGCTGTATTTTCCCTTACTTGGGATGCTAACCCATCTTTGTTTGTAAACCAGCCGACCTAACTAAATGCTCAGTATGTTCCTGATGGCAGACTGGATAAGATTCTAGCTACAAAACACAAAGAAAAACAGCAGCAATAAAACCGCACAAGGCAAGTAAGCCCTGGCTATTTTTCTTCTAAAGGTTCTAGAGATCTGATAGAAATAGCAATCATCTGGAGGTAGCCCATCTCATTCTGTAGTGCTGGTAATCATCATCCGTCCCATTAGTGTGAAGAGCTTGCCAATTATACCAGCTACAGAGCACAAAACTGCTCTGCACTCTACAACTGAAGCAAACTGCCTGGCAAAGGCGGAAAATGACAGAACTTCTTGTTCCTGTGTACCGATGCATTAAGCATAGATCCTGCAGACAAAAGTCTGTATCTACCACTATATTCTGGCCCAGCTGTCTGCAAAATGCTCTAATGAGGGAGAAGCAGACTGAGAAGGGACCTGGAAATTCCTGAGTCTTTGATCCTACCTCTGCCACTGGCTTCATATGTGGCCTAAACCTCTGTATAATATTAACTTCCCTTACAGTGGTTTGAGAGACTAAATTCATTATTTGTAAAATGTTTTTGAAGATGAAATGTGCTGTTAAATGTTAAATATAATAACTAAAAGGAGATGTGATGGTCTACAAATGGTTGAAGCAAGTAAAAATGTAGTCAGGACAATAATTTATGGTGGTAAAAAGGAGATAGTGAGGAGTAATGGGAAAAATCAAGAGAAGGAAAATCTTAGATTAAATCTGAGGAAGAACTTCCTGATAATGAGATCTAGTAGGCCCTGTGTGTCTCCCAGAGGAAATGGAAGCCACATGTCTTGTGACCTTTAAAACACAACTGCATGAAACACTAGAAAATACATTGTCCCGTGCTGGTGGAGAATGGATTAGATGCGACCTAATGTCTGCTCCCGCTCTAAGTATTAGTCTGCCTGTAAGCATGTGATTTCCTGCATAGTAAGTACTTTTTATATTAGATCTTCTACTAGCCCCTGAATTTCATGAGTGTCTGGCTTTATATAGTTTCAGAGTTTCCTAGCAAACTGAGAATCACCCCTGGATAACCTTTAGTCTGTTTCATTGACTTATGAGACAAACAACAAAGCCCCTTCTCAGACAGAAGACATCACAGGATGCTGTACAACGAAAGACGATAAAACTAACTGTAACTTAAGGACAGTTAATGACCTAGGCTTGGCTCTATCAAATCCACAACCCCATAGGAATCCACTTAATTTGTGACTCCTGCAACATGGCTCATCTTGAGTTGGTGTGATCACTGCTTGATTCTGCTCCACACATAAAACCCAGGTGACCAAAGGTCTGACTGCCTTTTGAGGACTTTCTACTGAAGGTGCCTGATCTTTAACCCATGCCCTTAGGGCATCCCAGCACGCAGAGGGGCTGGTTTAGCAACTGGGAGTTATCAGAACTCCCAAGGTGAGCTGCACAGTGGAAATATTCAGAGAAAAATGATGGCGGTGCCCAAGAAACACTGCTCCCTATTCTTGCTGTGTGTCTCCTGTGCTCAGAGCCACTTCACCACTAGGACAGGGGCCTAAACCAAAACTTATTTCCCCAGAAAGAATACAATAAGGTACTTAGCAAGATCTGTAATTGCAGAGGAATGAATGATAAAATCTTTTGTCATTTGAAGTTTTGACAGTTGTAACAATCGCTCTATATTCTATGCCCTAATTAATAACAATAAATAATACTTTGCTCTTCTATGGCAACTTTCATCTAAGGCTCTCCAAGTGCTTTAAAAATGCTAGTGAATTCAGCCTCATACCATCCCTGGGAGCTAGGGAGCACTATCACCCCCATTTTGCATTAATGGAAACTCAGGCACAGAGGGGTGAAGCACTGTGCCCAAGGTCATGCTGCAAGTCAGTGGCAGAGTTTGGAATAAAACTCTGGAATCCTGACCCATATCTCTGTATTCCCACCATCAGACCATGCTCCCTGCATTCCCTGGGGACAAGATCGGGGGTGCAATGAAAAGTACAAGAAATTCTTAATTATATGGTATGACTTTTTTTGCATAAACAAGGTTTCTTATATCCGCAGCTTCCTGAGTCAAAAATCTCTGATTTTGACAATGAAAGTGAGATTGCAAGATCCACAAGGGACAGAAGGAACATTGGGGTCTAAAATAAAGGACATTCCTGCAAAGGGGCAACTGAGATGTATGACTACAAATACCCCCATGAAGCCTGAAGTTTCAGCTCTATCGGCTAGTTCCTCCTCCTGTGCCCAATTTTATAACTGAGTGTTTGAATCATGCCTCAAAATGATGCAGGCCCTTGAAGGTTACTGCCTTCTCCAACTCAGGGGAAGAGGCTCAAAAATGAATGATACTCCACACTCCTCCCCTATATTCACATGCTCTCTTCTTCTCTCCCTCCCCCCAACTTTAGAATAACTCTGTGCAAGAAGTTCGAAGGGGTCATTTACCATTTAATACAGCAAATTGAAATTATTACCTGCACCTAGTGGGAAAGTGCCATGTAAAGGTGGAGCTAATTCAATCTGAACTGCTGGGGCAAGTAAGTCAGCAAAGTAACGCGCGGCTACGGAAATAAATTTTTTACCTCCATATCCTGCAAGTGAGGGGTGTCCTCAGGACAGTTGTTCTTCCCCACCCTTTCCCCACTTAGCTGTGGAAAGTTTCTGCCCAGCCAGAGTGAGAACACACTGCTGAGCAGCGTATAATATAATATCCAAGCCCCAGCTCCGCTTGAGAACTGACAGAGCCCAGTGAGCAGCCCTGCACTAGAGAACAAGGAAGGAGGGAGGGTGGTTGAGAGGAAGGGAGGGTGGGGAGTGGTGGGGGAGGCAAAGCAATCAGGGTTTAAATTTAGACACAAATCTAAACAGATACTGTCCTTCCCAGAGTGCAGGGCTCAAGAGAAACCTAACAGCAAACTCTGTGCTCTGCCCAAACATGGGGGCACGAAGTGTGTATTTCCTCTGTATCTCTCCCTTTCTTTCTCTTCTGTCCATACTCCCACCATCATTTTCTTTTTTTTCTTTCTTCTTCTTCTCCCTTCATCTGCATTCTTTCCCTCCTCTGTTTGTCATTATTCTCCCTCTCCAGGTCTGCAGTCTTTTCCTTTTGCTGCAGCCGTTCCTTCTGTCTTTTTCTTCTCCTCTTTCAACTTCTGACCTTTTTAATCTGTAGCGGGTGAAAAGATTTTAACTGACACTTGGGATGGGCATGGGGAACATAAGAGGAGCAGATATCATATCATTATTATATTTGTAGGGATGAAGGCTTCACAGTGGTAGGTGCTGTGCAAACACAGAATAAAAAGATGGTCCTAACTGGAGATGTAAATTGCTAAGTCTGAAACAGGATTGACTTTTTCCACTTCCAGTCTTTTTTTTTTTTTTTCACCATTTAACCAGATGTGCTAATTCAGGATGCGACTTTTCTCAGTAAAGACTTGAGCACTGACAAATAAAGCTACAGTTGTGGTGGTAAAGCTGTTTGTTTTGTTTTGTTTTTTGTTTTTGGTAGATGCACAGGATTTAGGGTATGTCTACACTGGCAGAGTTACAGCACTGGCAGTTACAGCGCCACTCAGAGAGCGCTGAAGGGAAACCGCTGTTGTGTGTTCACACTGTCAGCTGCCCACACTTGCAGCGGTATTCAGAGCGGTGCACTCTGGGCAGCTATCCCACAGTGCATCTCTTCCTTTTTTGCTGCTAAGTGTTGTGGAAAGGTGAAGGGGGTCGTGGGGCATCCTGGGCCCCTTGATGCATTGCTTTGCATCCCAGCAATCCCTGTGCTTCCGTCTGCATTTGGTGCCATCTTTCAACGGTTTGTGTATGGCGCGCTCTGCCTCTTCAGTCTGCAGGAGTGGATCCCGAACTGTTGACCAGTATGCTGCTCACTCTGACTAACACGTCATGAGTGGCAGTGGAGTTATTCCTTAAACTACAAAGGTAAGAGGAGTGTGACATTGATCTCGCCACGCGTACTAGCTATGACACGAGATTGCTTGTGGCATTCACGGAGGTGGTGATCACAGTGGAACGCTGCTTTTGGGCTCGGGAAACATGCACTGAGTGGTGGGATCACATCGTCATGCACGTCTGGGATGACGAGCAGTGGCTGCAGAACTTTTGGATGAGGAAAGCCACATTCATGGGACTGTGGGATGAGCCCTGAGGCACAAGGACATGAGAATGAGAACTGCCCTGCCTCTGGAGAAGCACGTGGCATTGAGGAAGCTGGCTACTCCAGACTGCTACCGATCGGTCGCTAACCAGTTCGGAGTGGGAAAGTCGACCGTTGGACTCGTGTTGACGGAGGTGTGCAGGGCCTTTAATTGCATCCTGCTCTGAAAGACCCTGACTCTAGGCAACTTGCGTGACATTGTGGATGGCTTTTCACAAATGGGCTTCCCTAGCTGTGGAGGAGAGATAAATGGCACGCATATTCCAATTCTGGCACCAGACCACCTAGCCACGGAATACATTAATCGGAAGAGGTATTTCTTAATGGTTCTCTAGGCCTTGTGGATTACTGTGGGCATTTCACAGACATTAACGCAGGCTGGTACAGAAAGGTGCATGATGCACGCATCTTTTGGAACACTGGCCTGTTCAAGAAGCTGCAAGTAGGGACTTTCTTCCCGGACCAGAAGATCACCATAGGGGAAGTCGAAATGCCCATTGTGATCCTGGGAGACCGCACCTATCCCTTAATGCCGTGCTTATGAAGCCATACATGGGGCAACTTGACAGCAGCAAGGAACAGTTCAACAACAGGCTGAGCAAGTGCAGAATGACTGTTGAGTGTGCTTTTGGCTGTTTAAAGGCTGCTGGCGCTGCCTATATGGGAAGTTGGACCTGGCTGATGACAGTATTCCTATGTTTATAGCCACGTGCTGTAAGCTCCATAATATTTGTGAAGGGAAGGGTGAAAGCTTCACTCAGGGCTGGACCACTGAGACTCAGTGCCTGGAGGCTGAATTTGAACAGCCAGAGACCAGGGCTATTAGAGTGGCTCAGCACAGAGCCATAAGGATCAGGGATGCCTTGAGGCACCAATTTGAAGCCGAAAGCCACTAATATTTGTTGCTATGCTCGGGAGTGCAGTACTTGTAATGCTAGGAGGTGATTGTGATTGGTGCAGAGGATGCAATATGAAGGTTTAAGATAACTGTCTGTTGCTTTGTAGGGCTCTGTTTGCTTTCAATTTATAGAATAAAGATTGCTTTCAAACCAACACAATTCTTTTATTAAAAAACAGCAACCGGAGGAGAATATCAAACAAAAAAACACATCAGCACTAAGGGGGATGAGGGAAGGGAAGGTCCCAGGAGGAGGTGAGGTCCTGGAATGGCTAAAGATTTGTGTATGTCCAGGGATCATATCCAACCTTCTCTTTTGGAGTACAGTGCAGCGGGTACTGTACTTCAGCAGGGCCAAACTGTAGAGGGATGGGTGTTGAGTGCTGTGGGTACTGAGAGTCTGCAGGGCTGGACTGTGAGGAGGGAGGAGTGGAATGCCGCAAGTATAGACTGGAGCTAGGAGGTTGATAAGAGTGTGTTGGCAGTGTCTGAGGGGTGCATGGGAAAGAGTTTTGTGACAGCAACTGCAGGGGAGGGCGGGCGCAGAGCTGCTCGGTTTGCAGTGCTAGTATCGCCTGGAGCATGTCCACTTGGTGCTCCATAACGTTTAAGAGCCACTCTGTGGCTTCATTTCTGGCATGCTGCATTCTCCTTTCAGTCCCTCTTCTCGCTGTCCCACCACTCCTTCAATTCCTGTTTTTCAGCGGCGGAGTGTATCATAACATCACGCAGAAAGCTCTCCTTAATTCTTCGTGGCCGCTTTCTAATTCTGCGCAGCCGTTCAGCTGGCAATAACGAAGAGGGAGACTGGGCTCCCAAAGTCATCTCTGTGATGCCAAAATGCAACATTTTACAGAAGCAGTATTGTTTGCAACACACAGAACACTGATTCGGTGATTTAAAACACAGCCAGTATTCACATACCTGTCACTAACTGGCTGACCCCAGGCAAGCACACATGAGCCACAAGACCTCCAAAATGGTGAGTAGCTGCAGCGGCAGGGTAAATCAGTGTTCCCAGGCCCTACTGTACACTGGGCATGTGGCTCTTGGGGAGAGCCAGCTCTTTTGGGGGGGGGGGTCTGATAATCATTCCTGTCCCCGCATTTTCCACAGTCTGTATTCATTATGAAAGATATCTCGCTGCTGAGGGTGAGCAGGGACTCAAGGGAGAGTCTTCTCTAAGACTGCAGCTACTGCCCTGGCCCTTATGCAGCTCCAATGTGTGCAACAATGGTCCTCCCCTTAGTCCCCTGTGATGGCACAGTGGTGCAGAAAAGTTACCATTAATCAGGCAAGAAACAAAGCAGTTCTGCGGCAGCGGATTGCCCAGTATTTCCATGAGAGTTTCGTGGAGATCTCTGAGGCAGATTCCCGTGAAGTGAGGGAGTCAATCAACAGCCTGTTCTGACTCTCAGACTAGGCATGTGGTGGTATGTGCATCATACAGACACAACCCTGCTTTCTGCACCCCTCCTGCCCCCAACAACTTGCTTCAGCGATTCCCAAAATCAAATCCACTTACCGGGGTCTCCTCTCCTGTTTGCGCTTCACCAAGATCCGACAGCTGTGACTGGCTAGCCTCCTCTGGGGTAGAAAAGAGCTCCTGGCTGCATGCATCTCTGACCTCCGAGTCATCCTCTGTCTCCCACTTCCCGTCCAAGATTTCCTCCTCCTGGTTTGGTCCACTCTCGACTGGCACGTGAGCCACTGAAGTATCCACAGTGGCCTTTGCAGTGGAGGTGGGGTCGCCACTGAGTATCACGTCCAGCTCTTTGTAGAATCGGCAGCTCATGGGCGGTTTGTCTCCTGGGCCTTGTGATAAGTGTTCCGCAGCTCCTTCACTTTGACCCTGCACTGCAATGTGTCCCGGTCATGGCCCCTTTCTGTCATGTATCATGAAATCTATCCGTAGGTATCATAATTCCTACGGCTGGAGCGCAGCTAGGACTGGACAGCCTCCCCCCCCAAATGCCAATGAGGTCAAGGAGCTCGGCATTGCTCCAAGCGGGGGATCGCCTGGTGAGTGGAGCAGGCATGGCCACCTGGAAAGATGCGCTGAGACCACTGCACACGTCACCAAGCAAACAGGAAGGAATGTACGGGGTGGGGATGACGGTTGGTCACCTGAGGGCAGGGCAGTAGAGTTCAAACCGATGACCAGAGAGGCAAGAACAGGTATTGTGGGACACTTCCCGGAGGCCAATCGTAGTGCTGTAATTGACCAAGGTGTCTACACTGGCACTGGGGCACTGTACCCCCGGTGCAGAAAGCTGTATGCCTCTCATCGGGGTGTTTCTTTTACAGCGCTGCAACTGCACAGTTTCTGCGCACTAAGTGGCTTGGTAGTGTGTACACCTCGGGAGTTACAACACAGAAAGCTGCTTTACTGTGTAGAAACATGCAAGTGTAGACAGGGCCTGAGTTAGGAAGAATTAAACCACAACAGCATTTTGCTAAGGTCTCGCTTTCCATACAGATCATAGAAATGTCAACTAAACAATGTCATACCTGTTTTAGCAGCCCTCATGCACATGCTCCACCCACAGAATGTTGATCCCCATTTACAGAGATCAGTGCAGAGGATCAGATCCCCATCTATGGGGAGGAGTGCAGAAAAATTTGGAAAGACTTTTTTTTTTTTTTTTTTGGTCAATTGCAGGGTCTCCATCCTCCAGAGCTGGGAAGTGACACAACCCACTGGACAGTCCTGTTTCATAACTCTGCCTCCAGGACAAGTGAAAGAAGATTTTAAAGTATTTTTTGAAAGCCAGGTTCAAGATTTAAACCTCACCCTCTTCATGGTTGTGGTGATGTTAGCCACCTATATGCCATCAAAGCATAACAAGATGGTCCTACAGCATACTTATATCTTGCCCTATTAAAGTGACTGCTTTGCATACAAACCCTCTTATTGTTTAGCAGATCCTGGAATAAAATAGACTTAAGTCATGATATTTTTACCTCTTAATTACAATATTGATGGGTGCTAGGCTACTCTGTGACTCAGAGTATGTCTACACTGCAATGTAAGCCCAAGGTTTGAACTCAAGAACAAACCTAATATTACTTCCATCCATACACAGTCTGACCCAGGGTCCCAGGACCCCAGGAGGGTCCAAGCCTGAGACAAGCCAGGACCAGGGTTCAAACCCTATTGCTTTGCCGTGTAGATGCAGCCCCACTGGACTCGTGTTCTGGGAGCCCACCAAAAGTATGTCATAATCCTATAGGCCAACTTTCTTTGCCTTGCTAAGACAGTCAAATTTTCCCATACTGCACCATGAACAAAAGGCTAGAGTAGGAGGGTGTTAGGAAGTCTGTGATATGATTGGTTGGACTCAGGTCTGCATACAGCAGTGTGGACACTGGAACCTCAGGTTCAGGCTCAGGTTAGAAAATTCTTAACTTGGGGTTGACAATCAATGTAGATGCTCATGCCCTGTGTTCTGTAACTCAAAGTCCGCTGAATCAAGTTCCACTAACCCTAGGTTTACGTTGTAGTGAAGACATATCCTCAGCTCCTATCCAGCAAAAAGCTCATAGACTCATAGACTCATAGACTTTAAGGTCAGAAGGGACCATTATGATCATCTAGTCTGACCCCCTGCATGCTGCAGGCCATAAAACCGTCCCTACCCCTTCCCTGGACTCTGCTGTTGAAGTCCCCAATCCTGTTTTAGGTGACTTCAATCGGCAGAGACCCTCCTGCTAGAGATCCCTGCCCCATGCTGCGGAGGAAGGCGAAAAACCTCCAGAGGCTCGGCCAATCTGCCCTGGAGGAAAATTCCTTCCCGACCCCAAAAATGGCGATCAGTCAGACCCCGAGCATATAGGCAAGAGTCACCAGCCTGACCCCTGTCAGCCATTATACGATTTACCTACCATTGTTTGGTTTTCCTTGACTACTATGTTTTACCATTAAACCATTCCCTCCATAAATTTATCTAACTTAATCTTAAAACCAGACAGGTCCGTCGCCCCCACCGTTTCCCTCGGAAGGCCGTTCCAATATTTCACCCCTCTGACGGTCAAAAACCTTCGTCTAATTTCAAGCCTGAACTTCCCCACGGCCAGTTTATATCCATTCGTTCTCGTATCCACATTAGTACTAAGCTGGAATAATTCTTCTCCCTCCCTTGTATTAATCCCTCTAATATATTTAAAGATAGCAATCATATCCCCCCTCAGCCTTCGCTTTGTCAGACTAAACAACCCAAGCTCCTCTAGTCTCTTTTCATACGACAGGTTTTCCATTCCTCTGATCATCCTAGTGGCCCTTCTCTGCACCCGTTCCAGTTTGAGTTCATCTTTTTTAAACATGGGAGACCAGAACTGCACACAGTACTCCAAGTGAGGTCTCACCAGCGCCTTGTACAACGGGAGCAGGACCTCCTTATCCCTACTAGATATACCTCGCCTAATGCATCCCAAGACAGCATTGGCTTTTTTCACCGCCACGTCGCATTGTCGACTCATAGTCATCCTGCGGTCTACGAGGACCCCTAGGTCCTTCTCCTCTTCCGTTACTTCTAACCAATGCGTCCCCATCTTGTAACTAAAATTGTTATTAGTCATCCCCAAATGCATTACCTTACACTTTTTACTATTAAATTTCATCCTATTTCTGATACTCCAATTCACAAGCTCATTCAAGTCTCCCTGCAGGATATCCCTATCCTCCTCCGAATTTACAACGCCTCCCACCTTCGTATCATCCGCAAACTTTATCAGCCCACTCCTGCAATCGGTCCCGAGGTCAGTTATAAATAGATTAAATAAAATGGGTCCCAAAACCGAACCTTGAGGCACTCCACTAGTAACCTCCCTCCAACCCGACAGTTCACCCTTTAATACGACCCGCTGCATTCTCCCCATTAACCAATTCCTTATCCACCTCTGGATTTTCATATCGATCCCCATGTTTTTCAGTTTAACCAATAATTCCTCATGGGGTACAGTATCAAACGCTTTACTGAAATCCAGGTATATTAGGTCCACCGCATTTCCCTTATCTAATAAATCCGTTACTTTCTCAAAGAAGGAGATCAGATTCGTTTGGCACGATCTGCCCTTCGTAAAACCATGTTGTAATTTATCGCAATTGCCACTAACCTCCAGGTCCTCAACTAGTTTCTCCTTTAGAATTTTCTCTAACACCTTGCACACTACAGATGTTAAACTGACAGGCCTGTAGTTACCCGGATCACTTTTTTTCCCTTTCTTGAAAATAGGAACCACATTAGCTATTCTCCAGTCTAACGGGACCACCCCCGAATTTACAGATTCATTAAATATTATCGCTAACGGGCCTGCTATTTCCCGCGCCAATTCCTTCAATATTCTCGGATGAAGATCGTCCGGTCCTCCCGACTTAGCCCCATTAAGGCAATCAAGTTTTGTTTCTACCTCGAATATGGTAATCCCCCATCCCGAATGCCCCTCTGTAGCGGTGCTAGTATCCCTAATACCTTCATTGGCCTCATTAAACACCGATGCAAAATATTCATTGAGATATTGTGCCATGCCTAGATTGTCTTTAATCTCCTCTCCGGCAATAGTCTTCAGCGGTCCCACTTCTTCTTTCTTTGCTTTCTTCCTATTTATGTGGCTGTAAAACCTCTTACTATTGCTTTTAATTCCCCTCGCTAGGTCCAACTCTACACGGCCTTTGGCCTTTCTCACTCTATCTCTACATTCTCGGACTTCACTAAGGTAAGTTTCTTTACTAATCCCTCCCCTCTTCCACTCTTTGTACGCTTTCTGTTTTTTCCTAATCACCCCTTTGAGTCGGTCGCTCATCCAGCTCGGTCTAAATCTCCTGCTTTGTAATCTTTTTCCCTTTTTTGGAATGCAGGCCTCCGACAGCTCATGCATCTTTAACTTGAAGTAATCCCAGGCTTCTTCTGCCTTTAGATCCCTTAATACGTTTGCCCAATCCACTTCCCTTACCAGTCCCCTTAATTTGTTAAAATTGGCCTTTTTAAAATTATAAACCCTAGTCTTTGACTTAATTCTGTTACTCCTCCCATGTATTTTAAACCGAATTAGCTCATGATCACTGGAGCCCAAATTGTCCCCCACTAGCACTTCCTCAACGAGGTCCTCACTGCTTACCAGAATCAAATCTAAAGTGGCCTCCCCCCTCGTCGGTTCAGCTACCACTTGATGAAGGAATTGATCAGCAAGCACATCTAGGAACATCTGAGCCCTATTATTACTACTAGCGTTTGTGCCCCAATCTATATCCGGGAAGTTAAAGTCCCCCATAATTACACAGTTTCTATTAGTAATTACTTCTCTAAACACATTAAATAGTTCCTTATCCATATCCTGGGTCGATCCCGGCGGTCTATAGCACACTCCAAGCACTATCCCCGGAGAGGCTCTAGTAGTCCTTTTACCCAGTGTGAGTATTGCCCAGACGGACTCTGTGTTATCTAATCCATCCACTATTATTTCTTTACAGCTTATTTCACTGTTGACATACAATGCCACCCCCCCACCTTTACCTTTGTTCCGGTCTTTCCTAAACAGCGTATACCCCTCCATACCTGTGTTCCAGTCGTGACCGTCATTCCACCACGTTTCTGTTATTCCTACGATATCCGGTTTCAGCTCTTGGACCAAGAGCTCCAATTCCTCCATTTTATTACCTAGGCTTCTCGCATTGGTGTATAAACACCCTAATGTATGTCGTTTAGCCTGTCTCCCATTAGTAGCACTATATGTTGCGGGCCTCCTTGCGCCCGTCCCCCCTGTCCTTCCTATGTCCAATCTCGTCTCCCCGGCTATGTCTCCTCTCATTTTACTCACCTTTTCCATACTGGAATCTGGCGTGGAGATTAACTGTGCATCTCCCAACCTTCTCCCCAAACTTCCTAGTTTAAAGCTCTTTTGATAAGATGAGCCAGCCTCCCTCCCAGAAGTCTATTTCCTTCCCTACTCAGGTGAAGCCCATCCCGCGAGAACAGGTGTCTGTCCCCAAAAGCCTCCCAGTGGCCATACATCCCAAAGCCCTCCTTATAGCACCACTCCCTTAGCCAAGTATTTATTCTCACAATCCTATCAGCCCTTTGCTGCCCTTCCCTCGGAACGGGCAGAATCCCACTAAAGATAATCTGAGCCTCTATCTCCTTGAGCGTCTTCCCCAGCCTGGCATAATCTCCCTTGATTCTCTCTAACGAGAACCTAGCCGTGTCATTCGTTCCTACATGAAGGATTATCAAGGGGTTCTTACCTGCTCCTTTTAGGATCCTTTTCAACCGCAGGTCCACATCGCGTATCTTTGCGCCCGGGAGACAGCACACCCTTCTGTTCTCCGGGTCCGCCCTGGTCACAGGCCTGTCCAATCTCCTCAGTAATGAGTCTCCAATTACATACACCTGCCTTCGCCTGGCAACAGTGCCATCTAGTAATCTAGTCTCTAATCCCTCTAGTCCTGACCTGAGCCTGTTCCTATCTTCCCTAATGCTCCCCCTTATGCCTTCCTGAATCCTCCCGGGGCCCAGAATTGGTGCTGTCTCCATCAACTCCTCCCCTCTCTCTCTCGGACTAGCCGCTCTTCTCTTCTTCCTCACTCTCCCACCTTCAGCCGCCACCTGCTGCCCCTCCACCTCGCTATCCAAACACTCGAACCTATTCCTGAGTTCTATTCCCCCCTCACTGGCCCTTCTTTTCCTTGGCCTGCTTCTGACAGTCACATGGTTCCACCTCCCATGCTCTCCCCCCTCTCAGAATGATTGCTGGAATTGCCATGGGCTGGTCCCAAATCTTGCAACTCACTGGATAGTTAAAGAATCAGCCCTGGTTTGTTTTGTGACTTGATTTGAGTTTTCAAGTCATGGCACTGTCAGCGTGTGATAATACTTGCACAGATGCAGTGGGAAGACGCAGGACCAGATCCTGGGGAGTGCCTGGCAAACAGCTGACCCAGGAACAAAGGTGTGCAAAGCATCAGCCCCAACCTGCACTGTACATTCTTTGGACAAAGTAGAGGATCTGGCTTACAGTTGTTCCAACATGATTATTTGATCCTGATACAAATACAAAAAAATAGCAGCCATACTGTTTCACTGTCACTTCAGATAGCAACATACCTACAGGTATTAGTAGATTAAACTCTAGATATAATAATAATACACCTCCACCCTGATATAACGCTGTCCTCAGGAGCCAAAAAATCTTACCGCGTTATAGGTGAAACCGCGTTATATCGAACTTGCTTTGATCCGCCGGAGCGTGCAGCCCCGCCCCCCTAGAGCACTGCTTTACCGCATTATATCCAAATTCATGTTATATCGAGTCGTGTTATATAGGGGTAGAGGTGTACTTAGTTCTTTTATAGTGCTTTTCATTAATAGATCTCAAAGCTCATTCCAAAGAGGAAAGTATCATTCACAACAAATACACATCACTTCAATAACACACCCAAACCATACAGCCATACGCTAGCAACTGTAACTGCAGGGGGGATTGGTGCCATGTGCAAAATGCATTGGCGGTCTCTAATCACTAGGTAGTCAACAGTGTGACAAGGTCTGTGGTATTAACTGGTTCCTGATGAATAAAAGATTAACTCCAGCTCTGCTTCCCCCTTCCTTTGCACAGGTGGTATGGGGGAAGTGCTAAAACAGAGGCTGCTTGGAAGTCAGGGAGGAGAAAGCCCATGGGAAGGTATGTCTCCACCCAACAGAGGGAATAGGACTGGGTTGCAGCACATGTTTTCTGATTATTTTAATATATTTTAGTTTCTTCATGCAAATACTGATTCTATCCTTCCAGAATAAATATAGGGGGAAGAGACTCTACTGACTAAAACTGGCTATTGGCTGCTGAACCATTCCATGAGCTCATACCTCCACATCACAACAAACCACCAATGCTACAACTGGAAGCCTCAGCAAAGAGACTAAGAATTGAACAGGATGTTGAGACTCAACTCCCCTCTTACTCCTAAATGGTCCCTTATGTTGGCACATGCTTGCAACTTAAGTTGGTCCCTTAAGTTATCATTGATGGAGGAATGTAGGGGGGCACTTTGGCTGTTCTTGCTGTACCTGTTCTGGTGATAGCAAGAGGACTTAATCCTCCATGGATTTCAATGTGACATCTTTCACTTGGGTTTGTTGCTGATATGTCTGTCCAATAACAGGCCTTCAAAAACCACACTTCTCACCCAAAATATAACAATTGCTTCATCTCACTGAAGCTCTATTTCAGCGTTATTCTTTTCTGGTTTGAGGGGGTTGTGTATTGCAAGAGGGTGTTTTTCTTCTTCACAAAACAGGGAGCGGAAGTTGCCAGCTGAGGTCTATGAAAAAGGAAACTGTTAGGCAAAGATAGTATCACTTCAGCCGTATTTTCAAATGAAGATAGCTGCAGCTGCCCAGTATCAAGCCTTTACTTTGTTTGCCTTCTGTAGTTATCACTGCAACAAACTATCACTCCACAAGGCAAATAAGCCCTTCTCTGGTTTTCCTACAAACAGGATTCCCAAACAGCAGTTTAAATGCAAATACCATGAGCATAGTCCAGCATCTTCAGTATGACAAAGAGGTTTTTCTTCTTGAAGAAGCAGAATGTGAACATGTAGAATCTTGGTGGATGTTGAAGTCTCAAGACTGGAAAATGTGAAGTATGAATTGTTCTAGAATCCCTTGTGTAAATGGAGGTTTCTGGACTGAAAACCACTAGAAAACCTGAGCCAAACTAGCCACACTCTTTAATTCTGTAAAATCTTTTGGCAGAAAATTTGGGAAGGGCAATTCTAGGCTGTAGGGTAGGGGGAGGCAAGGGGAATTGTGTGCCCTTACATACTGCATGTGTGAAGAGGCCGACAAGTGAAAGATATCCTAGTGTGCACCTATCTGCCACATTGTGTATCTATTTGGTTGTGGTTCTTCTCAGGGTACAGTAGTGTCCACGGGTCTGTCTGATGTGTTTGTATATAGAAAGGAACATGTGAATCTTTCTGTTTCTATTCTGTTCAGCAGAAAAAAATTTAGCTGTCACAAGTGTCATGAAATCAGACTCTGGTGAAGAGGGATTAGAAAATAATGTGGTTGTGGTCCATTTGGGCTTTGTAGCTTCCCAGCTGATCAATACTGCAGTTGGAGAAGGTCAGCCTAAAAAGCTTAGGGCCAAATTACTGCTGTTCCTGTAGGAGTGCACAAAATGTGCGGGAAAGGGCAGAGGGCACAAAGAGCTCCTTCCTTCCCTCCCAGCACATCCATGGAGGAGGCAGCATATAGCCTAGCTGTGCTCGGGAACACTTAGCACAGTGTTTGCTGGCCTCTTAGGATTTTGATTATTAACCCTTGAGAGGAGCTCATATACTGTGATGATGGGTACGAGTATAAGAACCTGGAGAGATAGATGATATGCAGGGAAATGACAATTCTATGTTCAAAGACTACTGAAGAAGGAAAGCATTTACATTTGGAGTGTATCTGTGAGACCATGTGATTCAGCTGTGTATGTCTGTGCAGCTATTTCATTTGGGTGTGTATGTGAGGGCATTTAGTCTGTTTGTGAGAGTGGTGAATTATTGTGGGGGATAAGGGGTGTCTGTGTGATGAATTTAGGAAGATGTTTGTTTAGGATTTGTAGAAGCATTCAATACAGGATTGTGTTTTTGTATTTGGCTGGGTATATACACCACTTGTCAGCAGTGACGTTAGTAAGCAGAAGTTGTGGCCAAGTTTCCTTCTGAATCTCTCCTGTTCCAACGTTCCGAACGTTTAAGTCTCAGCAGAAGAAAAGGCGATAGTGCAGCCACGGAAGAGACTGCTTTTCATAGCTTAATCAACTCTAAAAGCCAACATCCTGTTTGTATGTAGGGGTTGTACATCAGCTCCTGTAACCCTTCTGTAACAATGGCAAGTTGACAGGAAGCAAATGTGAACAGCCTTTTTATATGGGACCCTCGCTTTTTTAACCCTGTCCTGCTAACTGTGTCCCGAAATATCTCTCCCCACTCAGCCCTCCAATTCCTTTCCCATCTCTCACCAGTAAACTAACAGTACAAGCTCTAAACCTCACCCTCCTCTTCAGGGAGTTATCTGCAGGAAATGAAGTCAGCTGGAACGCTTTGTACTATTGACATTTTTGCTCTATTTCTGCAGCTGCACTTAAGCACATTTGAACACACACAAACCCAGCACTAACTCATTGCTCAGGATATCCAGGACCTGCTGGAATTGATGGGAGAGGGGGCAGTGTCACCAGGGCGGGTGCAAGGATGTTTTGCGCCCTAGGCGAAACTTCCACCTTGCGCCCTCCCCCGCCCCGAGCTCTGTGGCAGCTCTCGGCCCTCCCCTCCGCCTCCTCCCCGAGCCCCAGCTCACCTCTGCTCCACCTCCTCCCCGAGCATGCCATCGCCGCTCCACTTCTCCCGCCTCCCAGGCTTGTGGCGCCAATCAGCTGTTTGGCGCCACAAGCCTAGGAGGGAGAGAAGCAGAGCAGAGCGGCGTGCTCAGGGGAGGAGGCAGAGCAGAGGTGAGCTGGGGCGGGGAGTTCCCCTGCGTGCCGCCCCCCCATCCTTACTTGCTGCAGGCGGCCCTCCCTGTGCCCCCCTGCCCCAGCTCCCTCCACCTAAATGCCGATGATGACCGGGGCGGCCGAAGATCCGGCCGCCGTGGTCGCCGCCGAAGGACCCAAAATGCCACCCCCCAAATGCTAGCGCCCTACGCGACTGCCTAGGTCGCCTAATGGGTTGCACTGGCCCTGCCTGTCACCACTGGAGCTCAAACCAAATTAAGGATGTTTAAATTTGAGCTAAACATGATTCCAGCTAAGCTGATTCCTAACACAGTCTGACTGGCCTAAGAGCGCAGGACTTTACTGAGTTTGTAGCCTTATACAAAATAGCTAAGGATGGATCCTAACGCTGGGAGCGTTTCAAACCTACTTGTGAGCTGGGCTGTAATATGATTGTCAGGTGGTATCTACTAACATGTTGGTTCTGCTATGCAGAGGTCAGCACTGTGTAACCAGATTAGTCAGTCCTCCTTCCTAACTCTCAAGTCCCTGTGAAGAAGCATATCCCCGCCCAGAATGTACTGGGAATATAGGAATTGCCCTACTGACAATACTTGATGTGGATTTATTTTCATATGGTGAAATATTCCCTAATTGTCTGCTTTGGTCCTAGAAATGGTATTACATTGAAAGATGTATTTTCCAAAAGCATTGCACTCACTAACACTAGACAACGCCTCAGTACTTGGTGGGAAAGAGTGACATTGTGACACTTCCCAGAGGTACCCAGGTCTGTGAGCTACCTCGCTACCACCTGCTCTTAGCGTGAGGAAGCCTTGTCTGTGTCTGCCGGGGTAAGGGTCCCCAACTCCATCAGCAACAGGCAACACAAGCACTCTCTTTTCAGCCCAGGTGGGCTCCGCTGTTCTTCATGAATGCTAGCAATAGGCACACTCCATCCATTAAGCTTCCCCTGCAGTGTCCAGCCCCTTATCCACTGGAGGGGTGGTCAACCTGAGCCTGAGAAGGAGCCAGAATTTACCAATGTACATTGCCAAAGAGCCACAGTAATAGACCAGCAGCACCCCATCAGCTCCCCGTCCCATGCTCCCAATGCCTCCCGCCCACTGGCAGCCCCACTGATCAACGCCTCCTCCTCCCTCTCTGCACCTCCCAATCAGCTGTTTCGTGGCATGCAGGAGGCTCTGGGGGGGAGCGGGAGGAGCGAGGGCATAGCAGGCACAGGGGAGGGGGCGGGAAGGAGTGGAGTGGGGGCAGGGCCTGTGGCAGAGCCAGGGGTTGAGCAGTGAGCACCCTCTGGCCCATTGGAAAGTTGGCACCTGTAGTTCCAGCCCCGGAGTCGGTGCCTATAGAAGGAGCCGCATATTAACTTCTGAAGAGCCGCAGAGGTTGGCCACCCCTGCTGACTGGACGCTCACAGAATTATCAGATCCTCTGTTCCCAAAGGAACAGTACATACCGCTTACCAGTTATACCTTAGAACACTACTCTGCTGAACACACAGCCCTTAGATTTTATAGAGAAAGCAAGTATAAGTTTATTTAACAAAGAACAGAGATTCAAATGATAGCAAACAGAACTATTGGAAACAAAGGGTTACATATAAAATACATTCATAACACACATTCTAGAGCCTCAACTCCGCTAACAAGATGCCCTCTTGTCTGATAAGGTACTGCTTACCCCAACATCCTTCTCACAGTGTTTTCCAACCAATAGCTGAGACCCTCTTTTCATGAGACCAAGCCCCACTGGCAGCTTGCTATCCCAGATGAAGGAAGCCAGGATGTCTTCCTGCATCCCTAGGTATACTAGACCAGTCCTTTGTTCTTCACCTCTAAAACATGGTCCCGTCTCCCTGCTGTTTGCCTCTTTTTTTCCTTCTGAAGTCTCAGCAATCTCTTCATTAGCATTTGACTCAGTATGCTAATAGACTTCTATTGTAAGACCCACAATACGCCATGGTCACCTAGGGGGACAAATGTTTCTCACCTCCTGTCTGGTGGAATCTGTCTTACACTATCTCTGGGTGACCTGCTTTTAACTACACGGCCTTAAGAACATAGTTTTTAATATATATATACATATCTCCTTACATAGTATCCACACATACATTTTACAAAAATTATGATGACCATTGTGGCACAAGCTTTCAGGAGAAACTTTACATGATAGTCTTTAGTGAACTAGTATGTGAATACTAGACTCAGGGATTCTTATAACCTTTATGCATCCCTGTACCCTCTGCCAGTTGGCATCAGGAGGTCCTTGGGTTACAGACACACCAAACTGCCATTACTGTCTCTTACAGCACCTAAATTTCTTGGGAGATCTCCCATTTCAGAACTGATTCAGCTCATGTTCATGTAGCATGAGAGAACAAAGAGAATGGGAGCACAAAGTGGTTAGGTTGCAAGCATGTGCCATACTGTACAAATGCAGTCACTGGACAAGCTCACCACTGGCCAGGGCCGGCGCTTCCACTAGGTGACCCTAGGGTGGCAGGATTTGGGGGGCGGCATTTTACCGTCCCCGGCGGAAATTCGGCGTCAGGGGGTCCTTCTGCTCCATGTCTTTGGGGCGCTCCCTGAAGACGCGGAGTGGAAGGACCCCCGCTGCCGAATGCTCTGAGGAGGAACACTGCCGCCTAGGGCGGCAAAAACCCTGGCGCCGTTCCTGCCACCGGCACAAAACTCATCCTGTCACTGGCCATGACAAAACTGTTCCAAGTAGAATAAATCACCAGTTTAATATACAGCAAACCTTAATTTAGATATCATTTAAAAAAATACAGTCAGAGCCCAGGAGCTGGGCTAATCTATGTATATTGGTACCAGATGTCAGCATGTCTCTGAATTTGGTGCTGTCAGGTCCAATTCCCAGTGGACAAACATCAACATCACAGAAACTGCAATCACAACTGGTCTCTTTTTTATCTGTTTCAACAGGGAGGCCAAGAACTGATTGGACCTTGGAGACTGAACCACATGCTCAGTCCCCTGAGGTGGCCCCTCCTCCAGGAGAGGGTTTCGGCACATGAGTACGGAACTGTGAGGAGGAAGTTTGTAATGCCATTACCCGTGCGATGACTCTTGTAAGGATAAAGACGACTTCAGCCTCTCTGACTGTCAAGCTGGCATTTTTAACCAGCACTAAA
This sequence comes from Malaclemys terrapin pileata, assembly GCF_027887155.1. Classification (NCBI taxonomy): domain Eukaryota; kingdom Metazoa; phylum Chordata; order Testudines; family Emydidae; genus Malaclemys; species Malaclemys terrapin. Next base: position 167,276,017 of record NC_071505.1, read on the forward strand.
TTCACTTTAAAAAATGCTTTAAAAGCATATCACTGGAAGTTGTGTAAATTAAACACACACAGTTTGAATTGGGACCTTTTCCTGAAAAATAAATACAGGCTTATAGTTCTAACATGCAATATTTTTATGTTGAAATGTTAAGGGTAAGTTTTATGCAATTTCCTATTTGTAACAGAACAGGAATTGGCTGATCGTTGGGGCTGATACTGACAAACATTTTTAGTAACAAATTTGCATGGAGGGTCTCATGTGGCGTTGAGTGGCTGGTACTTCAAAGCCTTAAATACTTTAGCTTTCTGACAGCACTGTATCAGAGGTCAATCTTTTCTGTGGTACATAGCGGAAAAGTGGCTTTAATCTCTCTGCTTGTCACTTGAATGCAGAGCTGGCTCAGCTCACAGACTGACCATTATCAGGCAGAGATTGCATAGCCCTCAACAAGAATTAGCCAGACAAAGAAAGGGTCCTGTTCATGGAGAGACTATATGATCTAGACAGGAAACTTGGCCCAGCTCACAGCTAGACTGTGGTATCTGAAGAGAGTACTAGTCTAGCCCACAGAAAGACTAAGAGCAGGCTCAGTGCAAAGATGGACTGTGTTATCTGCAGAGAGGGCTGGTTGTTCCCATAGACAGACCAGGTAGGATGGAAAGAGATCTTGCCTGGCTTATAGCTAGACTATTCTATCCAGAGATAGACAAGGCCCAAGACCAGCCTCTGGAAAGAAACCAAGACTGATTCACTAACAATGTTATCTGGACAGAGGGATGGCCCAGCCCCGAGGGGGGACAGAGGACTGGACCAGCCCATGGAAAGACTGTACTGCATATTTGTTATTTTTACAAAGTGGGTAAGAATGTGAGTTAAAAAGAGAACTAGCAGCTGGCAGTGTTCCCTCAACCTCATTATGCAAGGGCTTTGGAACCCCAAGCTCCTTGTGGAGCAAGAAGAAGAGCCCTTCTCCTTTCTTGAAGAAATATTTGAGAAGAGAGAGAAGCCTAGAAGATTTATTTCTGATGAGCTGTTGATCTGAACTGGCTGGGGTTGGGGGTGCTAATGAGGCATCAACTGGCACCACAGCCTCCTCTTCCTGATGTTGGGACTATTGCCATTGCTTTGTGATACTTTCAGCAAAAAAGCCATCAGTAGACTCACAGTGTATTTGTCCTTGCCCACTGAGTCCCCAAAGTGACTGCTCATTAAGTGTCTGCCCTAAGGCAAAGTTCAGGATATTTTGCCAGCATTCTTCAGTCCAATATACCCTGTCCAATACAGTACACTCAGCACTGTGCAAGTATGAACCCCATTGAGTCCAATGCACCAAACTGGTACATTCTGGAAGCACTGTTCAGCCTGGTAAACCCTATTCAGTTCAGTATGTCCAGCAAGTACTGTTCAGCCTGGTACACTCCGTTCAATCGGTATACTGTATCCAGCAATCTCTTATTCATCTAGTACATCCAGGGAACGATTCTACAGGCTCAGTCCATTTAATTAACTTCTGCAATTCAAACTACCAAAGCTGAAAGAATAGCACCCTCTTGTGACTAGTAGGGGGGAAGCAGAATGAACATTTCAAGTTTAAAGTAAGATAAACATTCAAAGAAACCTCTAGATGTTTGTTGAAACTGTCATGTCAGGAGGATGCTCCAACGTCGCCTTTTCCAGTTATTCCCCCTTTTTAAAGAATGATATAGTTAACAATAGCTGCAGATTTTTATTGCACCATGGAGGATCCAGTTTTAGGATTCATAATGGCATCGGTAACTTGTGAGCGCAATAGGATCCAACAGGGTCAGACGGCTGGGCACAAAAAAATCCCTAGAAGTGTGTGTAAAATACATAATATACTTCACACACTTCTACTCCTGGGATAATAGTGAAAGGTTCTTTTTAAAATACTGCTGTAGACTGTTTTCAATGGCACTTATCGCCAGACTGGCCCAGCACTTTTGTAACCAAACACCATGATTAATGGGAAGTTGGTAATTGTTACTTGTTGACACTACACTTTTGGACTAATAATTGAAGTAATAAAACATAGTAGGCCTCCTTGTTCTCCTCCTTGTATCTCCATTGTTTACCTTTCTCCTTCCTTTGCCCCATTTGCTCCATCTACAGTATCTTAGGTTGTTTTTTTTTCTGTCTTCTTCAGCTGTCTGGTTTCCCTCAATCCAATTTTTCTATAATATTTAATTGCTAACTCCCTCTTTCCTTCTTTCACTTACATTCCTCTCTTTCCCCTCCCTCTCTTTTTTCCCCTGTGGTGTTCTTTCCTTGTTCCACTGGTCTCCATTACTCCCTATCATTTCTTCCCTGTCCCAAAAAGAAGAACAGGAGTACTTGTGGCACCTTAGAGACTAACAAATTTATTAGAGCATAAGCTTTCGTGGACTACAGCCCACTTCTTCGGATGCAGTGGGCTGTAGTCCACGAAAGCTTATGCTCTAATAAATTTGTTAGTCTCTAAGGTGCCACAAGTACTCCTGTTCTTCTTTTTGCGGATACAGACTAACATGGCTGCTACTCTGTTCCTTGTCCCAGTCACTCTCTCCTCTATTCACTAACGTTCTCTCCTCTTAGGCCCTTCTTTGTCCACAATAACATTCCCTCACATACTCCTCCAGCGGTACTCCCTCCCTGTCAAGGCAGTGGAAGGGTGGCAAGGGAGTAATTAACTAGTGTAGGTTCTTAGGGGACAGGACTGCAGCAAGGATTAACAGAAGCAGACTCCTTCTGTGTGAGGGGGTAGTGGTATATCCATATACAATAGTGTGTATATTTTAACAATCAGTCAAATCTCAAAAAAGAAAAAAATTGCTGTTGTCTACCTCCCTCCATCCTTTATTGGGACTCACTTTTTTCAGTACTTCCTTCTTCCCCCCAACCCATCATCCATGCGGTCTTTTCCCCTTCAAAGTTTCCCTCCCTTTCTAAATATATCCTTCTATTAATTGCTATTCTGTCTCCTTTCCTTTCCTCTCATCTCCAGCTCCCTTTCCTCCCCTATTTTCTCCTTAGCCCCTTGCCCTGAAACTTAACATCCCCCACACCATAAGCAAGGGGACTAGTGTGGCTCTCCCACCATTTTGGTGGGGCCCCTAACAGCTGCTTGTGCAGCTAGAGTTTTCTCCCGTCAGTTCAGCTCCATACTCAATAGCTGTTCTCCTATGCTTTGGAGGCTTAGGGGACAGCACCAGAAGAATTTTTTAATCTTTTCTCCCACAGGTCTATCTCTCCCTCACGAAGCCAAGGAGGACAAAATAGTCAGTGAGAATCTTTATTCTACCTGTCTGAAACCACAGGATTGTAGTAAACAGACTGCCAAAGAATGTGGTAAAGTCCAACGATCTGGTAAATTATCCACCAGTTGAAGTATTTAAATCAAGACTGGATGTCTTTTGCTAACAGCGATGACCTAATTCAAGTACAAGTTTTAAGGATCGATGCAAGATTCACAGGGTGAAATTCTATGGCCTACGTGATAGAGGAGTTCAGGACAGATGATCACAATTTTCTCTTCTGGCTTTAAAATCTATTAAACAAAGAGTGTTGGGGGCCTTCTGGGGGCAGCTATCTATCTAATTTAGGGTTTTATGCTGCCACTCATCACTGTAGTATTTCAGCACCTTCCATGTAAAATCGACAGCAACAGCAGAGTCTCTAGTGAACTTCATCGATTTTCTTGCACTTCATCCCTTTTTGGAGTCAGAACTCTGCTTGGGGTAGCTTGTTTTTGTGGGGGTAGTTGGTAGGGGTTTACAAATAGAAACAGAGATTCATGTTGTGAGCATCATTTATGATGGAAAGCCTTTCTCAAAGCAGGTTTTGCAACGTTTCCCAAAAATTCTGATTCACCTGATCTTCTCTAGAAGTTTTCTCTGTTGCCGGATCCCATCGACTAAGAATGCTCTGTCCCCAGCTCTCCCCTGCTTCATTTAAGGTTTTGTGATCTGCATTGTTGTAAAGGAGTGCAGCTGTCACAGTAGTTCACAGAGCAAATTCAGTCTTTTATATAGCTGGGCTTTGAACTATTAATTGATCTATTAAATGCCAACTGGGACTTGAATAGAGAGGAGAGAGGGAGGGAGTGTTCTACTCTATACTCAGGCTACTCTGCTTACCTGTTTCAATGGTATGTTTGTACTGCAATTACAAGGTGTGAGTGCAGCTCAGCGAGACAAACCCCAGCTAGCTTTCATCTAGCTAGCTCAGGTCCCAAAGCAGTGACGCCAAGAAACCCATGGGGCTAGCACATGCTGAAGCATGCACTGCTGCAGCTTCACTGCTCTGGGACCCAAGCTAGCTAGATTAATGCTAGCTTTGGTATGTCTAATCAAGCTGCAATCACCTTTTGACTGCAATGTAGACAGAGGTGAAAGTAAGCCGGTATGGTCTGGTACGGCGTACTGGCAAGAGCAAGTATGCCATGCCGGACTGCACCCGCTTCCGCAGCGGGGATTTAAAGGCCCCGGTGCTCTGGCTGCTGTGGGGAGCCCCGAGCCCTTTGAATCCCCACATGAGGCGCAGGAGCTCTGGGCCCTTTGAATCCCCATCCGAGCCCGGTTACCGGAGCTGCGGTGGGGATTTAAAGGGCCCGGAGCTAGCCCCGGGCCCTTTAATTTGCCCCTGAGCCCCGGGGGCTCCCAGACACCTCTGCCGCTGGGAGTCCTGGCGTGATTTAAAGGCCCTGGGGCTCCCAGCCACAGACGGTGCCCCAGGGCTTTTAAATCTCGAGAGGCCCTGCCTCTTCCAGTTGAGGCCACGCCAATCTATTAGATGCCTCATCAATCTATTAGAATTCTTTGAGGGGGTCAACAAACTTGTGGACAAGGGTGATCCAGTGTATCGAGTATACCTGGACTTTCAGAAAGCTTTTGACAAGGTCCCTCACCAAAGGCTTTTTAAGCAAAGTAGGCAGTCATGGGATAAGTGATCTCACTGATCACTAACTGGTTAAAAGATAGGAAACAAAGAGGAGGAATAAATGGTCAGTTTTCACAGTGGAGAGAGGTAAATAGCGAAGTCTCCCAAAGATCTGTACTGGGACAAGTGCTGTTCAACATATCCATAAATGATCTAAAAAGGGGGTAAACAGTGAGATGACAAAGTTTGCAGTTGATACAAAAGTATTCAAGATGGCAGTCAGCTTTGGCTATAACTATGAGTTACAAAGGGCTCTCACTAAACTGAGTTACTGGGCAACAAAATAGCATATTACATTTAATGTTGATAAATGCAAGGTAACGCACATTGGAAAACATAATCCCAATGATACGTACAGAATGATGGGCTCCATCATCTAAATTAGCTGTTACCACCCAAGAAGGAGAGCTTGCGGTCATTGTGGATTGTTCTCTGAAAGCTCTGCTCAGTGCGCAGCAGCCATCAAAAAAGCTAACGGCGGGCTAGGAACCATTAGGAAAGGAACAGACAATAAAACAGAACCGAGCATAATGCCGCTATATAAAGCCATGGTATCCAGGGAGCAGCCCTACCCCCTGCTGTAGGGTGACCAGACAGCAAGTGTGAAAAATCGGGACAGGGTGGGGGGGTAATAGGCTTCTATATAAGAAAAAGCCTCAAATATCGGGACTGTCCCTATAAAATCGGGACATCTGGTCACCCTGCCCCCCGCTGTGACGCCAGCCTGGGCCAGCCCTGGCAATAGCCATGCAAAAAAATTCTAGAGGGGGGCAGGGCGCTTCCAACGGAGACCCGGGCACCAAACGCCCCCTGTAGCCTGGGCCCGGCTGCTGCAAGGAGAGGCAAGAGCGAACCGCAGCAACTCGCGCGCGCCGCCGCCTGGGGAGTCAGTGGCCTCGTCGCCGCACAGCTGCCCCGCCTTCTCCCACGTGACCAGTTTGTTTATGTTTTACCTAACCAGTAGCTAGGTTTGTGAGTGCCACTCACTCCGCCCCAATCCGCTTTAATCCCGCCTCCGCCCGCCCAGTGCGAGTTGTTATTGGAAGAGATTCCGAAGGGGGCTTTATTCATTGGCTGACATTTGCGTGACTCTTTCCGCCGCACAGAGCTGGTGCGAGAATCGGGGATGTTTACAACCGACTGACTTCATGCCCATTCGCCCCGCCCTCTGGCAGAGCTCATTGGCGGACATGAGAGGGCGGCGTGCGCCCATTGGCTGAAAGCAGAATGACCACGCCCCACTGGTGGGTATTCCATACCGTTGCGCCTCCAACGCGCCTTCATTGGTGGAGACGGGCGGGTGGTGGGTGCCCATTGGCTGAGAATGGTGTGGCCCCACCCCTTCAGGAGGAAACCGCTTGGCCACCAGCTGCAAAGCAGGGTTAGTTACGTCCTTAGTTACGATGCGGCTCCAGCTCCTGCCCTGGGCGCTGCTGGCGCTGCTGGCCGGCGGGGGGGCCGGGATCCCGCCGCACGACGACGCGGCGCGCGTGGCCCGCTATGTGGTTCACCAGTGCGACTGGGGGGCGCTGGCCACGCTGTCCGCGCGCGAGCCGCTGCGGGGCCGCCCCTTCGCCAACGTCTTCTCGCTGAGCGACGGGCCGCCCGGCCCCCGCGGCAGCGGCGTCCCCTACCTCTACCTCACCGCGCTGGAGGTGTCCGTGCAGGACCTGCAGGTGAGCGCGGGGCCGGGCGCTGGGACCCGCCGCCCCGGCTGGAGGAGGAGGGTGGCACCGGGCCCGCAGGGATGGGGCTGGGCGCAGCGGGCGATCGCTGACCCCAGTCCGTGCAGTGGGGTTCGCGTCCGTGTTACTGGACCATCCCCCCCCGGCGGGGCCATCTGCCCCCTCCGCGCGCCCCGGTGCCCCTCAGTGAGTCAAGTGCAATGGCCGAGCTCGTCTAGGCCGGGGTGTGTCTTCAGTGCCACTCAGAGGGGATAAAGCTTGATCTAGCAGCAGGGGGGACTGGGTTCCCTATTTCAGGCTACCTTTGAGCATGCCCTTCCTCCCCCATTTGTGAGTATTGTTATACCCCTGCTGCGATAGCCTGTGTACCCATGGCACACATGCCACTTGTGATACGCACGGAGCTTTGCTCACACTGAACGGGTCTCAAGCATGCCAAGATTGCCAATTTTCTTTGAACAATAAAGGAAGTGTATATTGAGATCTGTCTTCATTTGGATGTTACTAGCACACATCCTTGCCCAACAAGTTCCATAATTAGTGATAATAATCAAGTTAATCATCTTATGGTATGGGGAAATGGCAAGATGCATCACTCCTTTATCGCAATGATCCTTTGCTTAGCATCCTTGCAAAAGCTGCAAATATTAATGTGTGAAAATTTGAAATAAAAGTAGGGATATTGGCATATGAATTAGCTCAGATATTTGAAAAAACAGTCCAACTTCCTAACCTGCTTGCTGCTAATATGTTTGTAGTATGTGATATTTTGTTCAGGAGTTGGAACATTCTTTCCTCTGTGACTACTATGACTTGAGTGCTGATTAAAATAGCTGTTATGGAATACAACATCTGGAAACATCAGAAGTATAATAAAGTGAAGACAGTGAAGCTGCTAAATGTACAGAAGAGGACTGGTGACTAAAAATATTATAGCGCTTGACCAGCAAAGCATCAAGCATTCTGCCCCGGCGGTTCTGTAGATCCCTTTAATGTATCAGTGTGGAATGTTACAAGCAGCCAGAAGAGTAATCTCTAGGCAACTCTCCTCAAACATGTCATGGTCATCTATGACAAAAATGCACCAATAGATGAAACTGCTGAAACTGTAAGAGGGGGCACTGAATAAAGAAGCAGAGGACTCCAAAAAGATCAAAAAGGGAAGGGTAGGCACCAAATGAGCCACAAAGGACTTGGGAGCTGAAAAATTGGCAGGATGTGTCTATACTATAGGAAAACAAAAATAAAAAAACGAGGCAGCTAGTCTGAGCCCGGATTGGGCTCACAGGGCTTGCACTGTGAGGCTAAAAATATCAATGTGGATATTCCTGCTTGGTCTGGAGCAGTGGTGGGCAGCATGCGGCCCATCAGGGTAAGCTGATTGTGGGCTGCGAGATATTTTGCTGACATTGACCGTCCCCCAGCACGGCCCCCTGCAGCTCCCAGTGGCTGCGGTTCGCCGTTCCTAGCCAGTGGGAGCTGCGGGAAGCGGCTGGCGGAATGATGGGCCACCTGAGGGCTGCAGGTTGCCCACCACTGGTCTGGAGCCTGGGCTCTGAGATCCTCTCACTGGGTTTGAGAGCCCAAATGGGAACATATACACTGCTATTTTTAGCTCTGTTACATGAGTCCAAGTGAGTTGACGTGATTCAGAGTCTTTTGCAGTGTAGATATACCTGAAGAGCTTAAGAGATGCTCAGACCAAATACTTACTAAATTCATTTATAGTTTAAACAAAAGGCATATGAGAGAGTCAGAATAGCAACCACTGAAAGTCCCTAATCCGCTCCTGCCAAACTTCTTTTCTTGGTTTGGTGAAGAATGAACTAACTAGGCTGATTTTAGCGCGCTTAAGGCGATAGCAGCAGTTGGTTGTATGTACAATGCAGTAGAGGAGGAGACAGGAGAGGCTTTGTGCACTAGTCACTGCTACTACATCTGTAAATAATTTTAAAAGTAATAGAAGTGTGTCATGATTCCCTCTGGGAGCATGAGATCCAAGAATGAGGAACCAATAGTGATGGGATAATAAAGAAATTATTAAACTATGTAATACCCAGGATGGTGCTACTTATTTTTACATGTCTGCACACACTCAAGTCCCTGCTGAAGAGTGCAGTCTAAAAAACACAGATTTGGAGGAGAATCCAATACATGCTTTCCCCTCTCTTCCCTCCTGTTTTCCTTGTAAAGAAAACTAAAACATGGGCGAATCCAGCATGAAGTTTTGTTTTAGCCTTTGCCTATATAACTAATGCCAATTTGCCTCTTGAATTAGCTGTCTGTAGTCCTCACCTGGTATGCTGAATGCTTTGTAGTTACCATTTTTCCCTTTTAATTTCTATTTGTAATATTTCATTTATGAAACGTCTGTTTTAAGAAATATGGAGGTTTGATCAAACGCATGTTCTGACCCCTGCCTAACTGTTTGGACACTGTTATAGATTTTACTGGTTCAGTAGGCTCTTTCCAATAAGAAAGCTCCCCCACAGATGTTGTATTCTCCTATCTGTATTCTGCTGTTGCAGCATAGAAGCACTGTTTGGTTCACCATCACATAGAGACCTGGGCCAGCAGATAACACCAAATAACTATGACTCAGCTTTTTTGGAGTTGAGTAACTTGAGTATCTGCACTGTCATAGTCTTGTGATGGCAGTAGTTCCATAAATGCAGTGGGAACTTGTTTAGTGCTTAGGTCACTTAATTTTTTTTGCTGAAATAAGCTATTCTAATGGAATTTCCCAGATGCACATTTAACTCTTAGTTGTGTTTGGGGGGGGGAGCTGTGAAATATAATGTCAAATGATATTAAATCTAGTGTTTTGAACGAAGACTTCAGGTTTGAAATCAAAGAAATGCACAAGAAAGTTGGAAACTTAAGCAGACCTACAAAAAGTTTGTGCAGATATCCTTCCTTCTCTAGCTAAAAGCTCTACAGATCTTTGCAATTACAAAACTAAATTCATTTGGGGCCTAATTTATATATGAAGCTTGTCCTCAGGAGATAAAAGCCTTAATAATTTCTACTTTATCAGTTAGAGGACCAGAACTTACTTAAATTTTGCCCTTCTTTGAAGTCCATTACTGCTAACCTGGTAAACTGAAACCACGCTGAGAGGAATGAGGCTTATCTTCTATTACTGGTTAAGCAAACTTGTAAACAAACATGAGTCCTCCGCAATTGGATCTGCACTGATGGACTCTTGCCCCTGTGTGGAACCCCATTGACCAGTAGGGCTTTGGATGGGCATAAGGGGCTGCGCATGTGATTTGACTACAACATTGGGGGGAGGGTGTTATAGTCTTATAAATATTGAAAATGAAGAAGTTCACTCCATGATGGGAATGCAGTTCTTTGAAGTATTCCTCTTCTGCCCCCCCGTTTGAGGGATAACATCGGTTGAATTGTTTGTTTCCTGACATACACTTAGAGCCTGACTACACTAGGTGGTCTTTGCACTGATATAGATGCACTCCTCCATTTTTAAAGCAGGGCTTACATTGCATTAATGCATCTTGCTTTCAGATGCAACATACCTATACCAGGAATTTGCATCCACGTAGCTAATGTGGTCAGGACCCATAACCTGTATCTTAAATGCACACTGACTTTTGCCGCCTCCACATCTAGCTTTGGAAGAAAAACTGATTTTCCTGATCTGGATTCTTACTACAAAAGCTTCTATGTAAATTCCTTGATGTTTTCAACAAATTAATTAATTTTTTGCAAAATTTAAAAAATCTCCATGCTTGTGTTGACAAGCACGAAGTGTGTCAAGTTCTAGTTAAGGCATTCTCATCATGTCAGCTTTTGGGCCTTTCTAATTTATTCGTGGACAGACACCTGTCGTTCTTATTTTTAGGCCAAAAGTGATCTATTTTTTTTTTTAAACTAGATAGTAGATATGTTTGTGCTACCAGAATGGAGTTGGGTGCTTTTTATTTTAAACAGTTGAAGTTGCTTTCAAGTGGATTTTTACACTCTTGACTTAAACTGGATTTTTAAAACTAGCTTCAAATGTCGATGGAGTTGAGGATATATAGATTATACATTAAATTCAAGTGTTAATGAGGTCCATTTTTTGAGGCCTCCAATTGTACGTTAGACAAATTTTGCTGTTTGAACCTTCTAAACTATGGTCTTCCAGACCTATTCAGAGGCCATCTATCTAGGGTTTCAAATTAAGTAGTTTTAGAAGAAGAATATAACTAGTATAAGAAGGTGGTGACAAATGTTGGTAACTTTCTTCTCACTAAGCATTTTTGGGTACTACCTGGAACTTCATTTGAAAATACCTTTTGTGACAATCATTCAGGGATGGGTATTTACCAGAGGTGTTTTTACCAGATAAAATCAAGATTTTTACAACCCCAGGAAAAACTAGTTAGTCCCAGTTTAAGGCATTTAAAAAAACAAAAAACTGTTTCAAACACACACCATATTACATGTAGTTTTAGTTACATATTCAGATTGCGGTTACATAAGACAATAGACTTGTATATTAATTTATGATTGTACAAATAAAAAGTAAAGCTGCAGGGGGTGTAATATTAACATGTAACTATAATACTGAACATTGGAATGTCTGTATACATATTGGTTTGATATTTTCTCAAAGAAATTATATATATATCATGACTCATTTCATGTCAGTTTTCAATATTGCATAAACAAAAGTTGAAAACATTAGATGATACAAAAAAACACCAATAATGCAGCGTTATAGGCTTGATGCATGCAGAGTTGTAGACTACAGTCCAGCATTCTGTAGCAGAAGACCAGCTTTGATGTAGTGGATAGACCGAACCTATTCCTCAGTTTTGAATGGATGTTTGAAAAGATGCATTCTGAACTTGCTGGACACTGATGCAATTATTTTAAACCAGCTTTAGCCTGGTATTCACCAGTACCTGACATTTCCTGGGATATTGACAACCCTGCAATCAGTTTATTTTAACAAATTTTAGTTATGTAATGTATAGTTTTGGGACAGCTTTGCCAATTACTTACTGCTTGTATTTCAGGTGGATGCAAATGCCTCCCTTACAGTGTCCTTGGCACAGACTCCTTACTGCAAGAAGAAAGGCTATGATCCCCAGAATCCCCTGTGTGCCCACATTATCTTCTCTGGGACTGTTGATAAGGTAAACAACTGAAAGTCTGCACTGAACAGGACAGTATTATGTACAAAGCAACACTCCTTAGTGAACAGAGAATAGAAATTTAAGAACTTCTGTACAGAAGTGTAACATTACATACTAGACAGAAAAGATTCAAACTAATCTAATGATTCAGGCTAAGCTCTTTGACGATATAGCAAGCTAGCTCATAGTTTGCATTGGTAGATTAATTCACAACTTCTGAACAATACTTAAAGTATCATTGAGAGTCTCTAGAGATAATTCTATAGAGCTGTTCTTGGCAGAGCTACTACAGTGAGGGAAGTCTCTAATTTCTGTGGTTCTTTTTTTAAGAACTAACAAATCTAAGCCAATCTTCTGTCAGTGCAAAATAACTTGATACAATTTTAAGTGCTCCGTCCAGTTTTAAGTGACCCAAGTGATTAGGCTTCTACCACTTTGCTTGGTTAACAGCTAGTATGAGGCATAAAATTGTAGGAGTTTAAAGATGGAAAAATTATTGCATCATCTGTTGATCTTCCTGCCGGTGCAGTACAGTATTGTTTCCTACCATTTACTAGTGCTTTTTTCAGTCTAAGTTAGTTTTAGCAGCCTTCTGTGGGACACTAGACTCTCTTTGTCATTCAGCCTACAATTTTCCCTTTAGCATCATCTCATTACTGATAATTATTCCCTCTTAGCAATACCCTAAATAATTCCTTACTTGGTGTTTATGCCCTTCAGATACGTGTACATTATATTTTCACAATCCCTTAATTCACTGTTCCCACATTTAGCTCTCAATCTTACTTTGTAAATCTGTTCTTCAGTCCCGCATCATTTTTATTACTCATTTGAGCTCCCTCCAGTTTAATATTTTTTTTGATAATTAAGTGCCCAGAAGATACAACTGCACCAGGAATATTGCATCAGCCATGTAGAAAGGGTCTACTACAGTAGTGGGCAACCTGCGACCCGTCAGAGTAATCCGCTGGCGGGCTGCAAGACAGTTTGTTTACATTGACTGTCCGCAGACATGGCCGCCCGCAGCTCCCAGTGGCCGCGGTTTGCTATTCCCAGCCAATGGGAGCTGTGGGAAGCGGTGGCCACCACATCCCTGTGGCCTGTGCTGCTTCCCGCGGCTCCTGTTGGCCCGGAACGGTGAACCGCGGCCACTGGGACCTGCGGGTGGCCGTGTCTGCGGACAGTCAATGTAAACAAACTGTCTTGCGGCCCACCAGCGGATTGCCCTGACGGGTGGCCCATGGGGCACAGGTTGCTCACCACTTGTCTACTACATCCCTGCTGTATGATATGGTACTGCTGCATGTGCAACTGAAAACCACACTGGTCTCTTTTGCTGTTTAGACTGCTTGCTGCTCACTATTACCCATAAATGTCTGTATATCAATGTTAGGCTGGGTAGCAAAATATCTCATAAACTTTGCTATCTGCAGTTCCATCCTTGTTTTTCTAGTTCAGTTTCTTTCCAGCTTAGGTACTTACTCTTCGAATACTTAGTCTTACTTTCCCTTTTTCTTTTTTATCTAGTCAGGCTGTGCCCTCTTTAGCCTTTGAGGATACAAGAATAAGGGAGATAGCCCCCCAAAATATGCATGATAAACATGTATTTAATACGCAGTAAATTATTGAACCACTGCAGAACTATGTACAAAAGACACTACTATCAAGCTGCAGTTTGCATAAATGAATAGCTACTGTTGCTGGTTGCTCTCTCTTCAGACAGGGATTTGACATCTTTTGCCAGAGTCTCTGAGCTTTAAAGGAACTAATATAACTTTCTGATTTTTGCTGAAACTTACTTGTTTATCCAAATAATGAAGCTACCATCCCTGCTCCCTACCCTGTGTTTCCTAAAAGTTGTTTCTGTATCAATATTAAGTTATCCACTTGAGAAGTAGAATTAAACCAAGTACTGCATCATTGGGACAGTCACCTTTTTCAGCTCTTGTAGAATGTGCTCTATAGAGGTGTCATTTCTAAAGCACACTAATGTGTTGTACATTAATTGCTCCATGTAACCATTGCTGGTGCGCTTTAATGTAGTGCACACGAACAGGGTCTACCTGGACTAATTAATGTGCAATACGTTAGTGTGCTTTAGAAACCGCACCTCTGTAAAGCTCAGTATCCCACCATGTAGACAAGCCTTCAGCTACCATCACCTAGTCTCATTACAGTGTCTCAAAGATTTATCTATGATTTTCCCAAACAGGGTAGTTTCAGTCTGGGGCCAATCTTTGTACCCAAGCAAAATTATTATCGCTTCTTAAAGATATTACCTTACTATGCTTTGTCTGAAACTAGCTTTTCTCTTATGGGGGAAAGAACTTAATCTGTAGCTGAAGTAGTACTTTATTGTGGCCAGAAGAGCAATGGGAATATCAAATATTCTTAATTTCCAAAGAGATCAAACTAGTAAGTAAACAAATGTCAGTGGTATCCAGTAAACATACTCAAGAACGCTCCTCTTCTTCAGGTGAAAGAAACAGAGTATCCTACAAGGAAACTTGCAAAGCTGCTATATGGCACTCTATTATTTTTTTTACTCACTATTACCAAATGATTGGTCTCTTCAACAGATATAGTCTTTGGCATTAGTTGATATTTTAAAGAAATAATATTGAATAAATGCAAACTTTCATGGGATTTATCTTTCTCCTCACTTTAAATTGTCATACAGCATCACTCAGGGCGCAGTGCTTTTCTATGGATATTGTTTCTCTCATTGGATAATATTTAATTATAAGAGTTACTGCTTGTTAATTTCCAGGGGTGATATTTAGAATGGTGGATATACCCATGCTACAGAGGAACTCCTGTTGGTAGATGTATCTAGCTTTCTGGGGCAAACCTTAATCTGGTGAGCCCTCCCTATCTCTGGGTGGATGTGCAGTTACTATAATTTGGGGGAGAGTGGGGACTTATTTTTTTATCATGTTAGTAGAATATTCTTATTGGCAGTTGATTTAAAATACCTCTAAATTTGTCTTTTACCAATGAAGTTTACATCTTTTGTAATATGTTGCTGGTTACTTGTTAGGTGAATGATACAGAAGCTGTCTTTGCAAAGCTGGCATTATTCAGTCGACACCCTGAGATGGCAAGCTGGCCTCGAGATCATAACTGGTTCTTTGCCAAATTCAACATCACCAATATCTGGGTCCTGGACTACTTTGGTGGACTGAAAACGGTGACTCCACAAGAATATTACAATGTCACACCTTAGTAAGTCCCTAAGTCATATACATGTCTGTCTCATACTTGGAAACTGCAAACTTAGTCTTAGAACAGCCCCATCAGAGACAGCAGATATGAGCTGTCTTGGGTTGTGGGTGTTTTTTGCTTGTTAATGTCTTTCCCCCAAGTGATTTATTAGGTAGATGTTGGTCCCTAGTGTAAAGAAATTGCTATAATATGAATATTCCTGTTGATTGATCCCTGAGAGACAAAGCTTTCCCTTTAATAGTTTCCTTCCTTTCACCCTTCTGTATGCACTTCTTGGTATGTGAGCAGGAATTCTACCCACTTGTAATCTTAGCTGGTGGTGTATCTACTAAAAGTTTTGAAATACAAATGTTTGGGACACTTTCCTTTTTAAGAAGGATCATTATGGACAGTTGTAATTGTACCTCTAACTTAAACATAATTTCCAGGGGGAAGGCTCCTTTAGAAGGAGCACTGAGAGACAGTGCTGTCTCTATTAAGTGCAGAATGGAAAGAAATCTTGTTTGGTGTAATGGTTAAGAATTGTGAGAACACTCAAATGTACTTATGCTAGGGTGTGATTCTTAGTGTTTGATAGATCATTATACCGGTTGCTGGATTATTCTGAGGCAGAATCCTCAAGAGTCATACACAATGCCTAAACTCTCTTATCACAATACTGGGGTGTCTACAAGTCCTGCTACAGACCCTTTGTTCTATGGGACAGAAGGCTGCAGGATGAAGTTTTCTTGATATAACTTTTTTTACCTGAAAGCATACCGATACATTCAACCTTAATAACTTTTCTTATTTTTACCCTCTTGTAGGTAGAGGAAAATCCTGGATATTATCGACATACAAACTAACTTCCTGGCCTTTCGCCATGCTTTCTGTTTCAAGGGAGAGTATCTTCTCTTTCGCTCCTAGAGCTGAGTTAATACGGCAAAAAAAAAATCACAAATGCACTCAATTTTTAATGAGCTTGCTTTGTGTGTACTCCCACATGTTTGTATTCACATCTCACAAACATTTGTGTGGTTGAGTCTGTACTAGCAAGAATGATCACACAAGTGAATTTCCAAATCTCATGTGAGTATTCCGGTTGAGGAAAATGTGTTAATCAGGGCATAGCCATAGGTGGGCCACACCCAGACATACCCAAATCTGAGCCCGTGTGAATCCCCTCCCTCCCCTGTTCTAGGGAATGGAGAAGGAAATGGAAAGCCTCTGTTCTTTCCTCCTCTCCCTAGCTTTTCTGGATTGGCTAGTAACGGCCTCCCGCAACAGGGAGGGAGGGGGGCTACTAGTAGGGGGAACACAGCTGCCCTGTAGGGTCATGTAAAGACACCTCATAGACCCCAGGGATTGGGGAGGGTGGAGTGCTGTGCACCCAGTGGTGGCAGGGATCAGAGCCAGGTGGCGTCAGCTACAGAACAGAGAAACAGGCGGCTGCTTCTGCAGTGTGGAGCCCCGCCAAGCTCTCTCATCACTGCCCATCTACCATAAATTGGGACCCAGTCAAATTTCTATTTCAGGCTGTGCTACTGATGTTAATCACAACTAATCCGCACAGTTTAAATCATATGTCTGAGCACAAACAGCTTTACAAATATCAATCTGTATGGTTTTAAACAATTATGTCTAATAAATAAGGCTAAGGTTTGGTCATGGGTATTTATAGCAAAAGTCATGGACAAGTCAGGGCCCTGAATTTTTGTTTATTGCCTCTGACCTGTCCCTGACTTTTACTAAAAATACCCCTGAGTAATTCTTAGCGGCTCCTAGGGTGCCGCTGCTCTGGGGGGACTCATGGGCCAAAGGCTGGCCCCTGCTCCAGCGGCGGGAGCTGACTGCCTCTGGCCACCCATTGCTCTGAGTCCCCCGGGGGCTGCTCTCCAATGGCCTCTGGGGCCATCCCCGGGGCCGCTGCTCAGCCGGCCCTGTGGTCAGCCGCACTGGCTGCTGCAGCTGTGGGGGTCATGGAATTCGTGACCCCCGTGACAGACTCACAGCCTTACTAATAAATTACTCAAGTTATGATTTGTTGTGGATTGTCTGCATGCAGAAAAGGGCTAAGTTTATCTACAACTACTTGAGTATTAGCTCAGCTCTACACATTTCTGTGCCTTAATTAAATCATTTCTGTTTGTGAGCTCTCTAGAAAGAGAGAACTTCTTAAAATATCAGTTATGTTTTGGGTCATAGTCTTTGGGGCAGAGTAAACTGTAACCAGCTACATTCTGCAGTGTGGTCCAGGGCTGACGACATCTAGAATATGGAATGGACTATTTGCATCAAGATGGAGAGTGAATTGCTGGGAATCTGAAGGCTCCAGGAACCTCGATTGCACATTATTGATGAGTACAGCTGCAGTCTGAAACACTTCCTGTTTAGGTACTTGCATAGCTCTCATCATTGTAATACAGTGATACTCAGACCTCAGTGGTTGAGGAGCCAAATTAGCGATCGACATTACCCAAAAGAGCCATAGTAGTGTGAATTCCTTGTTTCATTTACTATTTTATATAATTATTCTCATTCTCACAGCAAAATGATTGACCAGATAGTCTACAATTGGTTAATAACATATTAACAATCAGGATGCTTTTACTAACTTAGATTTGAAATCACAGTGTTTTAATATCATGTGCTGCAAAGAGCCACAGGAGACGCATTAAAGAACCACTCCTGGCTCCCAAGCCTCAGTCTGAGTATCGCTGCTGTAGTGTGTCTCTTATGAAAACTAAATGTACCCCCCGGCTCCTGACAAGTTGCTGACATAGCCTTAAGTTGGGCAAAGCTTAATTCTTTAGAAATAAGATGCTATGAATAGTGAAAATGTCTGATACTTACATGTCAGTTACTAATTCTTCTGCTACTGAAACCTTCACCATATGAATGTTAAATCCAGTCTTCATTCTGGAATTCCTCTTCTCACTCACTCATCACTTACATAGCATTTGGCTTGTGAATTTAGTGTTGGCACTGTGAAAAGGGGGTCCATTAGTTACTGGTAGCATCTAACTTTTGAATCCACGAAGAAAAGTCTTTTGCTTTATAAATCTAATCAGTTGATAGCTGAATAACTTTATTTTCTCCCAATAATAGAACTGGTTTGTGGGGCACTTTTTTTTTAAAGCATATAAGGAACTTTTCAGTGAGTAACCCAAAAGTGGGGGGGAGGTTTATGAAATGTAATATATCTGTTTCATCCTTTGAAGTGGTCTTAGTTCACATTAGCTTATGAAAAACTTAGTTCCTTGCTCTTTAAAAGTGTCCCTCCGTCAAGTGGGATTGAGTTACAGAATGAAACCTCTATTTGTGTCCTATCTAATCTCCCAAGTGCTAAGTTCACAAGAAGTGTCAGAAAGGACCACATCAACAGATTCATTTAAATTGAACTCATAATGAGGAAGTATTGTCTGGTGGCTAGAGCAAAGGACTTGAGAATCAGCATGCCTTAGTGAGTCAGTAGCAGGCACAGAAATAGAACAGTGTCCATGGTTAAATTGTGTAACCTCCTCTTCTCTATAGTGTGGCTGTATTACTATTTACTGTATAAAGCGTTGGAAGATTTGTAAATCACTTTGATCATCTCTGATAAATTATCAGTCTGCTGTAGGTAAACTACTCCCTTCCCTTCTTTGTAAAGGAAAAATCTAGCAAAGTTACTACATTTTGAAACACTTTTGGTAAACTAATTGGGAAGATGATTGGGAACTGAGGAAGCTTGCAATTTGGAAATGAGTTGTGTTGGATAGATAATGCTGAATCTAGATGCAGAATGAGGAAATAATTTTATATTAAATGTATATTTTAAAAAATTGGAGAGCTCTCAAGTGACTTTAAATTGTCAGAAGGACTCGTTGCATCCATTGTAATGGAAGTCCTTGGATGCTCTTCTTGTGCTTCAGGAGAGTGACTTATGACTCAATATATTTTATTCTGTGTGAACAACCTCTGGTGCTGGGCATTCGTAACAATTAAAATCTATTTTTATGGTAAATGGTGTTTGGTTTAGTTATTTCACAGGATTTACTAATTTTTTTTTCCATTTTCCCCATGTTCTTGCCATGTAGCTGTTGCTCCTGGATGTATCTTATTTGCCAGAAGGAATGGGGGAGCTGCTCTGTCAAAGCCTGACTTGCCCTAATCTATCTGACTTTATGCCTCCATCTTCCTTATTCCTTCCCTACATTAATGCTGTCACTTTTTGGTGGTCTAGAGAGCAATCTGATCTGATCTGGGGGTGAGGAGAAGGTTTCATTCATATAAACCAAGACCTAGAGGAGATGTACTATACTGGGGAAGGGAAGGACTCTTTGGGTCAACACTGGATCTAATAGGCAACAAGTCTGATTTTTGACTATTCCTCTTTCCATATTTTACCACATCTAAAACTATATTCCACTGATGGTCCTTGTTGCTGACATTTTCTTGTATTCATGACTTTGTTTTTCACTTAAACCCATTGTTCTGTATTTTACCAGTAGTGATCAAAGTGTCTTCATCTTTCTCCTCTTGTATATTAACCCTCTCAGTGTTTTCAATAGTTCTGATCCCCTAAATGGTTTTTCAAGACTACATTTTTCCACGTAAGGAATCATTGTTTTTTTTTTTTTACTGTCATTTTAGTTGATCACTGAAATGGGTCACTGTCTTGCTCTTTAAACCTTAAATGTGACTATACTCCTGAGTGTTCTCTATTAAGGTCTGTAAGCAGTTATACTCCTCCTTTGCCCCTGCCTAGCATGACAGTCTCCTTATATTAGTCTTTTCTCCTTGCACAGATTCCTTTGCTGTTCTGTGGGTTGGGTGAAACCATTTTTTACTACCTTCCAGTAATATTACACAACTGTTTAGGATAAATTGGTTAATATTTTTTCCAGTAGAGTCTGAGACAATTTTAGATAAGTAATGGGATTTTGGCCTACACTAGAACTTGGGGCAGGATACTAGGATGAATGCTTCTTTTGGAAACCATGATATGACAACCAGAAGGATCTAGCCACATATGCATTCTTCCTATCAAAGGTGCCCTGTGTAGGCCTCTGAGATTCCAGGGGCCTGGATCTTCAGAACACCAGATCATCTAGTGCGACTTGTATCTCACGAGCCACCAACAGCACCTGCACACTAAACCAAATGACCAAAATTAGACCAAAGTATTACAGGTAACAGGAGACTAAACTATTATATGCTATAGGCAGAAAATAGGTAGGACCAAGGATCCTGCAGTGGCAGGGAATCCTACCAAATAACCCATACCCACATGCTGTGGAGGAAAGGAAAAAAACCCATGGTTGCTGCCAGTCTGACCTTGGTGGAAATTCCTTCCTGTCCTCAGCCATATGGCGGTCAGTTAGACCCTGAACATGTGAACAGGAACGAACAAGCTAGAGAAGCACCTGAGAGAGAGAGAATGCTTGGTGCCACCTTAGAAACTCTGTCTTGCTTCATCCAGTGTCCTATCCCCAGTCTCTGATGCTCCAGAAGAAGGAGATCAACCCTTCTCCCCCAGGACATTGGGAGCAGGGCAGGTGGGGAAGAGGAATAATGGAAAAAGCCTTCTTGACCCCTGCAGGTGACTGGCTGAAGCCTTTTAGGAACATAAGATAGAAACCAGATGGAAACCCCCCCAGCTGAACTTAAGAGATACTAACTTAAGGTGCTAGTGTGGCTTACAGGTCTTGTAGAATATTTGGGCTGAAAAAGCTTTTCCCAGGTCACTGTTAAGATAGGACCGTTGGCAGGAATCCAAGCTAGTATAAGATACTTTTTTCTGAAAGTAGTACTACTATCATTGCTAATCCAGTAAAACATCTGACTTCCTCATTACTTTGCTAAGGGATAGTAATGACAAATCTTACATAAATGTTCTAGTGTCAATAGATCACTAAGTCATTTGTTGGTCAATCAGCAAAAGTAGCTTTGGGTTACAGCACAGAAAATGCTGAGAACAGTTAGTCTTAATAGAGCAAGGGACCAGAATCAAACTTTTGGGTTTTGTCTAGTTATTTGTTTCCTGCCCCCAAATCACCTAAGTATATTCCAAATACTAATGAATTTATCCTTGCAACATATAATGAGCCAGGAAAATATCCCCACTTTTCAGATAAGACTCTGAGGTAAAGGGAGACTTTAAACAACTTGCTTAGTCACACAGGATGTTTATATCCGAATCAGGAATTGAATCCAGGTCAGTCTCAGATTGGCACCTTAACCAAGAGACAGTATTTCCTTGTAGTTCTTGCTTTTGCTCATTGATTTGCTGTGTGACTTCGCTAGTTTTGCTTCCCAATCTGTAAGATGGGGTCATATTTATGTAGCTCACAGATGTGATATTTTAACTGTTTGCAAAGTGCTCTACAGCACCTTTCATTTGAGGATCTAAGAACTGCAGAGTATGGGGTAAACATGTCAGAACAGAAATGGATCAGAATAACAGTGTTAGTTTTGCAGTTTAAATTACAGTGTTTGAGGTAGTGCTGTATCTTTGATCTTGTACTGCTATACATAAAGTAGTCAGTCTATTGCCCAAAACAAATCCAAGCCGAGTCTTCCTTTAGTCATCTAGTTAATTGTGTCATGTTTTAGAGTCATGTTTCCCTCCCTAAAAACAGCAAAACATACTCATTGGAGCTGTTTACAACGTTGGTGTTTCCTGTCCAGTAACAAAAGTGGGAAGTATCCAAACTCTAGTAAATTGCTGTATCACTGTTGGCCACAAGAGGGTGCCATAGACTTTAGTTTCTTGGGTTGATACATTTTCAAACTATTACCTAAAATAGATTGATTTTGACCTGTTATAAATCCAGCTAAGAAGAATGGTGGGTCTGGGGTTCAGAGTTCTCTTCTCAACACTTTACATTCTGTATGCTCTTCTCCACAAAAGAAGGCATTCTATTACAATTATCTAATAAAACACTCATAATTCTTTTGTTTTTGTAGTTAATTTGTCGTGAAAGGTGCTGGATTAGCAGCCCTGAAAATGGAAAGTTTTAAATTCACACCACATGTCTAGCAGAGGTGGTGGCATTACAGATTTTCCCACACCTGTCTCAACCTTCTCCTGGAGAAACCACCACCAGTGGTTGACAGGTTTCCTTGTTCATTCAGTCCTTAGCCCAAGGGTCTCAAACTCAAATGACCACGAGGGCCACATGAGGACTAGTACATTGGCCCAAGGGCCACATTTACTGACACCCTCCCCCCAGGTGCCCTTGGCCCCGCCCCCACTCCACCCCTTCCATGAGGCCCTGCCCCAGCCCCGCCTCTTCCCACCCCCTCCCTGCCCCCATTCCAACCCCTTCTCTGAAATCCCCACCCCAACTCGCCCCCTCCCTGCCCCCAGGGGATGCAGGAGGTGTGTGGAGTGTGGCAGGGGCTCAGGGCAGGGAGTTGGGGTGCAGGAGGGGTGTGCGGTACAGCAGGGGGTTCAGGGCAGGAGTGTGGGGTGCGGCAGGGGGTTGGAGTGAAGCAGGGGCCTCAGGGCAGCGGTGTGGAGTGCAGTAGGGGGCTTGGCAGGGGGTCAGGGTGCAGCAGGGGGTTCAGGGCAGTGGGTTGGAGTGCAGGAGGGGTGCAGCAGGGGGTTCAGGGCAGTGGGTTGGGGTGCAGGAGGGGTGTGGGGTGCGGCAGGGGGCTCAGGGCAGGGGGTTTGGCTGCAGGAGGGGTTCAGGGGGCGGGCTCCGGCCCGACGTGCACCAGGGGCAGGGCAGGCTCCCTGCCTGCCCCCGTGTCGCTCCGGGAAGCGGCCAGAACCTGGGGGAGGAGGGGCACAGGGTGTGTGTGGCTGTTGCTTCAGGCACCGCCCCCAGCAGCTCCTATTGGCCGGGAATGGGGAACCGCGGCCACACACACCCCCGCGCCCCTCCTCCCCCAGGTTCCGGCTGCTTCCCGGAGTGGCACGGGGGCAGGGCAGGGAGCCTGTCCTGTCCCCGCTGCGTGTCGGGCCAGAGCCGCTCTAAGTAAACGCTGGGGGGGGGGGGGAGCGGGCGGCGCCATGAGGAGCTCGTGGGCCGCAGAAAATAACCCCGCGGGCGGCGTGTTTGAGACCCCTGCCTTAGCCCATCTGCTGAGAGTGGAGACAAATGCTGCTTATTGTGGTGGTGGTTCTTTGTCATGTGAACACTTGTCCACTAGCAAATGGACTGAGATACCTAAATCTCTTTTCATAATGGTCAAATAGCCATTGGATAATTAACCTTTTGTTTGCTGTGTAACTGGACCAGATTTGAACGAGTAGCCTAGAGTGTTATGAGCGGTTCGTGGGCGATCAGAGCAGAAGTCAGGCTGAATCAGGTACCAGAGAGTCAGAGTCCAAGACAGGCCAGAGGGCAAACCAGTAATCAGTTGGCAGTAGGCATGCAGCATCTGGTTACTGGAGGTCAGAGTCTGAGATAGGCCTGGGAATAAACCAAGAGTCAGGCAGGGTCAGAAGCCAGAGTCTGGGAATCTTTCTCTGAAACCAGGCAGGCAGACTGTATTGTTGCTCAGACAACTCTCTGGCATGGCTTCTGGCTTAAGTACCAGCCCCAGCCAATCAGTGGGCTGCAAGGAGCTACCACTCAGGTCCTGCTGGGCAGTATTTCCTGCTGGGCCCAGCCTCACATAGTCCTCCTGTGCGAGCCTAGCCAATGCCTCCTGTGGTGATGTGGAGGAGTCACCAACCCAGAACTCCCATGGTCCCAGGCTTTAGCTGTGCAGGCTCTTACACAGAGGAACAGCATTCAAGGAGAGAGTAATATTTCAAGTACTGAATGGTCTGAGACCTTGTTAGACTAGACTACTACTTGTTTTATGTTCCATCATGGCTGAGAAGCTCAGTTCATCAATTTCTAAGGTTAAACTCTTGGAGTTGGTCCAAAGGCTTCGCTTCTCCAAAACAAGAATTTGCTTCTGGTCAGTGTAATGGGTAGTTGGTATCATTTGGGTTTGTGCTCTGATTGTTTGGGATGAAGGCATGCAGGTAGTCAGAGACCAGAGAAGTGCCAATTTGCTGTCATTGGAGGCTTGCTTATTTAATTTTTAACCAAAAGGCCCTTGTTGCTATGATGATGGTTAACATGCAAACCAATAAAAGTAATGGATTTGAAAATGTTTGTTTTAAAAATTCTCCCTGTTGCTAATCCTACATCTAGAGAGCCCCAGTCATCCTCCCAGTTACCCACTAGATTCTAACTCTCATACCAGCCTTGTGCATATAATCTTTCCAGTGTAAGTAGAATGGATAAGACACTCTGGAACTTCCCAGTGAAGCTTCTTAGGCAGCTGCAGGGGTTACTGCTGAGTGAGAGGAGGTTGTCCCTCAAAAATGTTGCCTGGTGGGTAGAAAGGAACTAGATGTTAGGACGGGTTCTCAGGACAAATGGTTTGGTGGCTTCAGAGGGCGGCCACCAACTCTTGCTGATGGCCGCTCTCACACTTTTTCCTAAAACCCTTAATTAGCTTTAGGAAAAACAAATAAATATGCACATACACGTGTCCAAATCATTGTAATTTATTTAGTGCTAGCTGAAAAGTGATAATAACAAACATACAAGTATCACTTTTCCCAGCAGACTTACTCAGCCCTGGCAAGTTTGGGGATAAATTAAGCCCTGGGTGGGGGGCCAGGAGAGGCATCGTGGGGCAAGAGCCTGAAGCCCTGCCCCCGGGGGCCTCTTGCTGTGCAGCTAGAGCCCAAAGCTCCACGGCCAGAGCCTGCCACCCCGCTACTCCAGGCAGGGCCGGATTAACTTTTTGTGGGCCCGGCACCAAACATATTTGTGGCAAGGTGGGGCAAGGTGTAGGGGGGCGGGATGGTCAGTCTCCAGAGTGAAGGGCGGGCTGGGGGCAATGAGGCACAGCCCGGCAGGCACAGCCCCGCACTGTACAGCCAAGCAGGAGCACGCTGTTTACAAACCTGCAGCTGCCAGATGCACGCTGGCCTGCCCAGCCCTGTGCTGCGAGCATGCCCCTTCCCCTTAAGGGCGGGCCCGCACCACACCGCCCCCCTGCCCAGTGCCCCATCTTTATGCCCAGAGACCTCCATCACAGATCTCTATGCCCAGCCGCCACCCCTCCCAGAGACCTCCCCTGCTGGCCTCTCACCACAACTGCACAGCACCCTGAACACCACACCGCTTGCCCATAGACCTGCCCACCACCTTCCTCACAGTCCCACCATTACAGCTGCACAGCACCCCATATTCCAGAGGGGATTTTGCACCAAAAAAAAATATTAAAAAGTCTGTGCACAATATTTTAAAATTCTGCAAATTTTATTTGTCAATAAATGAATGTTGAGGCTCCAACATGGCAGTGGGGAGCACAGGCCACTGGTTGCATGGAGGCGGGAGATTACCCTGCAGCCTCCCTCCACCCCACCCCGGGACAGGGACTCGGCAGGGAGGCTGCACCCGACCCTGACACAGTGCAAGGGCCAGCTTTGCCCCAGAAACACCCTGGGGCCCTGCCCTCCTGTTCCAGGCACACCAGGTGTGGGTGAGCAGGCTCAGCCCGGCAGCAGGATCCAAGTGCAGAGGGACTTAGTGTGGGGGGATCTGGATGCACAGAAGCTCATTGGGGGGTTCCAGGTGCAGGGGAAATGGGACTCTGCAGGGGATCCAGGTGAAGGTGTTTGGGTCTCAGTAGGGGGGGTCTAGGTGCAGGGGAAGTGGGGTTCATTTGGGTGGGGGTCCAGGTGCATGTTGTTGGGACTCAGTGGGGAGGATGTCTGGGGGGGGTTCATCGGGGTGGTACGGATGCAGGGGAGGTGGGGCTTGTCAGTGTGAGGGTTCGATGGGCCTGCTTAACAGGGGAGCCCTGGCTGCTGCCAAGGGGATGCCATATGCTGGGCTCCAGCTTCCTCCCTGTCCCTGCTTCCCCCATCCTCTTCTCTTCCCCATCCCATGCCCCTTCCCCACCGCTCCATCTCCTCCCCACCCCACCCCCTTCCTTCCCCACTGACTCTTTCCCCCAGCCTGGCCCTGCCCTATCCCACCATAGGCACTCACTGTTGTACAGAAAACAGGATGGCTCCCAGCACACAGAAGGGGAGCTCAACCAGCACTAGGACTCAGAAAGTGGCATCTTCTGAGCAGCACCCTCTTTTTTCAGCCGGGCAGCTCTGTGCTTGCAGAAAGGGGGGGGAGGCAGTGGATCTGTGTGCTCCCATGCCTCACCTCTGTTTTGGGGGCACTGCCCTCCAAACTAAGCCCATGGGCTTTCTCAGCTGCCACCCCCCTCCCTTTGCTTCTCGGTCACTTTTGAAAGGGAAG
Source organism: Malaclemys terrapin pileata (assembly GCF_027887155.1). Classification (NCBI taxonomy): domain Eukaryota; kingdom Metazoa; phylum Chordata; order Testudines; family Emydidae; genus Malaclemys; species Malaclemys terrapin. The sequence continues at coordinate 167,302,240 of NC_071505.1, forward strand.
CAAAGACATCTGCAGGGAATCTGTTTTCATTCCCAGGGCCGGCTCTAGGCACCAGCCCACCAAGCATGTGCTTGGGGCGGCACCTGGAGGGGGGCGGCGCGGCGGGGCCCCAGCTGTGCTCGCTGCCCTCCCCCCGGTGCTCCGGCCAGTTGGGGAGAGTGTCCCCAGCCGGGCTTGCCGCCCTCCCCCCAGTGCTTCAGCCAGTCGGGGAGAGCGGGGCCCCGGCCGGGCTCACCACCCTCCCCCCGGCGCTCTGGCCGCCGGGGGCTCTCCACCCTCCCCCCCCAGCGCTCTGGCTGGTCGGGGATTGCGGGCCTGCGGCCGGGCTCGGCACCCTCCCCTGCCGCGCTGGGGGGGCGGGTGGCTTTTTTGCCTAGGGCAGCAAAAATGCCAGAGTTGGCCCTGTTCATTCCCCCAGGAGTACCCCTCACAGAACCCCCAATGCCCCCCCACAGACCCTCCAGAGACCCACTCCCCCACACCCTTCCTGCCCCCCAGCCACTGGCCTGCTGGAAGTGACTATGTCCATGCGTGGGCTGAGCCTGCAGCACTGCTGGGGCCGGTCAGGGATCCCTCTGGCCCCTCGGAAGCGGCACAACCAGCCAGGACAGAGCGGGAGCATGGCCTGCCCCGGCCAGGCTCCCTCAGGACCCACATACCTGGAAGGGCCCAGCCCACCACTCATGCCCCAGGGGTTAGGCGGGAGAGGGGGAAGTGAAGAGGAGTGAGCGGTGGGTGGGGCCTTGTCCGGGCAGAACCCAGGTAGAGCGGGTTGGAGAGGTGGGGCCACAGTCTGGACACCGTGGCCCCTTCTGAGTGTGGGACCCCAGTGCTGAACCCCAAAGCCTGAGCCCTACTGCCCCCTGGGAATGTGGGGAACTCATTGGATGCCTGCTCCTCCAGCGTTGTGCCCCAGCTGTTTCCAAAGGAGGACAGGGCCCAACCCCTGCTGGCGGCCACAGCAACCAACACCAAGGCAGGGCATCCAGGAGCAACAGGGAGGAGGAGGGGCCGCTACTTTGCCCCCCACTTCCCCAGCCCAGGAGGCTGTCGCCACAAGAAAAGGTGAGAGAAACAAGGAAGAGAACCTGAAATATAGAAATGCTTCAGGGATCACAGTAGTCTCAAGGTGTTCACCATGACTTTATACAAAAAGTCAAACTAATACATAATAGCGAGTGAGGTTTGTATAAACATGAGAATAAAGTACTGAAGTTGGTTCATACTTGAAGTCAACACTTTGGGAGTCTGTGCTTTGAAAAGAAGTTCTGGAGTTTTCCTACATACAGTCCAAGGGACTGTAAACCCATGAAACTTGTGACAGCAAAATAGGCTACATCAGAAATCAATGTGGAATTAACAGGTCAAATCATTAACGACCAGTGGGATTGCTTATTTCCCTTTCTGTAGGTTAATGCGATTTGCCTACTTCTTACATTCTCTCATAATCAATTAGGGTCTCCAAAGAATTGTGGTCTGAACAGGTTGTTGCTGGTGTAAGAACCAGCTGCTGCTTTTCAGTATCAGGCATCTTGAAAGTGACACTATCATGCTTGTTCAACAGGCTGAGAACTGGTGCATGTTCATAGGTGCCCCACATTAAAGTTCTTCTAATGTCTTAGATATATTTCTAACACGTTAATCAGGCTGAACATTTAAAAACAAAGCAGGAACAGATGACTGCAAGTCACAAGAAACTAAGCAGCGAATGGGAGTTTTCTGGTATAATACACAGACGCCTGTTTATTTCCCATAGGACATGTACACTCACGGACATGTTTATCTCTTGTGTTACACAGGTGTCTGTTTTCTTCTATTCTACAGTAGCCTGTCACTTTAGATGTGGCAGGGCTTCTGTTTACACTCTGCAGCTGCAAGGGATACTGGAAGCGGAGTGGGAGGCCCTAGGAAAGCAATATTTTCACTCCCAGAGGGGAGCAGCTGTAGTAAGACAAACTCCTCTTCACTGTCTGTTGGGAGCATCTGAAGCAAGAGCAGGAGCCAGGAATTCTTCCGTATACTTCTCCTTACAGGGTATTGGCAAATGTGCAGAGGGGGAGGGGATAATACCCTTGGAATGCAACAATTAATACTTGTTGTGCAATCATTACTGCATTTCCAGGGGATTAGCACATAGAGGCAATTATAGCAGAGTGAAGTTTCACTGTAAGTTCCAATGCACTAAAATGCAATGGAGCAATATAGGACTGACTGCCTCTGGACTGGGGGTTCTCAGGACAAAATTTTTGGTGGCCTCCGAGTGTGGCCACCAACTCTTACTGGTGGCTGCTCTCACACTTTTTCCTAAAACACCGGTAATTAGCTTTAGGAAAAACAAATAAATATGCACGTACACATGTCCAAATCATTGTAATTTATTTATTGCTAGCTAGTAAGTCTACTGTAAAAAATGATATTAACGAACATACAAGTATCACTTTTCACAGCAGACTTACTCAGCCCTGTCAAGCCTGGGGACAAATTAAGCCCTGGATGGGGGGCCAGGGGAAGCATTGGGGGACTAGAGCCTGAATCCCTGTTGCCAGAACCTGGGGCCTGTTGCAGTGCGGCCAAAGACCGGGACTGGAGTCCGAAGCCCTGCGGCCAGAGCCTGCAACCCCGCTACCCCAAGGCTGAACCCCAAAGCCTGAGCCCCACCACCCCTGGGAAGGTGGGGAACTCACTGGGTGCCTGTGCCCCAGGTGTCTCCAAAGGAGGGCAGGGCCCAACCCCTGCTGGCGGCCCCAGCAACCAACACCAAGGCAGGGCATCCAGGAGCAACAGGGAGGAGAAGGGGCCGCTACTTTGCCCCTCAGTTCCCCAGCCCAGGATGCTGTCACCACAAGAAAAGTCCCTGGTGGCCGCATTTGAGAAACGCTGCTCTAGACTACATTTTGTCAATATAAGTCAGTAGCTTGCTTACCATAAACAGTGAGATGCACACCTCTCTTTTCTTTGCAGTGTCTTGTGCATGAATGGCAGGTCCAGCTGTGGGCTGCAGCCTGCTCACCATACAGAACTACTACCGTCTATTTGGTATCCATTATCTTTGTGTGAGCATCTCCAAAAATGATTGTAAGAGCTTGGTGTTGAATTAGTTTCTGGGGGCTACAACACTGCCATTTATTGCTGAAAATAGGCCAGGCTCTACAGACATTGTCTCCAACGTTTTCCAGATCCTCCAACAGGTCACAGAGGTATTAAGTTTGTCTGCAAGTACTAACTGTAGCAGGTAGGATCAGGAGAATCAGATATGCTGATAACAGATCTGTCCTTAATCCCAGCAGTCTGTAGTGATGATTACAGGTAGGGTCTCTGTGGTAGCAGTGCATGAGCCAGAGGGCAGTGTGTCATTATTTTTATCCCCAGCTTGACTGTGGTGCAGGTTCATTTTTAGTTTTCATTTATTTCCTGTTTAAACTCTAAACCCTGCTGGTTCTTTATACCTCAGGCAAGCACACCCAGCAAGAATGAAAACAGGCTGCCTTTGGCGATGGATTAGCCCCCTGTATCAGAGAAGCTTGTGCTAGGCCTGCCTATGGCCAGAGAGAGAGAGAGAGAGAGAGATTGGCATATTGACACAGCATCTGGTCAATGTATGCTTTGTGTACTCTAGGAAATTTACCAATCATAGGCAACAGGTGTCAGAAACAGGTGCAGCTTAACAATGCTGAGCACAGTTGAAATTGAAGTGTACAGTATACCAAACTGTTCATTACATTTCCAGAAACCATGGTTAAACCCATCTCCCTCTGCTAGTAATGGGTAATTTCCCCAATAGACATGGTGCTAGACCAGTGGTTCCCAAACTTTAACAACCTGTGAACCCCTTTCACTAAAATGTCAAGTCTCGCGAACCCCCTCCTAAAAATGAATATTTCCAGGGATTTTCTCCTTTACCTGAGTATAAATGCCTATTTAATTTTAAAAACAGCAAAAAATATCCACCTCCCTTTCCATTTCTTATAAGGAGTCTTGCAGTTTAAATCTCCTCAGTGTGATAGATATGCTTGCTTTGATCTGCTTAGCTCTTGGAAGTCCAAGGGCTCCGGGCTTCTGGCCCCATGCTGACCAGGGTCCCTAGGGACAGCTCTGTCCACCATTAGGAAATTTTTTCCCGAGAACCCCCTGGGTTCACGAACCCCAGTTTGGGAACCACTGTGCTAGACATATACTCAAGATAGCTAAAAGCTTCTCTTAACCCTTCAGAGAAGGTCTGCTGTCTCCACTGTGGACTTGACTCACTATAAAGTTGCAAGATTTGACAACATTGCATTGATGAGGGTTTTGTCCAGTTTTGTTATAAATATTCCAAGCAATGGAGTTCCCCACCACTTCCCGGTGGAGACTGTGCCATAACTTAACAGATCTCCCTGTATGAAGTTTTTTTTGATATTCAAACTAAATTTCCCCTTTCTTAATTTCATCTCATAATTCTTAGTTACCTCCTTTGTACCAGCCTAAATAATTCTGCTCCTTTTATTGGCCCGTTGCTGCTCAAGTCAATGGTAAAACTCAATCTCATTGGGTAATATTCAGGGAGATGTGTGCTCTGACCACCCCCTTGCTCCCACTGCTGTTCCTTCTGTCCCTTTAAAAATTCTGGGGCCTCATACCCCAGAGAGCTCTGCCTGCCTTGGCAAGCTAATTTCTCCAACTATATACTAGGCATAATAATGCGTAACTGCTACATCAGGCATGCTTGTGAGGCTAATTTAATTCTTTGAGCTCCTCAAGGAAAAACACTGTGGAATGGCTCAGTATTATTAACACTGTGAGCTGACAACAGATGGCCAACTGACTAAGAAAAGAACCCTGGAAAATGAAATCTGCCAAGTTACTGTTTACTTGAAATAACATTTCTGTTACTGCCTATATAGTTTGCTAAATTGGAACTGGGCTACTAAAAGGTGCCTTGGTAGTCTCCCATTTGAGTCTTTTATTTTGAATTGTATATTAAGTGCTGGTTGAAGGTGTTAGATTGAAAGCCCCAAGGAGTCCTATTAATTCCCAGAGCATAACAGTTCAGGTAGAAGCAGCGCAAACATCCCCCCACTGCACCCTGCTAGTGTGTCTCTATATCGTCATGAAGGGACCACTTCTAGGGATGAGAGGGTTGTTCAGTCTCCTGGCCCACTTAGGCCTTTAGTGAGAGGAGATGTGGAGTATGTAGCTCAGACACTGCAATGTCATTGTTTTAAAGGTACTACACCTTTAAATTTTCTAAGAACTCTCCCTCTGTGCAGAGGTCAGCAGCCATTGTGGCAGCCTGTCCAGAGGGCACAGAGTCTCTGCGGGAGAGTGCACACTGTGCGTCTCCTCCCTACAGGCTGCAGCAACTCTGAGAACAAAATGGCAGCTGAACTCTGAGGCGAGAGAGGCAGTTCTTAGCTATGTAAAGGAAGGGGCGGTACCTTTAAAACAAAAGGCATTGCAGTTTCCCAGCTACCTACACCCAAGAGGGGCCTGTTAGTTCCAAATTTGATGGTGCTTTCCTGTCATGTGGACACTTGTCTATTAGGAACAAAATTGAGACCAACTCCTTTCACATAGGCCACCGAGTAGCCAAAAGAGGATAAAAACTTGTGGTCCCTAGTGGCCGGTTCTGGATTTAAATCAGTGACCCAAGATGAAGAGCTCCGCCAATCACCGGAGCCATGTAGTTGTCCGAGGATGACTGTGTTATGCCCCGAGTTGTATTTTCACCTCGGTTTCTGATTTACTGTACATTGGACATACAGTTATATTCCATCTCTTTTGAACTGTGAATGAATATTGTACCATGCGTACTTTATAGGCTTCTTGTAGAAGTTCAGTTGCTGCTGATTTAGAATTTCTGAGGCTCCATCAGAAAAACTAAAAAAAGAAGAGGAAAAAAGAAAACCCCAAACATCAATACCAAGAATATGAAACCAAACCTCTAAAGCTTCCTGGTTGTGAAGCAAAAGAAGGCGCGTGTGTTTCAGCCACGCTGCCGGCAGGTGGACTCTGAAAGATCTTATAGACCTCGCACTTCCTGTGGAGGCAGCCAGAAGAACAAAGCCAGTGGAGGTGCCTTTTCTCCTCACCATCCCACTATCTGTTAACTCGCGGCCTCCAGCCCCCAGTGCAATCCGGGGGGAGCAAGATGAAGTGGAAGGGGATTGTTATCTCTGCTGTCCTGCAGGCACAGCTCCCAATTACAGGTAAGGCAGGCTTTTCATATGACAAGGAACTATTTTAAAACCCTTTTGAGGTGGGGACAGAACACAACGTTTCTGTCGGATCCCCGCCCTTCTGGTAGCAGGAGGGCATCTGCGTGTGAACCTCTAGCATGTCTGTCCTCCTAATTATGACTAGTTATGCACTAGTTCAGAACCGGCAGCTGCAGGACTTGCTGAAAATGAAGTCTTTGCTATAAAGAAATCCTTTGGAAGGTGGGGAGGGGCGAACGAGGCAGCAGCAGCAGCTACCTACCATTGATGAGGCCTGCCTTTGTTGTGTCAGAGTTAAAGATACGACAGCTGAATAACATCTTGTAATTAAATGGGGTTTTTAACCCTCCCCCCAACAGTTCTCTCTTTGGGATTTAAAAAATGAAAAGTTGATATGCTGAGTGCAACCACCTTCAATATGCTGCCCAAGAGATACCTTTAATTTAGCTGGATAGAGTTAGGGCTGCGTTGATCCTTAGTGGCACGTTCAGTGCTTGGTTTCCAATAAACGTCACACCCTAGCAGCTCAGAAGCTGCTGTTGAGGGATTAGAGGAAGGGTAAAAAGGCTATGATTCCCCCCATCTTTTTCTATACCTGCACACTTGCTTTCAGGTAATTAAAATGAATAAAGTTTCCTTACCTTATGTGTTTATTTGGTTGGTGTTTATAAACGGACCCCACTCAGGCAGACAGAGGAGTGGGTTTAACATGCAAACATTCATGATTTAAGTTAATTTGGGGGAAGATGGACATACATTTTAATAATCCATAAAATCAAGGAAAACTAGATCAATTTAATTTGCATCTAGAGACTGGGCAGGAAAAGGCCTGAATTTGAGTAAGTCAGCAAAGATGAAAGACAGCGAGGCCACCTTCAAGTATATGCAGAAAATCCATATGAAGAGTTTCATCCATGTTCTCTCTAGTCAATGTACACAACCAATGCACCATAAACAGCACTTTTACATCAAGTGTTTTGGGGACCTCAATAAACTTTCAAATAAACAAGGTTTTTGATGATTAGGAAAATGACCCAAAGCATTCACTGATGCCGTGCGACATAATCATGTTCCAGTTAACCTGTGTACCATACATTTCAACAGGATTTTAAATTAGATTTGCATTATCCGTAGTAAGTACTCACAGCTACATTTATGTTAATATATAGCAAATACATGTCCATTTGGGATATTAATGTGTTTCTACATACATTGAGCTGTGTGTGTACCAAAAGTAGGAAAAGCATTTCTTTCTGTCCTCTTAGAATATTTTCAAAATGCACAAAGGCCTAGGACGTCTGAAGGAAAGGTAATTGTACTTATAGGCACGTAAAGATTTAGAAACTACTTAAGGTCAGCATTTGTTTCTCTGATCCTTCTTCTTTCATTCTTTTATAAAACATCAGTATCTAGCATGCTACAGGCTCTTGCTCTTATTTGTTCTTTTTTAGCAGAAAGGCCGTACTGAAAAAATAGAGCAATTTAATCAAATCTGCTAATTACTAAAGTATCAACTTTATTATGGTCTCTCTGTTCACACACCTTGGGGATAACTATGCTCACAGGAAGAGACTATTTAGCTACGACACACCCTGGACCAAATTTTGCCCTAAGTACAATTCCCGTTGATTTAAATGGAGATGGTTGTGTATTTATCTGAGGGCAGAATTTTTGGCTGGGTATTTTCAATATTATAAAGACCTTTTTACATTTTGGAATGAATGTAGAGTAAGAGGATGATAGTGAGATTCCATAAAATTATTCAAATAGTAGATAGGTGCACTAACAATTATTAATTTAGTCTGAACATATTGCCAGGCAGATGACTTTTTGGGGTCAAGACTAAGAACCCTGAATCTGGGACCTTCCATTATTTGGAGTAAATAGGAGCCCTCTTAAAACAAAGTATATTTTTATTTTTCACAGAACATGTTTGCTCTAAGCAAACCGTCACTAAGTGGAATTGCAGATGACACTTTACAATGCATTCATACTATGGCGCTCAGGTTTTCAGTATACTTCACAATAGGAGTCTGCTTGTTTTGTAGTTAGTCCAGCAAAAAGTGCTGGCCCCAGGAATGGTAGCTGAAGAGCAACCATGCATTTTCCTTTTGCTCTCAACAGTGTTGAGCCAAATACATCAAGCACCAGAAACATTTTTTTTAGAGTAATTCTAGCTATGGACCAAAGCCGCAAAATTCTGATGTAGCCATCGACCCCAGCCCATAAATTTGAGGATGTTCTGAGTTGAGGTTTGACCAATAAAGCAAGAGGAGCTGCTGGAGAAATTCAGATCCACGTTCGGATTTTGGAATGCTTCCCCTTTCCAAAGTTCAGCAGGAATGGATCTGGAGGTCTGGTTCAGGCCCTCCGATAAATATTTCACTAGAAGGAGTTTATGAAAGAAAATAAATATGTTCTGAGTCTCTGAGCAGAGTGATTTTGTTTATCACACTGTTCTCTGCTGTTTCGGGAAATTCTGTTAAAAGACATTTCTTCTGTCTGTACTGCAAGAACCCCCCTACCTCCCCAAAACAAAACAAACAAACAAAAAACAGGAAAAACCCAAAACCCTGCAATATGCTGCAGTGATGGACACAAACCACTGCAGTTTCTAATAGCAATATGGCAGTGTTTGGGGCAATACTGCCATTTTTCCCTGTGAGGGTGATCAGCTTAATATGAGAGACATATAAAGACATGTGCAACAGGGTCCTAAAAGGGGGTTTCTCTCAAATTCTCAAAATCTCCTGTTGAATTGAACCCAGCACCGGATTATTTGGCTGTAGGGAAGCTAGAACATGTCCACCCTGGAGAGACATCACTCACACAGTTCAGTCAATCAGCATTTCGCTGCCCAATGCAACTGCTTCTTCTACCCATAGGGTAGCGTGCAACTCAGGAGCGATTTGCTAATCACCATATGGGTAACAGGAAGAAATGGGCAGCGTTGTGTTTTAAGGGTTCATTTGTTCGTTCATTCGTTCCTTCCTTAAAATAAGTTATTTAGAAGACCTACACTTTAAAAAACAGAAAAAAAAAATCTTGTTTACAAATACATCCTGGATACTTCAACCAAATGTAAAGACAGAATATTTTTAGGTGCCACTCTCCATACCATCTACACCGTCCTTGCTGTATTCTTGGCACTAATGCAAAAATCTACCAGGGACTTAATTTAATAATTATGCTTCTTTCTACTCACAATGATTCATTAATAAATACTCGGAAATGGGACATTTGTGTATCAGACAAAATGTAGGCAAATATAGCCCATCTTTATAACAGGCTGTTTATTAAGCTCCTACAGTGCTAAGTTCAGTTTCTTTAGCGATCATTATATGTTATATAGTAAGCACTCTCTACTAAAACAATACCATATTAAATTCTTAATGAGTGAGGTAACAGGTTAATAATTCACTCCATCTGACTCCCCTATGCAAGAGGGAGTGTATTTAAAATGGAAGGAGCCATTTGAAAATATATTTATACATGTCCAGTACAAGTCTATTCTTGTTATACTATTGTACTATGTGGATAAATTGAAGAAATTGGGTAGTTTGCTAATAATGGATGCAGATTCATACAACATGTAGATTAGATACCCGTTCTTTGTGGAATCAATGCACATTGTTAAATTATGATTTTGAAATACAAAATATCAAACAACAAAAAGTTTTAAATCTCAATCTCCCCCCCCCCCAAAAAAAAACCCATTTAAATTCCAATTAACTCCATGTTTACACCAGTAAGAGTTTTAAAATCCTTACCACTATTTATAATACTTGGCTATAGATATAAAGACAACATCCCCGGCCACTATCTAGAACTTTAAAATGTGTCCGTGAAGAAACAGATGGGGACCTGTTAAATAACATATATGGTACATTTGCTCATTTAGGATGGCATGGGCAGAAGACAGCATTTTAAAAAAACCTGAGAAAATATCAGGCCTGCTAAAAGCATCTGCTCTGTCTGTGTGTGTGTATGCTGAAAAGATTTCAGTGTCATATGTATATAACTTGGATCAAAACCTACATTAAAATGTTGTTACTCCTTTTATTTTATTGCTAAGAAAATGTCTATACTTACTGAATCTTGGAGAAGTTGGGTTTTACAACCTTTTTTTGATGTGTAATAATATGCTACCTGATATTTGGAGATTAGCTCTGACTGTAGCTCTGTTGTTAACTAAATTCATTTCTCTTCCTTTAAAAAAGTATGTGCAAACTGTATCCTTTAGGAATGAGGTTTAGGATCAAATTTTTCAAAGAAGGGGGTAAAAGCTACGCTATGTGAAATCCCACATTGCCATACACAGGTGACTAGCATTCACATATACCAACCAGATACCTGTGCATGCATATGAGTAGTTGAGTTTGCAGTTCCTCAATTTGCACATGCAAATTACTTGTTTGCCGAAAACTGTGAAGAAAATGGGTGCGTGAGTGCTTAGCTGTGTGCAACTGGTGTGTGAGCACTTGTGTGTGTGCAAGGGGTATATGGAAATGTTTGTGGGTGCACCATTTGCTCCGTCCTTTGACAATTTAGCCATTAAAAACAGAGAAAAAAGACCATACCTAGCCACGCTCTTTCCCCAACCCTTAAACACGCACACCCGTTAGTGCGTGTACAAGTCTGTTCAAGGGCGTGGAAGCTGAATTTTAATTTTAAATAATATATATGTTTCAAATATTAAAAAAAACAAAATTGCTAAAAACAAACCACTGCAATTTGAAAGCCCTCTCTGCTTTTTGTTTATGGTCATTCCTTCTAAGATTGGGTTAGTCTACTGAATTGGAAATGACCACAGTCAACTTGGAGAGAAAAAGAATCCTAAACCAAAGGAAGAAAGACAAAATGAAAAAGCTGGGACACGGCCACTTTCTGCACCACTGTTATTATGCTGCAACATGGCTGAAAGCAGGTTCCTGAGCCAATTCAGATATTATTGTGTACAACATACAGCTATGTATTATTTTGACATAATCACAGTGAAATAATAATTGCACATCTCCACCTGTCTCCTGATGCTTTCTGAAGAAAATAGTACTGACTGATTTGTGAAATTTCTAAGTGAAGGAGAAGCCACTCAAATAACGTTATGCTCTTCGGATGCACAAATAGTACAGTATAAGAACTTAGAATTGAATAGAAGTGGTGGAGGAAGGGACTGTAATATTACCAAGCAAGTATATAATACAAGGCACAGTAGAACAGAATGGGAGTGCATAGGGGGTAGCAGTATTGCCAACTTTCATGTTTTCTTCTCAAGTCTTACAATATTTGGTGGTTTTCTTAAAGCCCCAACTCCTGGAATCATGGGATTAGGTGCAAATCTCACCTTCCATTAAAAATAAAAGTTTTCAGCCCTCATGATTGCAATTCAAAGATAGACAATGTGAACCAGAAAGGTTCAAAAAACAGAAAGCAAATTTCCTCCCTGAATTTATTATTTTTTTAAAATCTCATGATTTTTTGGGGACCTGACCATGATTTTTGAACACTACGGGTTGGCAGTATTGAAAATTCATTCTTTGACTGGCAAGCTATTGAACTTTTAGAACCAGGGAACAGATAGTTTAGAGGGAGAGGGGATGTCCATAGCTTCTTTCAGTACAAATAAATCTCTGGAGCCTGTACATTAAGACGCACAGTTCTTAAATGAGAGCTGGAAAATGGCTACTCTTAGTAAACTGCGCTGAGTTTTAGAAAGACACCCAAAGAGCCTACTCTGATGAGAGATTGACAGAGGATTTAGTACCAGGACAGTGTCTTACGCCAACATTACCAGGGCAAAATCTATTGCCAGTGTCTTCATTCTGTGTTTGCCCCCCAAACTGTGAGTAGTGAAAAGAAGCAGACAAAACTACATTTATTTAAAAAAAACCAAAAACCTGACCCTACGCTGGTCTACAAGGACTGAACCCAAACACTGCACTAATGGTATTTTAAGCCGTAGCGTTTTGGTAACTTCAAGGTAGAATATTGATTTTTTTTAAGTGATTATACAACAAAACTGGGTGAATACTGCACACTTTTAAAAATAGATAGTCATTCAGATTTTGTAATGAATTTGCTCTAGCCATAAATGTGCCCCTTTTGTGTTCACTTCCGATCAACATTAGAGTGATGCAGTTTTATTTGTATAAATGCAGCAACCAAACTTTAAATCCACTTGGACAAACATTCATGTCACAATCCCACCAATGCGTGCCCACCAATCCAGTGATGGACCAGAAACAAATGTATTTGGCTTAGATGATAAATCCCAATTAAACGACACAGCTCGGCTATGGTGTACTGAAGACTGGCAGTAAGATGTTTGCGATCAATCAATCCATACAGTTAAAATAATGTTCTTAAAAAAAGATTTGGGGAAACTCTGATCTGCTACAAACATTCCACAGCGGAAAGCTACATTAATGAAGTATATGGTTCACTAAATTAGATGCATATTTTTTCAGCATAGATCGGACCTTCTTTTTAAAACCTCAGTCATATAATATTTCTTTTCCCCTTCTCCCATCCTTTGGGACAAATTTCTTAATGAAATGGATAACATTTCTGATCTGCATTCTGATCCACATGGGTGGATCCCTATGCCTGTGTGGAGACTTGTTGAAATTGGCCTATATGGATTGGACAGTAGGTTGGGAGCCTAAAGTCATGGTATTTGTACTGTGCATACACACATCTTGGAGAGAGGCATTTTTGCAGATAATCCTCAGAGGACTTTGCTATTGATTTTACGTGGAAGGTGCTCAGATAATATGGTGATAGGCAACAACTGAAAACCATAAAATAGGTAGAGTTGGAGAGAGAGAAATTACTTTCATACCAAAGATTTCCATTTTGGATTTTATTTTTGTTTTGATTAGTATTACCAACCATCAATCCAAAAATGCAGCTTTTGTCCGTCAATAAATGTATGCCATCATATCTAAGTCCGCCTCTTTTCAGGGTTTTAAAATTCAGCTGTAAATAATTGTTGTGAGCTGCAACCTGCAGTATATGATTTCAACCCAGGAATCCAATGTATTTAGTCCTTTAAAAGATGTCATACAAACCATCCAGCTATTTTGGAGTTATAATCATCAAAACAAAATTAGGTTCTATGACTAGAGGGCTTTAGTCACCAATGTTAGCAGGCTGGTATCTTTCACTAACACACAATTCACTGAACATGCTTAAACGGTGATAATACTGCACAGCATAAAAATGGAATTTTTGTTTTATCTTTCAAAATCACCCATTTTGCATTCATTTTTATCACTGATCTTTACCATGCATTGTACAGGAATTAAACACAAATCATATTTCCATACTAAGTAACTCAGGCTATTTTTTTGTAAATATGAAATGTGTAGCCTGAAACAAATCACTAAGGGCCCTGATCCTGCAACCAGATCCATGTGGACAGACCCTTGCATCCATGTGGAATCCCACAGGAGCTCTGTGCAAACCCACGGATTTGCCCTTGCACATCCCATTGCAGGATGGGGCCTTATACTCTCTTTGTGAGCCTCAGTTTGCCCATGTGTAAGATGTAGATAATAATGCTGACTTTATAAGGGAATTGTAAGGCTTGATTCATTAAAGAAGTGTGTGTGTGTATACACACATATATAAAAAACATTTCTTTAAGAGCTTCAGATGAAAGGTGCTATACAAGTGTAAAGCAAGTGTATGTATAATTTTTTTGTCTTTGATTTTTTTTGGTGGCATCATTTCTTATTTAAATAGTTCCCAGGAGGAGTATAAATGGCTGCTAGTCTTTCAATCCACCTGTCTTCTGCATTTGATTTAATTTGTATCTAACTATTCAAATCTGTAAGTGTTTGTCCCCGGATATGGACCAAAATCATCTGTGCTGTACATCCATCGACTTCATGAGGTGCGCCTCAGGGATAAATTTGCCCCATCCTCCTTTTCTTTCAGTTTTCACCCCAGGTTCTGGGTCACATTCTCTCACCATTAGTAATGGACCTTTTCTGACCATTATGATTCCTGAACTCTGGACATCCTTCTGAAATTTTTTTAAGCCTGAGTCCTGAGATTTGTGCACGTTTTACTGGGGCTACTTACATGAATAAAGTTAAGCAGGTGCATAAATCCTTGCAGGAGCTGGGCATTGAAAGGTAGATTAAGCATTGTCATCACCTCTGCTCTGATTTCCTTTCCCTGTGCAGGAGGGAGTGCACAACACCCCCATCAGTCATGATCTGTCTCATTTTTCACTTAATTTTTTAAGTATGGAATTTTTAAATTTGATTTTTAAACAAACATACAGAGCTCAGCAGATAGGTGTTATTGTGAAAGTGACCCCTCAAAGTCCAGTGAAAACTGATAGTCTGGTAAAGTTTGATCTTTCACTGAAAATTGAACATTGCACTCCAGGTCACTTTTGAAGTTGGTTTCTTAAAAGCAAAATTTATTATTGGATATAGCTGAAAAGAAAAGTCAGTTTTCACAAGCCAATTTGACTGTAACCACTTTAAAAAAAAAACACAGACCTAGGAGTATCTCTAACCCTGCTTCAAATAACTGTCTGTTCTTGTGCTGTCGGAGGGGGACAGAAAAACAGGTCTGAACTAAAAAAAGCCTCCACAGCTAATATAAGACCCGGCAAGAACAGATAACACTCAAAGGCTTCTTAGAGTATGGCCTGATCCCATCTGGTCCTTAAAAGTTAGTGGGAAATCAATGGGGGTTTTGCCTGTATACGAGCACAGCCGGATTGCATCAAACATAGTGAAATAAAACAAAACACCCATAACCCAGTAGCTCGACTTAGGGTGGGTAAGTGATAGTGGACTGTCATGGACAGCCACATAGCTTGGGCAGTTACCATTCTAGTATAATTATAACCCAGCACCAATTCTAGGCAGTGTGTACTTTAGCCAGATAAGGATTTGCTGCTCCAGAATGTAATCCTCCCTCCCCATGTCCCTTTGTAAGTCATGTACAGCTTTCCTGAAAACACTGCTACCCCATCTAGCCCCTCTGCTTGAGGGATTGTGAGAGGGCTTGTAACGATTAATTTGTTTAAGACAACTGCTTCCCCAAGCAATTCGTAGCAGTGTCGCAGGGTATGACCGGAAGTTCTGATGATGAACGCTTTTAACTTTGAAAGTATTGCCAATCCCAACCATTCCAAAATCACGAGTCAGGCCCCAGAAATTCATGAAATTGGCTTTAAAATTATGTTTTAGAAATAAATAAATATGGGGTTCTTTATTTGCCTTCTGGTTTTGAGCCTATAGGGTTCATTTAGGTCACATCTTCAAGCTTTTTTTCTGTAATCATGAGAGCTAGAAACTTACTTAACTTTTTAATGAAAGCTGAGATTCTCACATAACCACTTGTCTCCAGGAGTTGTGGCTTTAATAAACCATCAAATATCACGGGACTCACAATAAAATCAAGAGAGTTGGCTACATTGCTTTCATCTCCTGCTTTAGCATTTGAAATGGCCAGAGCTTATATGAAGTGGGCAGAACTGGAATTCTCTGTTGCCAACCTGTTCATACAGCTAAATTAATCTCTTAGTTTGAATAACCTCAGTTGTTATTTCACTAACCTGCATTCAGACCCAATATTGCTAAAATGTATTTGTTGTTGCTGTGGTTCGGTATGTCTGCATTGGCTGAAGAACAGTAACAGATTTTCAGGCTTCACATAAGTCTACTTTTATAATTCTCTTAAACAAGTGTCAGATGTAAACCTATCTCACTGTAACATCTTTTCCAAGACGTTTTTATCTGATTTTATCTCTCTCAGCTGCAAAGATGTAGCTGGCAGGTTTGCCCCCTTTCTCTCTTGTTGTTCTTTTTAGGTATTGAAGCCACAGGCCTGTTTGCTAAAAGTGATCGCTTAGTAGTCTACATATTAGGTTTAAAATACCTATATTTGTTAGATCAGGAACTACAGGTTCAAACCCCAGCAGGATTAGTTTAGTTCTTCCAAAGTAGATTAATTGAGTGCCATTGTAACACTGACAGACCCCAGATGTTGGGGGGTGGGACCGAACCTGGGACTTCTGAAAATTAGTGCATGAGCCTCTAACACATGAGCTAAAAGCCAACTGGCTGTTAGCTAATGCTGTAGAGCAGACTCATTTTCTCTCTCTCTCTCTAAGTGGTCTTGCTGCCACTAGATGGGCCAGAACACCGACACCCAGAAAGGCGTGTGGGTTACATATTTCCCCTAGCTGAGGAAGCACATCCTGAGCTTTGGAGTCTTCCCAGGTGAAATCCTGGACGAGCGCCCACTTGTAACGCCAACAGACCCCGGTTGTCGGCGAGCAGGAATGAACCTGGGACCTCAGTGCATGAGCCTCTACTACATGAGCTAAAAGCCAACTGGCTGTTAAGCAGACTCATTTTATCTCTCTCTTTAAGTGGTCTCGGTGCCATAAGATGGGACAGAACACCACACCCAAAAGGTGTATGGGTTAAACCGTGCATTTCACTGTTGTTCTTTCAGACAAGAGGTACGACACCACAGTCTTGCCAGTTCTTTATGTCCTTTGGGTAAGGATAGTTTTTTGCCACCCTAGTGCCTTTGCCCCCAAATTTCCCTTTCCACTGATAGCTGCCCTGCACTTCAGAATTGACTGCATTTCATCAAGTCTGGATTGCCCAGCCAGGCCCTTGCACGTGGGAGGTTCTGGAATGGGCCACAGGATAGCTGCTGCTGCTCTCTCCCACCTGCAGTACACCAGAAATATGAATATTGCTGCCATGTGGTTAGCTGTTACTGAACCCTAATCTTTCCACTCCTGAAGCCATACTTGTTCATCCCTTGATCACCTAGGCCCAGTTCTCCAAACTACTGTGAGATGGGGGCATGGGGGAGAGGGATTAGGGGAAAGTGCTAGAGTCCAGGCCAGCTCTAGTCCCCAAGGGATATAGATGACAGAGGGAGGTTGAACACTCTGAAATTAGAACACTGCCTGAGGAGTGCTGTTGCAGCAGCAACAGAGCTGGGTGCCCACCTCTCTAATCTGGCAGTCTTGGGAAGTTGCAAGTCTCCTGATAAGAGTAATGGGCTTTATTGGAGAAAATGGCCTGGAAGCCAAAAGCTTGGGGTTCAGTTCCTGACTCTGCCATAGACTCTGTGCGACCAAGTCACTTAATCTAGCTGTGCCTCAGTTCCCCATGGGGATAATGCCTCCTTTCTCTCATACTTGTTGGCCTATTTAGACTGTAAGCTTTTTTGAAGCTGTCTCTCACACCTTGTACAGTGCCCAGCATATTGGGGCCCTAATCTCAGTTGCAGTTTCAAGGCAGTAGTGTAATACAAGTAGCGATGGGGCCTGCTGTCTTTTCCCATTTTAAATGCAACACAAGGAATTCCTCCAGGCTCATCAACAGGCAGGATTAAGGGAAAAGCCACAGATCAGGTCCCTAGAAAGGGAGTTTCCTTCAAGCTACCATGCCCATATGTAAAGTGCTTAACCCTTATTTAGGGCTTTTCAGCCATACAAAGGAAAGGAAATATAATTTCATCTTCCCATATTGGGGGGGAGGGAGGGCAAATTGAGGCAAAGACTTACCCAAAGTCACCAGAAGAATAAATAAAGAATAAAACCCACATCTTCTAATTCCCAGGCCCATGCCTAGTGATCAAACTACATCACCTCCTATCTATAGATAGTTCCAAATTCTAATACTTGTACTACTAATTGTGTTAGTGATGCAGGTTAGGAGACATCATCTGTGAATAGCAGGGGTTCTATTTCCATTGGGGCTATAAAAGTAGAGTCCTATTAAACTCTCTGTCTTCTCCCCTACCCTTTCTGTGTGTGGTGGATAAGGCAAGCAGTTGTAGTGAGTGTGAGTGGATATGAGGTGCAGGTGTGTCACTGGATAAGCATGGGCAGCTGTGTGGCATGTCAGTAAACAGGAATTAAGAGGTTAAGGGGGCACAATGCAAGAGTGTGTGGGGAAAAAAGAAAAGTTGGTTTAGAGTATTGTAGAAAGAGGGAATGATCACAATGATATGGAGAAGTAGAAGGAAGAGAAAAGATGAAAAACCATAGAGGAAAGATGGAGTAAATAGAACTTGTAGGAAGAAAACAATAATTTTATCGTAGCTGAAAAGCTAGTCTGAGGGGAAAATGATTCCAGCATCTATCATAAAAGGAAAGGAAAAGAACTTGAGGGGGGAGGAGGAAGAAAGAAGAACAAATCTAAGAAGGGAAATCTAGTAAGTTAAAATGTTTTTTTTTTAAATATATAGTGAACTAGGTGCTCTAATATTACAATGAAATATCAGTATATAATACTAATTTATCATTCCCCTTAGAGAGAGAATTAAAAGTTTTTACGGGCTCCAATGAATTGCTTTCTCGGGAGAACCCAAATCTTTTCTCCACTTACCCTCCCAAAAAATAAAATAGTGCTGCTCTAAAGATATTCCCTGAGCTGCTTGTAACAATGGCTGGGATGGACTGCCTGTATCTTCTAGTCTGACCCTAGTGGTGGAAGAAGTGATTCCCCCCATATAGATTACTTGTAAACTTCTTTGGGATTAAAGGCATTATCTAAAAGTAAGAAACTGTTTGCTATGCCATTCCTCATTATAATTTGCATACCACTAACAACTTGATAGGCAATTTATAGCTAGATATGAAGACTGGGTCTCTGCTTTTATGAGTTTATAGCCTAACTAGCTCTAAATATACTTTGATAGTTTAAATGTTGGAGAAGCTTACCATTGAGTGATGAATGTGACACCAGTGAAAGAGTTCATTTGAAAATGCTTGCAAGTAGGTAGAAACAGTATTCTCCTCTCACAACAGGGTGTGATCAGTCAATGGGAGCTTGTTGTGCAGTTGTAATGCTTTAACTTAATTTCCTTCTGGAGA
Organism: Malaclemys terrapin pileata; assembly: GCF_027887155.1. Lineage (NCBI taxonomy): Eukaryota > Metazoa > Chordata > Testudines > Emydidae > Malaclemys > Malaclemys terrapin. Next base: position 167,321,308 of record NC_071505.1, read on the forward strand.
TCTTGGATGGGTGAAGTTCCCATGGATCTAGAGTTCTCCCTTTCTAGCCTGCTCCTGTAGTTTCACCTATGTTCAAATTATTTAATGTCCTTTTTCTAAGGAAACTCAGTTGTGTGTTTTCTAATATGCTGCCACATTCTTCATTATTCTGCCTCCACTGAAATGCTAACTATTCTTTAAAGGGCCTTGTGATGCTTTCAATTCTGTCTAGCTAGAAAATTAATCTTGAAATATTGGAAATGATTGCATATGAATGGAGAAGTTTCCATTTTGAATATTCCTCTTTGTGAATGCTTCTTAAGCTTAAATATTGGGGTCTACTGTCATCTCATAAAGCTGGTATCTCTCTGAGCCAGGAGCAGAAAATCTTTAAGATTCTTATTGTCTCCATGGCTGCACAAAGCAACTCTGGCTTTATTGCAAGCAGTGTGGCTCAGTGGCTAAAGCAAGGGACTAGGAATTGGCACACCTGGGTTTTGTTCCTCGCTCTGTCATTGACTTGTGATCTTGAGTAAATCATGGGAATATGTTTGTGCGTTTCTGCTAGGATAGTGTCCAGGCTAGGCTCCCTTTAGGATCAAGGCCACACTATGTTAGGTGCTCTGCAAAAAGAAAGGAAGACACAGTATTTGCCCGAAGAATTTACACTGTATTAGTAATTTATTCACCTGTAAGCGGGTATATATTTGCTTCACAAGGGTATCTAGAGGATTGATTGATTAATTCTGTAAAGTATTTTTGAGACCACTGAAATGAACAACCCCTCCCCCCAAATAAAATAAAATAAAATTCCACCACACCAGGTTGAACTGAACTGTTGGGATATCTGTAAAAATAAATAATTGGTATAGAGACAATCTTAATCTCTGTAAGATGGGCATAATTTACCTACTGTGCAGTGAAGCTGTGAGGGTTAATTAATATTTGTAGAGCACTTTGAGGCCATCAAAGCAAGGTGCTATAGAAGTACAAAATATGCATTATTTATGCGGAACTCTCTGTTTACCCAGGGAACACTTTACCTCATGGAATGCAGCAAGCATGGACTGCCACTTTCTAAATGTTTGTACAGGACCTAGCCCATTGGGGCCCAACCTGGTTGGCCTCTATATGCTTAGGACGATAGAAATGGTGATAATATTAATGGTCTTGTGCAGCTAGTCCTGCTGCCCTCTGCTCCTGTAAAAACACCCACACGGTGGTGTGATGATTATAATGGCTGTATTTCTTATTTGGGCTAGTTAGAGCATATGGATTATTTGAATTGTTGAACCTTTTAATAGATGTTGCTATGTCAGTAGATGCAGAAATTCGTCTCTCTCCTTTATCTCCCAGTTCTCTCTTCTCCCCCTCCCCCCCAGTGGCCGCATGTTCCCTTTCACCCAGAAAGATAGCTTCTGACTGCTGGGGGCCTGCCCCATGCATTAACTATTTACTAGGCATGAAGATACCAACTTCAGCTGGGGATTGACTGCAGTTCATTTGCTACATGTGTAGCCTCTGCTGCCTCAGGCACACAGCAGCTCAGACTTGAACTCTGGTGTCCTTGGCTTCTCAGAAACAAGGCATCCTTAGGGGAGCTACACGGCTGCCGAGCTTTTGTTCAGAGTGTTTATGACTTATACAGGGTAATATCTGTATTGTGATTTAGCCAAGTTCCATACACGGGGTCTCTCACACTGAGGGGATAACGGAAAGTGCTCAAAGAGGTGTCTGGTGTTGGAAGAAAATCCCAAGTAGCTTTCTGTCAAGGATATTTTTCTGCCTGTTGGCCTTGAGGCCTAGATCTGAGCAGGAGGAGAAAACTGAAATATTCTGGAAGAGAATCCCACAGGCAGGTAATAATTTGGATGGAATTTGCATACAACTGATCAAAACGCTAGCCCTCCAACAGCTGTATGTTTTGAGATACCTACTCAGTTTGCACATATGTAAAGCCACGTATATCTGGGAGGTATTGACGAACATTCAAGCATGCACATGCAAAGGTACACTTGTGCTGTAAAACAGAGTACAGCCATACATGCACTTGCACTCCTGTAAACACATGCACATCTAGGGGCATATGTGCAAACATGCACCAATACTGCATGTGTGTGTAAGCACATGTACTGATGTAGATCTATGTAAACGCTTTATGAAACTCATGCCTGCAAATACGCACATGAACACGCAAGTACATTGAGTATGTCTATGCAGCAGCAAGGAGCATAGTAAAAATATCAGTGTGGCTGCTGCAGCAGGGGTGGCGGCTTGGGCTAGCTGGCCTAGCACGAACCTGCCCAACTTCCTGAGTATGTGCTTGGGCAGTTAACCTGAGCCGACATCCTAACCACCGTGGCTACACTGCTATTTTAGCAGGCTAGCTTGAGCAGAGCTAGCCTGTCTGTCCAGGAATGCTGGGAATCACCCCTCCGGCTGCTGTGTAGACAGAAACTTAGAAGCAAATCCTCTTCTGTTCCCCACAGTCAAGTTTTCATATTTTTTCCCCCCTAGGAACATAAGTGCTTCTTAGCAGGCGTTGTATAGTACCATACATGTACATGCTTCGTGAAGTAGTGTAAAATCTGCTGGCACCTTGCCCTCACATCTCACACATCTGCCCTAGTGCGAGAAAACATTGGCCGGGGGAGAGCAATTGCCTCCCAGCTGGTGCCCAGAGGAGCGGAGCAACAGTTCACTGTTAGCTCTGTGCACCTTGCTCAGAGGCTACCGCTACTGCTGCCTCTTTCTCTATTCTTCCTCTGCCTCCCTTCCCTTGCATGTCTTGTCTCAGCTGTGTCCCCTCAGACACTGCTGCTCTATATTAGCCCTCCCACTAATGGGGGCGTGAGGGGATATAAACTTCACCACAAACCTCTGCACGGAAGAGGCTGTAGCAGCAGAATCCTCTGCCCATCTACTGCAGGCCTAAGAAATGATACAATTATTTTTGTATTAATCAAAAGAGGACTATTTGGAAATCAGGAAATCCAGGGGTGCAAATCAGAAAACAACGGAAATCTTTCCCTGACCACCCTACACTTACATCCTTGAATTATCCTGACACCCACACAGTCTACCTCTTCTGTATTTTCAACATGTCACCTGCTTCCTACTGTTCCACCCCACCCTTTACAGACTGATGCGGCCACCATCCACCCACTACACACGTCGCCTACAATTCTCGCTGCCTTTTGAACCAGCTACAGCTTCTCACCTCTTATTCTCCGTACACACATCAAAGACCTGTCCATTCCCAACCCACCTTCTCACTATAATAAAGAAACCAACAACACTTACCCTCTCCGACAGTCTGCTAACATCTCTTCTATCCACCCATCCATGTATAGAAACGTCCCTGTACTTATCCATCTTTTCAAAGACTTAGCTACCCACATAAAGATGTTCACTTTAACCCTGTCAACTTTACAAATAGTAGCCACAGACCCCCAAATGTTAGGCTAACAGGTATTTTACTTTATCTGGTCCACATATGGAATAGAGTTGACTTGTGCATACACTTTTATTGTTAAGAATTTTAAAGATTTGGAAAGTTGTTGAAATACTTAGATGTGTATCTACATTAGACGAATGATTTGTTGGTCTGGTCTACCTACAAAATTGTACTGTATCCAAATCCTCTTGGTAACCATCACGTTAGCTGAATGAGGGTTCAACACTGTTTCCTGGTCAGTGGAAACCAGCAGGGCTTTGGAGCGAAGCCTGGAGCTGGAGGGCACAGCAGCTCCGGAGCAGTGGAGCTGCAGGTTTTTGCCTGGAGCTGGAGTGGAGCCGGAGCACAGCTCCAAAGCTCTGGAAACCAGGACAAACGGCTACTAAACTGCGTTCACCTAGACAGCTAACATGATTGATGAAAAAACGTGTTCAGATGCAGTTCAGTTTTGCAATGTAGACCAGGTCACAATGTTACAAGCATGGGACAGAATTATGTTTGTCTGTGGAACCTTAACTCCGAATTTCTTGACATTCACAAACACAAGTTTGTCAAACTTCAGAAGTCTAATCAATGTTGAAAGTCTACTTCTTATTTTAGGGATGTGTATTTTAGCCTTGACTTGTGATGAAGGTTTGTTTTGGAATTACAGCCTCTCTGTACAGTCGACGTTAGCATTATTGTCCCTGTTCTGCATGTAGGTAAATGGACACACAAAGAGTTCAAACAACTTGCTTCACATCTTGCAGTGGCAGAGCTGCAAATAGAACTCTGTCTGCATGACAGTAAAAGAAACATAATATGGTATTTGCCTACCCCACAGGCTGTCATGAGACTTAATATATTTGTTGCTAGAATGTATTTCATTAGATTATATAGAGCATTTTGTTGGGGAAATACATGAAAGTGAGAATATGTAGGTGATAGCTTTGGTGAAAGGAAGATGCTCCTGGTTTTTCTTGTGATGCTTTCTTTCTGTTCTGTCCTCTTGTTCCCTTGATAGGTGCTTTATTGTCTTTTAATTGGCTTTGTGCATCCCAGTCCCTAAAACTTGGCACTATACTTGGCAGCAATTTTGTTTTTATGGCGAAGGAGCTTGCTGAAATATTTAAAAAAAAAAAAAAAAAAAAAAAAAAAAGCCAGTTAGTCAGAGCCTCTGCTACGTCCTGAGAGCACAAAGCTTTGTAGCTGGAAATTTGAGGCAGAGAGACAGAAGAACTTGAGACACACACACATATGCACACGCATGCCCATTAACACGGAGAGCAGAGCTGTGTTAGCTACAACCAAATTTAAACACAAGTTTCTAGCAACCCTCTCGCATGTTTTCTCCAAATTGTGGAGGTAGGGATTTTTTGTCTGGTCTAAATGGGTTCTCAATGTTATAACTATGTGCTCTGTGATACACTGGACCTATATTCCGCAGCATAACAAAGCTGAAGTCTGCAGTAGAGTGATATTGTCTGTGGCAGCTACAATTAAATTCAAAGCAGGGTTTGTTTTATTAAAATAGAAAGGAATGATATAAGTGCCCTGCTCTGTATTTGTTATTATTTCAATAAAAATCTCCATTTTGGAATGTTCCTACCCCAAATTTTCCATTTTTAGCATTCTGCAGAATCTTGTACTGACAATCTATGAAGAACTGCACTGTAGAAAATGATGTGGAGTGGGAGTGGAAGATGGGAGGTTTTAACAACAGGATAGGGTGCATCTGGGCAAGGGAGGGAAACAGATGAGGCATTTGAAGATTTTAGATGCATCATCTCTGCAGTGCTTTTTCCCTGTCCCCTTTGCAGGCATGCATGAAGGTGACTTCAAAGTTTAGGCAGGGGAGTGGGAGAAAGGCGCTCGAACTCCTAGTTACCTACTCCACATACTGACAGAAGCCAGTAGCCCTAATGTATCTCCCCAATGCCCTCCCCTGCAATATCTGCTCCCGAATGTAACCATGATGGATAAGTATGTTAGCTGAATGACTCTAATAAAATGATTAGCAGTGAAAGAGTTAACAATGTTAACATCGAAATTGCCATTAGGTTTCAATGTTAATATCTCCGTTGGGATGAATGGGGGTAGTTCATGCCTCAAGGCTGTGGTTTCAGGCTGGCTGCTGGTTCAGGAAGACGGAATGCTGCATCAGTTTACATTCTGTTCAGGTAAGAAGATTTTTCTTAAACTAAAGGGCAAGAAACATAACTTGAAGAAAAAAAAGTGGTTCCTACAGCTGGAGAATTCTGTGACCACACAGTTGTACATACATGGGAACGCTGGCTGTAACCATGCTGTTGACTGTGTAAAGGTGTTAATAAGGGTTGGCTCTCTGGAGAGGACAAACTCCTGCTCATGCTGGGTGAAGAAACCACCATAGAACCTTTATAGCTACAAATACTGTAGCCAGTAAATCCTGCAATGATGTACGCTTCTGCTTGGAAAAATCTTCCACTGGTGCTGCTTTACAGAAGCTAGCAATGGTGGTGCTAGTGTAGAGCTGCTGGGTAAACTCATCTGAACAGGTCTAGACAATAGGGGTTAAAGTGCTGGTGGCTGGACCATGCCACTGTTCTGCCATTGCTAGAACCAGTGGAGAGCTGTACCATTCTTGCAACAGTATGTGGGAGTTCTTCAGAGAGAACCTCAGTGTTGACTAGGCCCTACTGTGAAGATGGACAGAGAGAGAAGCCACACCGACATTGCAAAATCAACCATGTAGGAACATCGAGTTACAATGTAGTTAAAGCACAATTTGGTCTTGCAGAGTAGACGGGACTGAACTATGTGTTAACCATACCCCTGAACCATGCTATAGCCTTTCACTTCAGCTGGGCTATCACATGATTTGGGAACATGGCTTGGCACCATCTACACTGCAAGAATGAACTGTGTTCTAGTGCAGGATTTAGAAACTGCCATCTTATAATTGGGTTTTCTTCTCCCCCTCAAGTGTGGTCTTGTGTTTCTATGATTCCGTGCTTGCCACTTATGTTACTTTGCGTTTATTGAGTGATTGTCTGGCTTCTCAAGAACTTAGTGCTTTGCAAGCACCAGACCCTCTCAGAGATCCAGAGAGGCCCGGGCCACATCCAGCTTTTGAGGCCCCTAGCCATAATAAAAATAAAAAATGACAACACATGAAAACAAAATAAGGCACCAAAAAAAGTGAGGCATAATTTGAATATTTTTTATTTAACAAATGCTTTTCTAGCCTTTTTCTGTGCAAATGCACTAATTATTGAGGAAAAATCTAGATTTCGTGCAATGTCACAGTTGATGTTAAGCATGGCGAGTCCATTCAAACGCTGTTGTCCCATAGTTGAACGGTGATAGTTCTTTACCTACTTCAACACATTGAAGGTGTGTTTGCCTGAAGCCACTGATGCAAGCAAACTGACAAAAATATGCAATGCAGTTGTGATATTAGGAAAAATTAACAAGTGTCTAAACTAAATTTGAGGGGAGAAGGAGGAACCATCACTTAAAAAAAAAAAAAAAAAAGTAATCATTAAGGGATCAGAACTAAGGGAGGACCTTAAGTGTTTGAAGAGGAGAGTGATCAACTGTATTGAAAGCTGCAGAAAGATCAAGGAGAACCATCATGACACCTTGGCAAGGAAAGAGGCCTTTGGAAACCTTGGAGATAGTGGATGCCAGAATAGAGCGGATCCAAGGCAGTGTTAAAGGAGAGGAAGTTGGGGCAGGGTTGTAAGTGACCTATTTACAATGCTTGGAGGTGAAAGGAGATGAGATGCTAGTTAAATCTACAAGTTGGGTTGATGGGGAGGGTGGGCAGTAGAACGAGCATCTATCGAGATGGAGAGGGTGAGAGGGAGCACAGTAGTAAGACAGATAAACAGCTGGGAGGGGAATGTGTCCAAAGGACACCTGGAGGGGTTTGGAGGTAGGAAGTCATTCAGATACCATGGTAAAGCAGGAAGAGGGATTCTGGGAGGGGAAAGTCCTCTCTGATGTCAGATACAAGGCTCTAATGAACATTAATAACCAGGGACTAAATACTGCTTTGTCATGGGAAGGCCAAAGTTGGGTGGGAAACTGAGACCCTGAAGCCTCAAGGTTTCAGTCAAACTATCCTGTCAAGGGCAGTTGGGAGCTGGCCTCTGTTTGGGTGTTCTGGTCATCTAATCCCAGGGGTGGTATCACCGTTGTTGGGAAATCCCATGGAATGTGGGGGGTTCATAGAGAGTTGGAAGAAGCCCAACTATCTTCCTGGCAGAACTGCTCCCTCACCAAATGTGCTGTTGAGGCCCTGCTGGTCACCCTCACCTCCCTTGCCCTCCATTGGGGGCTGACCATATGCAGTCACTAATAGCATAAACATAACCTTTGGGCAAAAAGTGGCAGGGATAGGCTGGCCCTGAATACTAAAGGAGCTGCTACAGGTCTGGGTGTCACATCTGTATCAAATTAGAGACTATATCAGTATTAATGATAGGGTAACAAATACATACCAGGCCTGTTACCAATCCCCAACAAGGAGCAGGAAGGTGGTGGGTATCTGAGTTAGTCAAAGAGTTGGAATGTGTGTGACATACCAGGGCACAATCCAGACTAGTGGGAAGCTATCACCCCTGCCCTGAAACCTTGGGTGCCTTGCTATGGTAGCTCCCACATGGGTCATTCACAAACAGCTAAACTGCATGCAAGCCATGCCCTGAATGTCTCTGTGTAACTGCAACCTGCCAACTACACCCTGGCTCTTGCCAGCCTGGGTTATACTGCAGGATGACTCCAACTCCAGGCCCAGTTCTGCAACTTCCCCCAGAAATGTATGTTTTGCACTGCCCAGTCCTCTGCTAGACAGTACAAATCTATTAAGTCTATTATTCCTTTAAGGGTATAATATGCCTGTGTATTATCTTAAATGGAGTTATCCAGACACTTCAACTTAAACACACTGGATAAGATAAAACAGTCAAAGAGATTTTAAGTGAGCACACGTAATGAGGCATAAGGCAGAATTGGCTACAAGAGAAATAAATATAAAACACTTACTAGTATCTACTTAAACTATTTTAGTTGCAAAGCAAACTTCTCACCACATGCTCCAGCAGACTACTGACCAAACTTTCAGGTCAGGTATCCCCCTCGCCCCGCAGAATTGAATGTCTGTTTCCTTTTGTCCTCTCAGGTGCAGAGAATGAGGTGGCCAGGGAGAGAGAGAGGGGTGCCTGTGCCTCCTTTTTATAGTTTCAGTCCCTCTCTTGAAAAAATATTTCCAGCTGAGACCCAGGAGACAGTCTATGTGGAAGGATATTCCCTGATGGGCTTTTTTCCCCCACCTATTTGACCTTCCTTTGTTTTCCCTTCCTGCTTGATGACTCTTTTACTGCTTAAATGAAAATTGAAGCAAGCACATAGTCCTTTGTTTAGGACAGACCTGTTTGCTGACTTCTGCTTGGGCAGGGCTGTGGGGTTTGGAACGTGTGTTAATACCACACGGGGGAATCTTATAACTTAACATACAGTGTTGACACATTTTTGTCAGGCCAATACTGACCAGCAAATTATGAGTTTTCGAATGATACTTACAAGGCATACATTGTACAAAGATTATTACAATAGGGTGTGCATACAGGGGTGTATTCTGTTACAGTATGTCATGAAATTTAAGTGAATAATAGGATTTTTTTCAAGGTGTTGAAAAGGACTGTAGAGGGATAGGAAGCAAAGGAGCCATCACATTATCATAATCTGAATTTCTTCCAGATTGGGAGAGGCTGAAATCAAATATCTTAAATGTATTACTTAAGAATTGTTCGGCTAAATTAACGGTAGGAACTGGGGAAGTTTCCAAGTGTGTGCCAGTTGGTGTTGAAAATGAAACCAGGGTGGGGCCACAACCTTTAAAATCATATAGTGGAAACTCTGAATTTATACATGAGGTCAAAGGTTGCCACATTAATTCTCTTGGTGTAGCAGATAGAGAACTGAATTGGGAGAACTGGTCTCTATTCCCAACTCCACCACTGATCTGGGCAAGTAACTTCATTTCTCTGGGCCTGTTTCCCCTGCCACTTTTGTCACACAGTGAGTAACCCCGTTGATTTTATACAGTGCCTAAAATTAAATGGATGTATTAAGACTTTGCAGGATCGGAGCCTAAATAAACAAGTGACAAAGGGTGGCAGAGGCAACAGGCACAGAAAAATGAAATGACTTGGCCAGGGCCATACACCAGGTCAGCTCAGCAGATGCATAAGTTTTTGCAGGTGCAGCACTATAAATTTTTTGGGACGGGGCCTGTCTTATTATGCGTGTACACGGGTTCTAGAACAATGCACCCTGATCTCTATTGGGGCCTCTGGGTGCTATTTAGTAACACTACCAATAATCACAACATACAATTCTCATTCCATGGGAGCAACACACACATAACAAAGGTCAAAACTTGTCCCTAAAGTAAGGAAGTAGGTTGAAGCCTGGAGTACAAGGTGAAGGGAAGACAAATGACCAAGTACATTGACAAAAGCCACGAGCCAGCATATGGCGCACTATACTCAATACATCTGGAAGAAGGTGTCCTTTCTTTTCCGAGGGTGTTATTTTCGTTTTCTTGCTAAAATAACTCACACTATCTGCCTCTTCCTCTGGTGACTCTCCTTTGGTACAGAGAAGGGGGTTTCACCAATGAGGAGGCTGACCCTTTTGTTTTCAGTCTCTTGTTATGCACAGCTTCTGAAATATGCAAGTGTCTGGTTGCTTTCCCCACAACTCAGCGGAAAACATTAGTGCCACCAATCTCTGTGACAGAATAATGGGTGACAAACTGCCTTGTCATTTCAATCAAAGCCACCCGCACTTGTCATCTGATTTATCCAGGGTTAAACTGTTTATTATGCGCTTGCTCAGGGTAGCTGTTTTTCTTAATTTCGTGTCATAAGTGTTGTTGGGTGGCAGTTGGAGTGAAAACATCTGCTGGTTGAAGTGACAGCTTCATTCTGACAACCAGGGATTCTGTTAAAAGAAAAAACAAATGGGGATAAAAATGCAGTGCTTGCAACTCCGCAGGGTGATGCCTTCTACAGAATTAAGGTTATTTAAAAGAAACTCTACCACAGTTCTTGTCTCCTACTCCTCCACCTTCATGCTCTCCTCATCTCCATCTCCCACCTGAAACTCCGTATCTCCTTTTGTGTGCGTCGGTGTATGTGCACTAAGAGACTTTATGCTTCAAATCCCTCTTCAAAATTCACCCATTTCCAGCCACTGATTTTTGCTCTGGCACTACCTTCTTAACATAAATGCAAAAGAATAAGACAAAGCAGAACCAAATGGTGTAATCTGTCACCCATTGTTACAATGATCACCCAAATGCATTTATCTTTCCTATGTCTTGTCATCTCTTCTGCTTTGTCATTTCTCAGTGTTTAACTCTCTCTCTCTCTCTCTCTGCTTTCCTCTTTGCTTCTAGTGTGATCCAGTCCAGTGCTCTGACAACTGGGACTTGGGAGACCTCAGTTCAATTCTATTCTTCACTCTGCCCCCACTCTGCCCCCGTGGGCAAATCACTTTGACCCTCACGATTTTGGTTTTCCCACCTGTAAAAAGATACTTCTGTCACTGCCCTGTTTGGATCACAGCTGAGAGTGCCAAATTCAGGGCAGACTATAGGAAACAGGGCAGACACACCCCAAAACAAAAGTGAGCTCCTGTATCGCTATACTAGCTAACAAGGAGCTAAAATAGGGGCTGGATTGCCTATAGGGGGCTATCACCACCCACCCAACTGGACTTTTTGATGTAAGGTTATTAAAACCAAAAGCACCACATATAAGGTTTTTCCAGTTCCAGAGAACCAGCCAAACACCCCGGGTCAATATACAGTTCAGCTCTTACCCAAAACTCAAAAATCATGTTGATGGCCAATTCCTTTAGTAAACTGAATGAAAGAGTTATTAATTGGTTCAAGGAATCTTATACAGTGCAACTGATTTTAGAGTCTGTAGGTCAGGATACAGCAGTGATGGTAATTCTGCTAGCTTTCAATAAGTCTCTCTGGATCACCCAAGAATTGGGTGAAGATTGGGGGTCATCAGTCCTTTGCTCAAAGCTTCCCTTTGTTAGAAATCATAGTCCAGAGATGTGGAGCAGGAATGAAGACCAAGAATGATGTCACAGTCTACAATTTATACCTCTTACTCCAGGTGCATGGAAAGTTACTGGCACAAACATGAAGTCATCGGTCACATGCCTTGCTGAGTCATGAGGCATTCATTGGCTATGTGCTGCCAGAAGAGATCTTTGGCAGGAGTCCCTGGAAGAGCTGATTGTCCTTTATTTATTTATTTTTATTATTCTTTTTTTATTAATGGAGATATCCTATCTCCTAGAACTGGAAGGGACCTTGAAAGGTCATTGAGTCCAGCCCCCTGCCTTCACTAGCAGGACCAAGTACTGATTTTGCCCCAGATCCCCAAAGCGGCCCCCTCAAGCATTGAATTCATAACCCTGGGTTTAGCAGACCAATGCTCAAACCACTGAGCTGTCCCTCCCCTTAATGGACCACCAAACCGGCTAGCTTTGATGTAAATCTGTCTTGGGGTGTTACCCAGAAAGGCAACAGGTTTCTGTTACTAACACATGACAAAGTTTCATAACTTCATATACATTGATGATACATGCGTATAACCAGGATAGTCCTACTTAGCAGAATACAACTTTTCCAATGATACCTTACATAATCTATTTTGTGCAAGATTTATCACAATTGTGCAACGGGGGTGATATATCAGTGATGATACATTAGTGTAAACATTGTCACTTTTCTTTAATACAGTGTCACAACTTCATTTTGTGAAGTACTTGGACAACTGTGGCTGAAAAGAGCTAAGTGAGAAAAGTCGGGCATGTGGATGGTACCGTATACATTATGAAAAGAGGAGCCATGGCCATGTCAGTTCAGGGTAATTGCTTCAGAGGAGTGATAGAAGAAACTAAATTGTTTAGATGCTTATTTTTAAAAATATATAAACTTTTTTTGCATAGTATTTTTCATGCAAGAGTATGACAAAATGCAGTACAGATTCAATAACAAAGTTACAGAATGAAATAACGGAATTAATAATAGACATACAGAATTACATAGTACAGCTGTACATGGCATAGCTGCAGAGTACCAGAGGGAGAAGGGAACTATTTAAATAGATCTGTTTTTCCAAAAACAAATTGCTACAATTCAGTTATTCAGAATAAATACCTTCACTGCAGACTCCTTGATTGGATAAAGTGTACAGGTGAAGATTTAGACTTATGATTGTGTTTTGCAGTATGCTCATGATCATGTTATGTAACCGTGAAAGTTTATACAGAAAATCACTTTTGTGGGGGATATACTGCCTACTAACTTGTTTCCACTGGACAACTTCTAACTTTCCAGGGACTCAGCATTTAAAAAACAAAACAAAACCTGCTACAAAAAGTTTCCTTATTTCCATTCTCAAATACACTGGCCAAAGGGCTGTGATCTGTAAGAGAACAGGATTGAGGTTTAATACCTCAGGACCCTGCATGCTAGCAATGGGAGTTCAAGCTATATATAGACCAGTGGTTCCCAAACTTGTTCCGCCGCTTGTGCAGGGAAAGCCCCTGGCGGGCTGGGCCGGTTGGTGTACCTGCCGCGTCTGCAGGTTTGGCCGATCGCGGCTCCCAGTGGCCGCGGTTCGCTGCTTCAGGCCAATGGGAACTGCTGGAAACAGTGCGGGCAATTGGCCGAACCTGCGGATGCGGCAGATACACAAACCGGCCTGGCCCGCCAGGGGCTTTCCCTGAACAAGCGGCGGAACAAATTTGGGAACCACTGATACAGACCATTGTAAAAGCTGCCCATTGGCAGCACTTGCTCTTCTGCTGGTGTGGATCCTTGTGATACTGGTTCTCAAAACCATGGCTTCATTCTATATAGAAAAGCTATTTTAGGGTAACTTTTTGAGACTTCAGAAGCTGTATTGTATCAAAGATGCCTCTCTTTATAGATAGGGGTGTGGGAAACAGTCACATAATTTTTAAAAGCTTTGTAAAATAGTTTCTCTGTAACATACGTGCTGTGTACAGAAGACATGATGCTGGGTGGGGGATACAAAAGTTTTAGTGACAATCACTTGGGAGTAGCTGCCCAGCTCACTTTTGGTTTCACCCACCCCAAATCTTCACACCACATTGCATGTACTCTCTCTGTATCCATTATGCACAAGTGAGTAGGTGTGCATGTAGGGCCAGCAAATTGCGGAGGAGAGGGACAAAGCCGGACTATGAAGAGAGTCTTGACTCCATCCAGGGGCCCAGCAACAAAGAGGGCTCCAGAGTAGTAGGGAGAGCGAAAGAGGAGCCAAGTAAGAGGTTGTGGCTTGGAGAAGGCTGCAGTTTTACTCCCCTTAGCCATAGAAGGGGTCGTGGGGGCTACTGCGGGAGCGGGGACAGCTGAATGACTTGAAAGATGCAGTGCTTGGTTACAATAGCCCTCTTCCATCCTATGGGCACTAATTTGATCCCCTTCTTGGTTGTCTCAGCAGCACAAGGCCAATGACTGAATGGACCATGGAGACTGATTTGTGCTTTCATCCCTAGATGTGAGTCCACCATGGCAGGTTTGAGCCCTATCAATGAGATGGTGTGAAAAAGATTCTGAATCTGTTCCACAGCTCAGTAGGGGATTCAGTTTTCAGGGCTGTCAGTGCAGACCCCTTCACCAGCACTGATTTTCCCACTGAAAAAATAGAAAAAGGGGGTGAGGAGGAAAATAAATGGGTAAGCTTGGAGTGTCTTCCTCTCTCCTTCCTGCAAAGAAAAGGGGGAAGCAGCTGTGACCGGAGCATAGCAAAGATTACATGGTATTTACAGGGAGACGGGGAAGTTCCTAAGTTACTGTGGTGCAGCCAGACAAACACGAGGCAGTTTGTAAGGTACTAGCATGGGAAACTCTTGGCCTGATCCTGTGAGGTGCTGAGCACCTGCAGCTCCCACCGAGATCCATAAGAAGAGTGGAAGCTTAGCAGCTCTCAAAAGCAGGCTCTCCAAGATCCGAGACAGTGCTTTGGTCATTCGTGTTCCATTTTCAGCTTGATGTAATTTGTTCTTATCTGACGAAGGGAAACAGAAGAGCTTTTCTGTGTGGGGGGGAAGAGAGATGAAAAGAGTGAGGGGGGAGAAAGGAGGAAAGATCATGAATAAGGTTGGAAGGAGAAATTATGCTGTAAAAGGTTAAACTACTTGGGGAGGCAGCCAAGATAGGAACAAAAGGGAAAGCATCTGTGAGTGGATCAGAGGATAAAAAGCGAAGTATTAGATTAAGGGGGAGAATTGAAGACATGATGCTCTGGTAACTTACCTTTATGTCGTCCCCTTCATGTTAGAAATGATCTGTGGAAGCCAAGCTGTGATTCAGGGAAAAAATGCAAATTAAACATCACTTTAATCATAGCCTCTGAGGCAATGGTAGAATTGCTCTTCACAAATCTTTGTTGCCAGCAATGCGGGCCGGCACAAAATCCCAATGAAAGCTTTGAAATCCTCTAGTATTTAGCAAATATTTTAGTACTGGCTGAATTTCTCAAGGCTTGGGGGTTCTGTTCAACTACGCGTATCCAGCCCTAATCTGGACTATCCAGGTTTATGGTGGATGTGCATCTGGCCTGAGCTTTCTCTTTTCTAACACATCCCATCCTCAAATGCCCCAGCCATCCCTAGATAAATCTTCAATAGTCTTCACTTATTTGACCATGCCTGGCTCTCTGAGTGGGGGTGGCTTGGTGGCCCACACCCAAACTGAGCTAGACTGTCTCCTTGTGGGAAGCCTTCTTTTCAGGCAGTCCCTTGGATGGCAGTTCTTCCTCACCTACTTGTTTTTAAAAGCCTTCATAAGGGGCTTTGGGGGGCTTCTCCCACCACCCCCTTCTCACCTTTCCTGGGGAAGCCAGGCTCAGGAACTTGCACAGAGGCCAATTTATATATATATATATATATATATTTTAAAGAAAAAAAAATAGCAGCACTTTGGGGCTTCCTTGCAACTTATGCCCCAGACTATATTGTGCAGTTGTAAATCAGTTAGCTTATGAAATCACCTTCCCTGTCCCCACAGGAATTGCTATTAATAATATATGGAGATATACCTATCTCATAGAATTGGAAGGGACCCTGAAAGGTCATCAAGTCCAGCCCCCTGCCTTCACTAGCAGGACCAAGTACTGATTTTGCCCCAGATCCCTCTAAATGGCCCCCTCAAGGATTAAACTCACAACCCTGGGTTTAGCAGACCAATGCTCAAACCACTGAGATATCCTTCCCCCATGCTAACATCGTGGAGGGAGATTAAGAAGAGGGCTCTCAGTCAAACTTCTCTGAACTTCAAAAAAATTCTGGCCCAGTTCTAGAAGTAGCTGAAGAATCACTGTTGTGGGGCTTAGTTTTTTTTATTTTAATTGAACCAGTTCATTTGTTCATTCTATTGTAGTGTCTCGCGTCTGCATTTAATTCAGTGATGAGGCATTCAGCTCAATGCATGTCAGAACTCTCCTTCAAATGTCTTGAATGTGTTCCCTAGTTGTAGGATGTATTGTACTTTTATTTTGTCCTTTTTTACACCGAGGGAATGAATGGCAAAAGTGCTTAATCTTAATGCAACATTTTGGCTGGAGCACCAACTCAAAGCTATGTTTTCCCGGAGAGCAACTATAATCAAACATATTGCACATTCATTTACTTCTAATGTATTTGAATTAACATCATAGAAAATGCACCTTAGGTTAATTAAGGATGAAATACCCTTCTCAGCATCGTCTATACACAGCTACTGGAAACATTCAGAAATATCCTGGGTACATATAGGGTCTGAGCCTGCTCCTGGAGCTTGCTTTTGGGAGCAAGACTGGGCCCTCAGAGAATCCATGAAGACTGATGGCAGCTATGGTGTTATAGTGCTGTGTACTGTGAGCTCAGAAGGTGTATTGGTAACTTTCTAGAGAACTGTACTGAGACATTGCTCTTGACAGAAAGCTGCTGATGCAGTTTCCCTGCTTGCTTGCAGGGCCAAAGGATCCTAGGGGTGTGAATAGCAAATTACATATAGCTATATAGACTAGAATCTCCCTAAAACCATCTCTGCATCAGTGTTGCCAGCTCACATGATTATCATGGTATTTGTGGCATTTCGCAATTTACTTACTTATAGTCCCAGCTCCTGGAGACTGTTGATCTACAGGAGAATTTCACCTTATTTATTTATTTTAAAGCTTTCATCATTGCAGAGGAAAGACTGAAAACGTGACCTAGGACTATAATCCTAATTTTTTTTTAAATCATGATCTCTCATTGTTTGCAGCGTTGTGTTATTCACAGGATATTAGAGAGAGAATGTAGATGAGGTAATATCTTTTATTTGTCCATCTTCTGTTGGTGAGAGAGACAAGCTTTTGAGCCACACAGAGTTCTTCCTCAGGTCGTAGGTTTCCCAGAGCTGAAGAAGAGCTCTTTGTAAAGCTTGTGTCTTTCGCCAACAGAAAGTGGTCCAATAAAAGATATTACTTCACCCAGCTTGTCTCTCCAAGATCTTATGACTTTTGAACTTCAGAGTTAGTAATACTTTGGCTATGATGATCTGCTTTGGCTCATATCCCGAACTGCTGGGCACTATTCATGTGCTCTGCTAAGCAGCAATCATATCCCAGCTTACCCCTCCAAACGCTGACTGCACTTTTGTGGTGTGTGTGAGGTGATTCCAGTTTGTATAAATGGCTGTGAGTTCCTTTGGCATGTATTGGAGGTTTATTAATTAATGATTATTCCATCATGTATTCTCTGCTCTCACCTTAATACACGCTGCTCTAAAACTTCAAAAGATCATTCTTGGGTCTGGACAGCTGTGCTGACTAATAGGAAAGCCTGGTGTTTGTAGTGGGGCAGGGTATACTGGCTGACAGGTCAGACTGAAATGAAGGAAAGCCTTGGTGACTGCAGATGATCAGTCAACATCTTGAGTTGTCATAGCATCAGCAAGTTCTGCACAGACCTCCGCAATGGAACATATGTAGCTACATCACTGAGATTAAAAACAAACAGGAAAAAAACCCCACGTATGGCCAGAAACACAATGACTTCTGTGAACCATTGTGTGTGCACGTGAATGCTGGCTCCCGGGGGTCTGTTACTGCCTTTTATTGTAAATTGTAGCAGCGTGCCGCTGAGTCGGCCCTTGCCAAGCAGCGTAAGCCACAGACTGCTGCCCGTAAAGGTCAGAGCTCAGCAATGTGCCAAGCATGAACTCTGACAGGATGCTTTGATATATCATTTGTTAAATACTGACAGTGTACTCAGGACTGTATAAGATGCAAAGGTGCAGGCAGTCCCTGCCCCAAAGAGAGTAACCTGCTAACTAATGAGATATCCCTCCCCCCAAACTAAGATGGAGCGATTTTTTTTTTTTAAATCAATGATTTTTAAATAACTGAATTTACATCAATTTAGACTTTGTAAAACTAATCTGAAAATTGTGCTATTGCAACTCTAGATTTAAAATTTATAATGAACTCATTTATAAATGCTGTTTTTTGTTTTAAATGGAATTACAGTTAGATAATCTTATTTGAATCTTACAAAACTGCTATAGGCAACAGTCTCTCCCCAGCCCACCAAAATATTGAAAATTTAAGACTGAATCTTCAAACACTTGCACAAGTATGTAAATTCATTCTCACACAGTCTCATTGATTTCAGTTATTCATGTGCTTAAAGCTAAACATGTGCATAAGAAGTTGCAGCATCAGAGGCTAAAATTGTATTCTTATTCAATTTTAGTGTTCTAAAATCCTTTCAAAATAAAACTTCAGTGTTAAAAAAGGTAATTTAGATGTTCAATAAATTAAAAAGTTCAGAATAAGTCTGTTCGCACATGCCTAAAGTTATGCAATAAAACCCATATTAGGCACCTAGGGATGTGATTTTTTTCAAAAGCACCAAAAGTCATTTAGGAGCACAAATCTAAGTGACTTCAAACTGCAAACTCCTATGGAAGATTATAGCCTGGTCAAATCACTTCAGCTTTCTTGACTTCTGGAAATTTGAATTTATTGGAAGGTGGTGATGGCAAATATTTGGTTATCAGTTTTGAGTTTGTTGTGTTATTGCAACAAGGAAGTTGTCTCTTTCAGCACAGATGAGCATTTAAGTGTGAAACTTCTTAGAGAAAATAGCTATAACATCTAACAGTTAAAAAAAATTCTAACAGTTAAAAAACTAATTACAGACACAAATACAAAACAAATCTTATTAGTGATTTAAAACTATAAAATGAAAAGAAAGTGAAGAACTAGCAACATGTAAATATAAATAAATTTCAAAAAATCATGCTTTAAATAAAATTAAGTGATTTCTATCGATCCTGCTGTTAATGACACTCAGGGCTTGTACACGCTACCAGTTATGTCTGTATAACTTACGTTGCTCGGGGGTGTGAATGAGCCAGCTCCCTGAGTGACATAAATTACACCGACCTAAGCGCTGGTGGACAGTGCTGTTAGCTGGAGAAGCTCTCCCAGCCGACATAGCTACTGCCTCTTGTGGAGGTGGCTTTATTATGCCAATGGGAGAGCTCTCTCCTGTCAGCATAGAGCAGCTTCACCAGATGTACTACAGCAGAACAGCTGCTTCGCCGCTGCAGGGCATCTAGTCTAGACCAGCCCACAGTCCTTATTTTAAGTCTAAAAGTCACTATCATTGAACAAAAAAACTTCGGAAACAGACTTCAAAGAGAAACAGCAGAGCTAAAATTCATTTGCAAATTTAACACCATTAATCTGGGCTTGAATAGGGACTGGGAGTGGCTGGCTCATTACAGAAGCAGCTTTTCCTCTCCTGGAATTGACACCTCCTCATCCATTATTGGGAGTGGACTACATCCACCCTGATTGAATTGGCCCTGTCAACACTGGTTCTCCACTTGCGAAGTAACTCCCTGCTCTCCATATGTCAGTATATAATGCCTGCATCTGTAACTTTCACTCTATGCATTCGAAGAAGTGAGGTTTTTACCCACGAAAGCTTATGTCCAAATAAATCTGTTAATCTTTAAGGTGCCACCAGACTCCTTGTTGTTTTTGTAGATACAGACTAACACGGCTACCCCCTGATACTTGGTATCTATATCAGTAGTATGATGCTTTTCCCTTGCAACTAACAATCTCTGTCCTCTTTAAAGGCCTGGAAAGCTCTGAGTATTGTGTGCTTCCATGCTGATCTATTTAACACAGCCTTCTCAACATCATCCGGTTTTATTGCACCAAAGCGTATGCCGTTCTTGATGCTGTCCTTGTAGCACTTTCTGGGGCGGCCTTGATTCCGATGTCTTTGTGCCAATTCTCCGTAGAAAATTTTTCTGGGGAGTCGATAGTCAGGCATCCTAATGATGTGTCTAACCCAGCATAGTTGGGCTTTTATCAGATACTTATGGCATTTGACTTTTGGAGAACCTCCAGGTTGGTAATTTTGTCCTGCCAGCAGATCCCCGTAATGGTGTGCATATGGAAGGCCTCTAGCTGCAGATCAAACATTAACTAACTATGCCTGATATGGTAAATTTAGTTACTTATGTTTTCTGTGTGATGCAACTTTTAAATGTCTAAGGATGTAGTGTCTGCAAAGGTGGCGGCTATTTTGTGATGCAGTTAATGCATTATATTAGAAGAGAGATACATTGCACTCTCCCAGAGAGACTTTTTAGTTTGTTTATTCTCTTATAGTCACCTTGATTGACAGTTCTGACAACTTGGGGAATCTGTCAATGTACAAATCATGAATTTTGGTTGATATTCTGAAGCTGCTGTTCTGAAACTACAATATCATGGAATTCCTTGATGTGAAATCCACCATTTTCTAATGGATGGGGAAGGAAGGGGAAGGTGTAGCACATTGCTGCCGGGCCATGGACAATGAAGAGGTGTTATCTTTAATGACGTACTCGGACTGAACAATGGGTGTGCTGAGGAGGGTACCTGAGTGGGGGGAAAACCAGTTTGATTAAGTTTCTCTGCGGGAGGCTGGTGAAGTAAGAGTGGAAAATGGCCAGCAACATCACAAAGACACCAGCTGGTGGTATGGAGACAAACTTGAGGGACTCGCAGAACACCGGTAGTGTGTATGGGTGTGTTTTGTATAGATCTGTGTATTGCTTGTGCTATTCAGTAAAGAGCAGTGGTGTTTGGCATCCCATGCTGAGTCTGTTTGTCTGGCTCTATTTGATTTCAACTATCATGTGCCCCTGAAGAGTTAAACTGTAAATCCAGGACATCCCTCTGGCTGGAGGTCTGGGAGAAGGTGTGCTTAAATTAAAGGACACTGAGGGGTCAAAACCAGTCCCGGGGCTAAGCCATTCGAGTGCAGGGTCTCAGCTCTTGGAAGAGGGTGCTAGAGAGGGTCTGCACCTCCAGAGCATGCCTAGAGACCACAGCGAGGGGTGGTGCCTGCATTTTGTTCGGATTTGAGGTTTAAAGAGCACACAGGCAGGACCCAATGAGGTAGGCCAGCAGCACAACTTGGGGAGCCTCCAGCCAGTGGGGGAATGCTACCAGGGCTGTGTGTGACAAAAGTATAGGGCTTCTGTGACTGCAGTGATCTGTCTTAACAAGTGCACAGAAGCTAAGAGCAACAGAAATAAACAGTTTGGAAGCTAATTGGGGATGGGGGAATAATGGCTGAGTTTAATAAGATCATACTTGAACTGAATGTATTGGAGAAGAGGACCATAAACCTGGGCTTTTGCAAAATCCCCAAACTCATCTGTAGGCTATTGAGTGATAACATGCTGCCAAAAGAAATGCCAGGTTAGAAGGTTTGCACTGCAAGAACAACTTGCTGTCTCTACTCCACTCTCATGATGTCATCACAAGTCTCTCAGCAGGGCCGGCTCTGGCTTTTTTGCAGCCCCAAGCAAAAAAAAAAAAAAAAAAAAAACTTGCGGCGCGGCCGGAGCCAGGGTGCAGGGGGACTCCCTGCGCTGGTGCCCCGGCTAGCGCGGGAGAGAGTGGGGGGGGAGAGAGAGAAGGGGGCGGCCAGGGCTTCAGTGGGGCGCTCCCCTCCTCTGCACCGCCGCCCCCTACAGAGTGGCCAGAGCGGAACAACAACAACAAAAAAAGCGGATTGTGCCGAATGCTGCCTCGTACGATCTGCCGCCCCAAGCACGAGGTTGCTCGGCTGGTGCCTGGAGCCGGCCCTGTCTCTCAATATTGGGGGTTTTTATTTTTAAAGCCTTGGCTCCTGGAGTCATTACCTGAGTCCTGTAGACTACCGGAGAATCTGGAGTATCATTTTCAAAAAAGTAAGTTTCTAGCCCTCATGCCTATGGGACAAAAAGCTTGAAAACATGAACCCAAAAGACTCAAGAAGACGCCAGGAAGCAAATGAAAAGAACCCCAATTTTTTTTTTTTAAACCAACATGATTTTAGATGGCCTGAGTCCAGCCTGTTTGAATACCTGGAGCTGACAATACTGGATGCCATTATTTGTAACATCTCCTCCTCCAAATTAACCTTTCCATGGGTGTTGTACATTCCACCCTGGGGTCCTGCAGCAAGCTGTGTGGTTAGTGATATATGGCTGGGTTACCCCCAGCTGGTGAATGTGAGGAGCATAATAAAGGTGGTTTCTATCCTGTATATATCTCTGTCTGCAACAAAGTGCAAGGTGGTTAAACTCTGCCAACTGGATCTGGGTCAAAAAGCCTAGTTTGCCCAACCCCACCAGTGCTCCCAAGGCTCGTGGTTAGTGATCCATTGGCAGCTTGTGCCGTGCTGTGACAAGCAGCACATCTTGGCGGCTCGCGTGTGCCTAGGGACGCTTCCTGAATAGGAGGCAGAACTTGGTCACTGAATGAGCCCTGGCCAAAGCAGAGCAGCAAATGGCATGTGAACATAATGGTTTAACTTTCCTCCATTCTCTCTCCGTGCTTCCCTATTTCCCTCCTCTCATCCTTAAATACTTTAGGCTGAATTAAAAATAAAAAATGAGTTTGCTGCTCTGCAGTAATTGCTGTGCCTCAGACTGGAAATGAGGTGATGGTAAATGTCCAGTTTTTAATAGACCCTTCTGTATCCCTTATCTTCCTTTTCATAATCCCACCTGCCCTCTTTCCCCCCTGCTTTTATTCTGTTCTTTATAAACCTCCCTATAACTCCCTCTGACCCTCTTCTTCTAAGCAGTGAGACCAGTCTAACTGAGAGTGATGTGGCAGTAAAACTGGGCTATGTTGATGATTAGGTGCTTTCATGCTGGCGACAGGCACTCTTTTTCCAACCCAGCGTAGAAGGGAGAACCTGGTAAGGGACCCTGCAGAGGAAATCGCGTAGGAGGTCTGAGCACTGCACTAACAGCAAGAACAATTACAAAGGTGATGTGACTTTCTCTGTGCTGTGGCTTCAGGGTTCCTTCCTGCTGGGGTAAGGCAGGGGGTTCTCTCGATCAGAAAAGGAAAGCCAGGCTTGTTACTGAAATGGTCTTGTTGTCACACTGGTGTGTGTGTGTGTGTGTGTGTGTGTGTGTGTGTGTGTGTGAGAGAGAGAGAGAGAGAGAGAGAGAGAGACAGACAGACAGTGGGCCAGATTCATGCCTGTTGAAGTCAGTGTTGTTACACTAACAATTTGTTTGCCCCAGTGAGTTGCATTCTGTGCTGTTGAACACAGTGAAACTGGAAAGGAGAATTTGTGCAGGTTGGGGTGGGGGAAGGAAGGAGTGGGGGTGAGCGAGCACTCCAGCTCTGTAGTCTTCAAGGAGAAAGTAGTAATGGCTGAACCATAAAGGCTTGGGGGGTTGGTTAGACTCCGAGAAACACCTAACGATCTTTCTGAATTCTATGGTTCTGAAAAATCTCTCCAGACTTCCTATGGGCACCATGATGACAATGGCATTTCTGCCTGTCTCTGCTGGTCCCAGAAGCAGGACACACAGAGGCAACATTTAAAAATGGGAAGTAATGGGGAAGGGAGAAAATGAGCTGAATGATTTTAAACTACAGATGTTCAGTGAAGGCTTGATATAGCCTTACTTCATTCTAACTGGTTCTCCCATCTCTCAGAATGGGATGACGTGATTTAGATTAAATAAGAACCCACTGAACTTTTGTCCAAAGTGAACTCTTTCTGAAGTTTGAAAAAGTTCACAGAACTTTTGTTGTAATGCATTTCTACTTGCAAACTAACTCTAGAAGCCCTAAAATATTATGGGAATAAAACATGTCTTGTGTTTCCCAGTTGACTAAAATTGGGAAATACCAGAATTCTTGCAATAAAGTCTGATCTCATGAGGTCTCTTGACTAAGCTATCAGGATATGAATCTGAACTTTCGGATGCTTATTCAAACAATGTCTGAACTGTGGTGCATATAGCTATGTAACTGGAAAACAATGTTTTTCTGTCCTGCATCTTTAAATTTCCAAGAGTCTGCGGCTTTGCAGAGGCAGTGGCTGTTGTGTGAGGCAGAGCTGATGCAGCATGTTACAAAGTGCACAAACAGTGCTCTCTCCTGCTCTCTGTCGTGGAAACTTTACTTGTTGTTTTCCCTAAATCTACAATAGAAGTCATTCTGACTGAAAACACGTGATTGCTCTTTAGATATGGAAAAAACATCACATAAACTTTTGGAAGGTCCCTTATCACTATTGTGTGTATGTAAGGAGAAAGATAGTCTCTGTACCAGTAATCCGACTGAACTGATGTGAAGTTGTATAGTTTCAATTCCCTTCTGGCTGCTTCATTTCTCCTCAGCTCTGGTATCCTGGCCAAATTTCCACAAAGGTAACGAACTATATTCTGCCTCCCTAAGTGAACCCAGCAGCTTCAAATAATACACAATTCTTCACTTCCTGTGCCAAACTGAACAGGCACCCAGTGCTGGCCAGTCTTGCTTTGTGTTGTTAGGCAGCTGTCGTATTCTACTCCAGAAATGGCGGTGTAACTCACTGTATAAGTACAGTTTTCTGTTTCTTGCTAATAGCTGGACCACACTGAGGACTGCGAGTTTTAGCTCAGGCTGGTGTGGAAGGGGCAGCAGATGCTGCTTCTGGAGTTGCAAAGGAGCCAGATGCACCACCAGAATTCCAGGTCCAACTGCCAGCCCCTCTGTGAAATGTACTGTGCTCTGTGTTCCCCTTTGGCAATACAGACTCATAGAAATGGAGGGGTAGAAGGAACCTCCAGGTCATCTAGCCCATTCCATGCTGAGGCAGGATTAAGAATAGTGGCTCTGTGATCATATTTATGTTAGTCAGGAGACTGTGCTCTTTCTCCTCTCCCCCCAGAGAGTGAGAAGTCATAGATCAGAAGTTACTGCTGCTTCTTGCAGCATTAACTTCCATGGATGGAATCTGTCAGATATTACATGGCTTTCCTGGGGACATATGCTGCACCCAGACAACTCACTTTGAGATCCACAAAGCCCCAAATGCACAGGAGGATGTTGATGACTGAGCTGCAAGAAAAAAACATGTGAATTTGGCCATGCGTTAGTGGAACTCTTGGTTATATTATCTCATATTTTAAAAAAGGACCGAAGAACTATAAACAACCCAAATAACATTTGGGCCTAAATAAAGGCCCATTCTATATTTAGTTTTTTCTGAGGTAACAATTTCTAGCTCCGGTATTGCAGCTCTCAGCTACTTTGTGTCCTTCCTCAGATAAGCTTGGTGTTGCCTGTCTTTGCTAACAAACTTCTCAGATGTGTGTTTGCTGGGGCGGGTAGGTTTGGGGGGTAGATTAACATCTGTCTTTAAGGAAAGCGTAGTGACTCACTTTGAGGTTTCAGAGTGGCTGGGGGGATGCTAGTGGGGGGACAATGAGCATGTGTCACATCTTCTATACTGCTGCAGGGTACTAAATTAAAAGGACCTGGTGGTTACGGACATTGTGATTTTTTTGTGGTTGGTTGCTACAGAAGCTCACAGTTCTCTGTCTGCCAGCAAATGGGAACAAATCTCAGAGGTCAGAGCTGTTGGTTTCCCCAACGGGATTGAGAACCATCTTCGCAACTGGGTTGCAGAAGTGTCATGAACGATCTCATGAATCAGCTGGCCTTGAGCAAGAAAGAAAGGCTGAAGAAATGGATCAGGAAAGTTCTTGACCTTACTGGCATTTAAAATATTCCTGTCTTTGGTCCCCTTTCTTCCTTCCAACCTCATTCAGAGGTCAGGAGGTGTGGATCTATGAAAGAATCCAGTTTGTGCCACAAAAACCAAGTGGAGTGCAGCTGGAAATGTGTTCGGAGAGCCTAGCAGAGCTCCTGGAGCCTAGGGTACTCTGCTGGCTGCACTGCCTGCCTGGTGGGGAGTATTAGCATGCAATTCGTGGAGAAGCCATTTCCTGAAGGCATTCATGAAAAGCAGGGTTAGATTGACACGGCCTTATGGGGGCATGCTAGGAAGAGTTTCTCTCAATTGGAGATGAGGGAGAATTTTCCAAAGCTGGATTGGTGCATAGTAGCAGGCCACTGAGGTGAAATGCCAAACTGGTGTCATTTTGCCACCTTTAGGAATTCCAGCACTCATGGAAGCAGAGTTCAGGGGTCAATTTAACACAAGGACAATGGGCAGGGTATAGCTAGAGATAACACCTGACATTGTTGCCTCTGTGGCTGCTGGCAGGTACACACTCCATGTGTCATAGCATGCAACTTTTAATCCCTGGGAGCAAGCTTTCTCATGGTAGGCAGGCAGAGGTGTGTGTTCATGTTCTTCCTTGGGTTTATTAAGCACACTGTAGCTCTTTCTAATAGTGCCTGCCATGTTAGTGATCCTCTTTATGATGGTGTATGTGTATGTGAACCTTGGGAAACTATGGGCATAATGCAGATGAGGCAACATATCAGCCAGTGTTCATGAACACTTCCCGTTGCTAGCTGTGTGCCAGCATAGCTTTGATTCTTTCTCCTTTTGCAGTTCTGAAAATATGTTCCTGCAAGGATAAAGAATCTCTTTTGGGCTTGCCTGCTTCTCCTTCCCTTTAGATGTCCAAGGTGCCGTGTGACTGAGGGCCCAGACTCCTACTGGAGGAAAGGAATAACTGGGTTGTTCAGGAGCGATGGTGTAAAGCTCTGAATTGACCTAGCCCACCTCCACAGTCAGATGTGTGTTCTAATATGCAGCATATACAGAATTTGGTAGAGCAGAGGGGGTAAAGAGAAGGAGGTTTCCAAAAGCTTTGTAACACCTAAAGAAAGATGAGTGCTTGCTAGCATGGAAAGCAATTTTGTAAAAGGAAAAACTAACAATAAGGACAGAGAAATGTAACCTAGAGCTGAACGCATATTAGTATTAGAAATGTGAAGTTCCCGTCTGCAGAAGATAATAATATACTTTGCCACAGTAATATACCTGCAGAGCTATTAGCTAAACCAGCTCATGAGATGTTCAATGCACAATGCGCATGCAGGAAACAGTGAGCATGAAACTATGCTGCATATTGAAATCCCTGCTGTGTTTTTGTCCCTTTTCTAAAATACCCTGACTGGCATTAACAGAATTATTCAGACTATGAGTTTCAATTATCTAGATCCCTTTGACGGTAGAGTGAAAATCAAAAGACTAGGAGAACTTCCTGAACATTCTGTGTAGTTGCAGAAAACCATTTTAAATATTCAGGCTATTGGTTTTCTGCAGATACAAATTCTCTGTATAAAAATTGTTTCTCCCCTAAAGGACTTATGACAAGTATTGGCGAAATTTATGCATCAGTTGTTTGGGGAGGATTGCGGAGGTTAAAACCATGTAAATATATTTTTATTCCTATCTATAAACATTACTGTGTGTTCTTGTTTTCAAATAATCCCAACCATCCTTTTATCAGAATTAATAAGAGAAGAAAAAACTCTTAACGCTCATGGGAGCAGGATTGGGCCTTCAGGGTGTACGGTACCCCAATATAGATATAGGTGAATGAAAAGAAAGACCCTTTCTTCTCATCCCAGGTATTCCTGAAGATTTGGAGTTACCTACCCCTAATTTTAGAATTATGTTCCATAATCTTTGCCCTATTATGTAAAAACATCTATATATTTTTTTCCTTTGTTTTTGTGCTTGGATTGAAATTGAACAAGCAACAACTAAAACTGCTGTAAGCATCTGCTGTGAGCATTATGGACATTATGGACCTAATCTTGCTCTCTGTTGCACTGAGGCAAACCTGGAATCAGTGGAGTTACTCTGGATTTACAGCAGTGTAAAGGAGAGCAGAATATGGCTCCATAGGTTTATAATTGGGTCTTCTGAACACTACTACTAATAACCTGGCAATGGAGGTTGAATGAATGGTAAGATTTAAACTGCTCCTCTACTGCTAGTGCTCGACTGTTTGGAATACAGAGTAGATCACGAGAGAGTTAATTCACCCAACTTTTGCAGTAAAATCTCAAATGTGAAACATGACCTTGATGAGAAACAAATTGTCTCCGTTCATCTGATATACAGGCAAATGTGTGACTTTCAGACTTTTTAGAATTGTATTAATTTACTAAGATAATTTTTTTAACTTTAGAATTATGTCATTTCTAAAATATAGGCTCAGAGAAATATAATTTAATGACACTGAATATTGGAAGAAGAGCACCACTAACTTTTAAATAAGATCTCATCCTCTTTTTTTTTTTTTTTTTTTTTTCTTGTTAGCTACTCAGGTCTCAAATTACAAACCCATTGTATAATCTTGCACTAGATCTGATTGTGTTCATTCAGCCTGTTGTTGCTTTTTTCTGCAGGCTGTTTTGATAATTTAATGGAACCTCTTAGAAACTGGACATATTCTAATCTCGGAACAACCAATCTAGAAGACGTTTATTTCTAAGTTGCTGCCAGTTGAGAACTTCAATTGTAGCAGAGTATTCAGTGCCATGGTTTCAGCTGTGATATATGGTTTATAAATCTCAATATAAACCTCACATTCTCTAGCTGTCCAGAGAAACGGAGTGTGCAGTATATTATGTAGGAGAGAGCTTTGTCTAGGATTTATTAAGCTCTGGGTAAAATATTTTTTTCTGTTTTAAAATTCATTAGCTAATGCTTGGTAAAAACATATCTTACTCTTCGTGTGTATGATCTTTTTAACAGGCAAAAATGTTATTTGTGGGAGACATGGCCAGGAGGATGGAATGTTGATACAAAGGGGATGACCGTGTCCTAAAATAGTATAACCTCGGTCACTCATCACCAAACATGCTAGTCAAATAACTGAATAGAAGCTTCCTCTCACCTTTCAACTGGCTGGCTTCCCGCACCTCTTAGGTTTATTAGTATTACACTGATTATAGTGTTATGGCTGAGTACTGGAGCAGACTGAAGCTCCTACCAGAGAAGGAGAGCTTTGGAAGGTTTGCAGAACTGTTTCAGTGGAACAAGGTACGTGTGTGTGTGTGTGTGTGTGTGTGCGCGCGCGCCAATGAGAATTTGGGGAAATCAACCTCTGCTTTTATTTCTCCATTGCAGAGCTCTTTATTTTGGATAATACTTGCATATGAAATAAAAACGCATTTTGATATGCATTACGTTAAATTGCTTTTCTAGTCCATTTTATCTGAAGGTAGGGTGACCAGATCGCAAATGTGAAAAATCGGGATGGAGGGGCAATAGGGTCTATATAAAACAAAGCTCCTAATATCGGGACGTCTGGTCACTCTCTCTGTGGGTCTTAAAGTACTTTACAGAGGTAGGTGTAATAATTATATATGCAATCTGTTAAGCAGTGACATTTATTGGTTTTGTGTCTAAATGATGCAAAACTGATGGAGAGGATGCACAAATCATGATGTTTGATGTGATTTCT
Source organism: Malaclemys terrapin pileata (assembly GCF_027887155.1). Lineage (NCBI taxonomy): Eukaryota > Metazoa > Chordata > Testudines > Emydidae > Malaclemys > Malaclemys terrapin. The sequence goes on from NC_071505.1 coordinate 167,350,548, forward strand.
GAAATCTATAATTTTGTTTGAAATAGGAGCAGTTGTTCCTGGGTTATATTGATCCAAAGGGTAACTGTTTCATTATTTAACACATCCAGAACATGTCTGCAAACATGCGTGTGAGATTCCCAGTGAAATTGTTTGGAGAGTCGTACATTCAGAGGCAGAATTTGATCCTTTGCAATGAGCTAAACTGTCTGTGTCTTCTCCTCCTCTGGTTTTGCTCTCCAGGAATAAACCCTGCTGATGCAGTTCCAGCTTTTGAGTGATAATTATTAGAACTGTGCACACTGGGAATTTACAAAAGTGAGGCAATTCAGAGTTAAGGTCCTGCAGTAACTTCATTGCTGGCCTCTGGTGCCTCTGACTTGTTTTATAACTGATTGTAGCGTTAATCTGAAAACAGGGCAGGATTGGTAGAAAGACCCGTAGAAGAGGGGGAGAAAAATAATTTTACAGGAATATCTCCTATTCTTCACAGCTTCCAAAACTCAACAATGACTTTCCAGTAAGAAACAGCTTCTTGTCATACTAATCATAACTGATGTGAAACATGCAGTATAAAATTAAACTTTCACACTGTAAGTATTTTTTCAGAGCAATATGAACAGAACCCTGTCATGCAGTGCCTACAGTTTTTTGGCTTAGTCCCAGATGGGCCCAGAAACTTTAGGCATTAGTATAATATTCAGAACATTACATATATTCCAAAATAAAGTTGTTGTGTTTTTCTTTTCTTTTTTTTTTAAATGCTACTGCATATCTCTGTATTACTGCATGTCTTTTTGTATTCCCTGTGTGGCTTATGCATATTCGCTTAGAGCCCAAATCTGCTACTTCTGAAGTTGATGGCAACATTTGTTTTGACTTAGATCTTTATCCTGCAGTTAGATCCATGCAGGTGGATCCCTGTGCCCTTGCCAAATCCCCTTAAGCTCAATTGTGCTGTGCATATGTCTACTCGGACAGAACTGATTGCAGGGATGGGGCCTTAGATGGGAATGGAAGTGTGCAGTTTATTTGCATTCACTTATATTTCATTTGGATCCAATGGACCTGAATATAATCACCCTTTCATCTATAAGATTCTAATAACATTACTCCTAATTTACCCCAGCATGGGTGAGATCAGAATTGAGCATCATAGGGTCTGTGCAAGCAAGGTAACTTTTAAATAGCTCTCAAATTGTGGATTTGAAATCAGCAGCATTCATTTAAAAATGGCTTATTCTGTGGGATGTATTTTAATTAGCAGAAAATAAAGCAGACTCGTTAGTGGAAAGAAGAAATGTAATGTATAGTAGCAGCACTAGGGTTTTCATGGGGGATAAACAGCCGGCAGGCTCAACAGAAGTATAATAGACACCAACAATCCTGTACATGCTTGAATATTTCCTCTTATATAGACATTTTAATTCCAAAACTATACCACTGGCGAGTAATTGTGCTCTCATTGCTTGTAGTTTTTATGAATTAAAAGTAGTTAAAAGCTGTATGAAACAAATTCAGACCGATCAGAATCACACTTGTACTTTAACGCAATTTCAGTTGCATGTAGAAAATAAGTCCGCTTCCAGCCAGCCTTTTTATGTAGGTCATGGTCCCCGAGGTGTCCCAATATTGTGGATTTTGAAAGCTTATTCAGATACATAAGTATCCCATCTCTATTGTATAAACTCTGGTTATGTGGTGCTGACTGTAAGCTATTTCTAGAGTAAAATAACCCAAAAAGACAAAGATATGGAGCAACAGAAATTCTACAGTAAACCTCATCTTAGTACCTTATCAACTTGGACCCAGTGTTAAAGTCCATAAAATAAATGTTTCTTTTCTCTCCCCTCCCTCCCCCACACCCTTATACTGATCTATTTTCCGGGTTAATAGTGGTACAAACAAGGATTCTACAGTCACAGAATTAGTGAAAAAAGACACATAATGAATATAATTTATTTTAAGTGATCACTTCAGGGACATGCAATAAATGGTCATCTAAGAAATTAAAGGTTGAACAAAATTGTACTGGAATCTATCTTGGGCGTAAACACGTGCTGATTATGCAGGTGAAAATGCCATTGGTTTGACGGAGTTTTGCCAGCATTAGTAATGTAAGATCAAGCTCATAGAGGTACTTTTAAAGCAGTCTCTCGAGACGGGGGATTGATCCATAGAGCAGGCTTTGCAATATGAAGAGTCTGACTATGGTGGGAGTATCTCTGATGTTTCTCCTGGAATTATGGAGGAGGTGAATGCATATATGTATATGCAACCAAAGCAGGACTGGGCTTCTGGAATTTCTCTCTGCAGTGTTTTTCAGATAAATATAATTTCCCAGAAAGGTCCAAAAGAAAAACAAATAAATTTTGAATGCTATACTCCACAGAACAACAATCACCTTCCTATGCATAAACTGTCATCCCTGACTGCATTTGTCTGACCTGGTCAGAGAGACCTTCCGGGAAAAGGATACTATATTTCTAAGTGATCTATAAAGTACCATCTATATGTAGAGCGCCATCAATGAGATAATTGTGGGTTTTCAGTGCTTTTTGCCTATTTTACTGTGCTCTGCTTTCATACTCTTGTAATTCAGTCTGTTAACTTTGTTTAGGATTTTTTTTATTAAGAATAACAAGTTTGAAAGTGTGCAGAAGATTCTCCTGCTATGAAGATTCATCCTTAATAAAACTACTATAGATAAAAGCCCTACAGTATTCCCAGTAATGGAATGACATCAGCCTCCAATGCTATTGCTCCAGTGGTTTGATCATTACGGTAGAATATTGTGGTATTTTTTTCTTAAGAAATATTTTTTTATTTTAAATGTCAACATGTTTGTTCTCAGAACATATTTTTCTGACTGAGGCCAGAATATCTATAAACAAACATGTCCCCAATTTCTTTTTCCATCTTCATTGTGTCTGGTTTTTTTTACAGCACTCCATTTCCTGACTGACTTGGTTCTGCAGCTGTTTTTTGTACGTAGTTCTTGTGACAGATAGGGCAACTGCCTGCAATATCTTCAGGAAATATTGAGTTTAGATACCCTTCGAGTCCATTGTCTTCCATGCAAAGACTAAGTATTATTGTGGGCCTGGATGATCAAAGGACTATATTGACCAATGTGGCAGACAAGAATCAACTTTTGGGACGATACGCAAGAAGTGGATTTCCTGGGAAATAGCTAGGGGGAGGTGAATGCAAGTACCCTCGCTTAACGCTCCCTGCCCCCCACACCTCTGATTTTGCAAAAATCCAGCTCTTTGAAGCTACAACCTGAGGAGAGGGCTATTGTCTGCTGACTAGCTGTTCCCAGGGCCCCAAAATCAAAGGCCCAAACTGTATAAAGGAGTGAGTTTCAGATTCTTGGGTCTGTTTGTTGTGAGCTAATGGTATTGTGAACTTGTAACCCCGGAGAAACCCCATGGTGGGGTTTGAATGACCAATCACCTGTTGGAGTCCATGGAATTGGGGTGATCTCCGGTAAGCTTATTAGCATGTGCATAGGTTCCTTTTATTGTTTTAATTTGTTTTCTCTGGAGTGCTTTCACCTTAAGAAAAAATGTGCTTGCTTAGTAAGGGCTGTGTGGTAACTTCCGTGGGGAATATGCTATTTATAGATGGATAGATTCTTGGAGAAAGCAAAGCAGGCCTGTTATGGCAGTCTGAGTTGCTGGGGAACTTGGTGTAGGCAAGGCAGTGTGCAGACAGGAAAAATCCCAGTCAGCAGTGGGAGACACATGACTTTGCCCGAGAGCAGTGACGGCCAAGGCGCCTGGAGTCTAGAATGGGCCTCTTTGCTGGACCACAAGGGAGAGATGCAGATACAGTTCCCTGAACTGTGACAATTGACTCCAGTGACAGAATAGGAATTTCATGCCTGGAGAGGCTGCAGGATTGGGCCCAATATTTTCAGGTGATTTGACGCTGAGTATTGCTGTGTGCAATTAAAGTGGTTTTTGTCAGCAACCATTTAGAATATTGTACTAGTGACAAAATCAGACAATTGACTCCAGAACTGAACAAGCAAGTGTTTTTTGGGAAGGCTTTATTTAAGTGGATCCACAACAGCCGCTTAATTACTACACAATTTGCTTCACTGTTAGGACCAAATAGAATCAAAAGTCTTAAAAGTACAAAAGCAAATGTTCTTTCAGAAAACGTGCCACATTGTGATTTTGTTTTTTTGGTTCTGTTTTTAGGTAAAATGTAATTTTTTTATAATTGGCTTCAAAGATAGAAGAGGTTACGCTTCGTTCAGTGCAGATTATGAAGTACTTTAAAGTTTCATTACATTAATCTTTAGGTAATTTTGTTTATGGATAGTTGCACACTTTCAGCATTAATGGTTTGATTGTATCAACCACATTTTTTTAAATGTGATGAATAAATTAATACATATTGTTAATAGAAATGAACTAACAAAACAAGTGACACGCATGAATAAAAACTGATAGACAAAAAAATTTATTGTGTTTTACTTAACAATTATCACTATCCATTAATGTTGATAAAATTAACTTATTAGTAATAAAATTTGATACATGCAATGATAATTCATGCAAAATAATAATAATTTTTAATGTACACATATCGATATGCTTGTTTACCTGAAAGTCTATCACCAACACTGTCTGACATCAAGGACAGGTCTGGGCCCTTCTGGTAAATCTTAAGAGAATTGCCTTTTCCATGAGATAGCTATTGTTCTATCTCTAACTTTTTCTACAGCAAGAGCATTAGAGCTGGGAAGGATAATAGATTTTTAATTCCAGGAGAACTTTTTGAGATTTCAAAAATTTCCCCATCAACAATAGGGATGAAAATTCACTCAAAATTTTTTGCAAACCAAAAATCTGGAAAGAATGGATTTAGGTCAGTTGAAACATTTTATTTCAATTTCAACTTTTAAAAACATATTTACTATAAATTAACTTCAATTTTGAAACAAGTCATTTTGAAAGCAGACAATACAATTTTAAAAACTTTTTTTCCCCAACTTTTTTCTAAATGAAAATTTGAAACCAACCCACTTCCCACAAACATTTTAGGTCTTGACGTATCAGCATTTTCCAACAAAAGACTAGTCAAAATATTTCTGACCAGCTCTACTCAGCACTGAAGTATCTAAGCATATAAAAATTCCTAGCACTTGGTATTTTGAGAGCACTTCAATGCCCAGGAGAGTTAGGTGACTAAATATTATTGTTCCCATTTTATGGATGAAGAAATGAAGGCACAGAGGGGTGAAGTACCTTGCCCAACACCACAGAAGTCAGCGGCAGAACTGAGATGTGGGTGTTTCTGTCCACCAGTCTTTTCATGTTACTAGAATACATAATTTTGTAGCAAATTTGCCAGCTCCCAATAATTTAAAATCCCGAGTCTGTACATTCACATATATTGCATTCCTTGGTTATATACCATACAAGTAAGTACATCACAAAAATTTGGTAAATGTAAAGTATTACGATACACATAAAATGACACTGTAATCTGAGTTGGTGTCCTCCAAAATTGGTTGCAATGCTCCGGTTGTGTAGCAATATTTCATTTTGATTTTAAATTAAAGTCTATATAACAAACTGTTGCACTGTGCACCGCAAAATAGTGATGGCTGTCAGCCCCAGAGGAAATGATAATTTTGGAGGTGGGTGAAGTGATCACTGTCTTCTCCAAGGACATTTGTGAGGCTTAACTAGTTAGTATTTGCCAGACAGTCTGAGATACTAAGATGAAAGGCTCTTAGGACATCCAAAGCACGGTTGGTTGATTGGTGTTAATTTAAAAATATATATATTAATTAATTATTTCACAGGCTCCTTTTATACAAGGCTTATGAAATGCCTAAATGTTCAAAGTTGCATTCAGGTAAAGAGGAGGAGCTGCTGGGAGAATGTTGAGGGGAGAATATCTGGTGGTGGTAACAATAATAATAATAATTAATAATGAAGAAAACCCCAATGTTCAAACTCAACCTCTCTCTTTACTCTGCATTTACTGTAGCTGCGTGTATTCTGGCCACGTTTCTCTTTCACCACATGAGAAGGGAACAGAGGCAGGGGAAGTGACACAAATGGCTGTTCATTAAATGGGTCAGCAGCAGGGGACTGAATGTAATGGGAAAGCCTGCTTTTAATCTTCTGCCTGCCTGAGATAGAGATACAGAGCCTCAGACCTTATGACTGGTGTAAACTTCTTTCTGCCTGCTCCCTCCTCATCAGGACATTTATAATTCTCTCCCTGCCTGGCACCATGCTTCATCTGGGCAGTTGCTCATGCATCTACACCCTTGACTATAAATGTACAAAGAAGCCAGCTTGCAAGTATATATCTGTACTTGAACAGATATAAAATCACCTCGAGTCACAGTTCTTTGAAGTCAATGCCTACAGTGCATTATGACACACAATGTAAAATAAACCCACTGAACACCCCAGCAGAAATCCATGGGATTTCTCTCCAAGTGCTGCCGATGATGGTTGATGATGATAGCTGGTAATTAGATTTTAACCAGATGGGAATGTGTCTGAGTTAGGTAAATGCTACTGTTGCGGGTATGCAGATCAAGGGCAGTGAGCAGAACCTGCTTTCTGGGTAGCACCCTCAATTTGGGGACATTTCTGAATGAATCCAATCATTTCTCTTGATTATCACTTCTCCCTCCTTTGTAGATAGCAGTTTCATCTAGTAGTTGGAGCAGGGGACTGGGAGTTAAGGCTACCTATTCCCATCTCTGTCACTGACTTCCTATATGACCTTGGGCAAGTCTCTTAACTCTTTGGTACCTCCGTTTACTGACTCATCTATAAGGTGGTTGTAAGGGTACTCCCCTATATTGTAGGGGTCGTGAGCCTTCATTAATGTTTGTAAAGTCTATTGAGAACCTTGAACGATAGACCTCTTACAAGTGCCTTTATACTTTAATCTAAATTTGGATGGCTTTGACTGTCAAGTGGCTGTGCCCCCTACCATGAGGTAAATGAAGGGTCTGCATGTGCCTTTGCTCTCTGGCATGGGCTTGACTTGGCACTCTCAAGTGGTGTAGAAAGCAGTTGATTTCAGAAGAGGAACTGGCTTCATGCCAGCAGGATGGGGTGTGTTTTGTGTGCAGCCCGAACAGTTCTTTCAAGTGCTCACCAGCAGCAGCACCTGCAGCTGCGGCAGCTTTGATCCACGTTGACGGCATCGCTACAAGTTGTTCATACGTTGTAGCTCTTGCTTGTGTGCCACTTCCACGCTGATGACTGGAGTGCCCCAAAAGCATATCTATAAAACACTTGCTGCTGTAGTTTCTCCTCCTGTCCCTCCGTCCTAGTTTACATGATTTTGGAGTGCTGAATTGGAATATATTCCCCAGAGCTGGCATTGAGCTCAGGGGAGAAGAGTGGTGCTTTTTTCACAAAGCCAGCGAGCTCTGGAAGCCAGTGTCTGCCTGAGCCGAGTTCGACGACCGGCGTGAGAGCCAGGCTCTCTTTCCATCCCCAAAAGCCCACTTGGATACCCTGGCCAATTGTCCCTCAATTCTGCTATTATGAGATCACCTCTAGGCATGAAAGAGTCATCTGGGCTCTGTGGCTGCTATGCTGAGATTGTGTTTAAATGGGCTTCTTGTTAGCAGTCCAAAGACACTGCTCAGTTTTGACTATTTGAGCACAGGTAACATTGTTACAAAACCATCCAGCTGCTGGAACTCCCCATCCAAGGAATAGATATATGCAGCATCAGTAAGTTGAATTTTACGAGATGGAGATTTGAGGGGCTGGGGTGGTGTGGAGAGAAGATACCGGTTAGGTTATCCGCTCCAAGACTGTTCTCTATACTATTCGCATTCTTCACTCGTGTTCAGCACCAGCAGCAAGCAAGCTGGGTGCTGTACCGGGCACAGTCCCTGTCCCAAGCTGCTTGATGCGTAATACTTAATATCTTTCTAATATATTGTTTTGTTCAGTCTAACTTTAAAATTCCATGTTGGTGGGATGTCCATCCCGCTTGGGTGATGATTCCACAGCGAAAGAGCCTATGTGTTTGCCTTCTTGAATGTGGCTGGATATGTGCACAATAATATATTTACACTTGATCACTCTTGTGTCATCCTGTCTCCAACTCCTCACATTTTGTCTTTCTCACTGTCCCAGGATGCTATTTCAGATAGGGGAAAATTTAGTCTGATTTTCTTAATGTCCTCTGATTACTCCCAGTTATACATTAAATATTTTCTCTTCCTTCTTTGTTTACACCCTTTACAAGTTTGTTGGCTGTTATCAAGTTTTCCCCCTTACCCCTTTTACAGATTAATCTCCTTTTTTTTAATCATCCAACTGATTGTCGAGATGAGTTCACAAATTGAAGCTTAGCTTCTAAAAATGACAAACACAATTTTAGCAATTCTGCAAATATAGTACCATGTTTAGCTGCATATCATTGCAATAATATTGCTTTTTTTCTTGGATATGACATATGATCTCATTGTCAAGACTTGATTGCAAATGTAGGGGAAATTCCCTTTCTAGTGGAGTGTGAAATGTCCTTCTAGACTAGCAGCTGGAAGAATTTGTAGCTACTAAAAATTTCCCTGAGCTGAGGCTTTTTGTGAGGGGATGGGGGCAGCAGCTGTCTATTTACATATTGTCCTTCCCCCCCACCCACCCATGATCTAGCTTGGTCATTTATTCAAGAGCCTTATGCATTTGCCTTCTTGAATGGTGGATATGTGTACAAAAATATATTTGATTGTCCTTGTCATCCTTACCTCACCCTCTCATGTGTTGTATTGCTCTGTACCAGTGTGGTTTTTAAACACGTAAACGCCAAAAGAGAGGCTACTACATTAGACATTTGGTTGTCTGGTAGAGAGAGCTAAATTTGGGCGGGGGGAGGGGGAAGGAGGGACAAAAAGCTACCACCCACCAATCAATAAATGGAGAAGTAACCAAGCTAGAAGCAACCTTTACAAATATAATACAATAGTGATGGTCCTCATTGCTACAGTATATCTATTGTAAGCTGTAGAACTTTAGGCATTCCTACGGAATACGATTTTGGTTTCCACAAGGGGACTTGAAAGCTTCAAACAATCTCTACTTCACAGTCTATACAATCTGTTTTATTTGGGCTCCTGACTGTAAACTCCATTAGTCTGTAAAATAATTTCCCACGGGAAGTGGTAGAAATTGTCAGTTGGGGGCACTTAAAATAGATTGGACAAAGCAGTAGAAAATATACTGTAGGGAACAGTCCTGCATTAACTAGATTTGACCTCTAAGGTCTCTTCCGTCTCTGAATATGGTTCTGTGCTCACTCTAGAAAAACAACACCTGTCTAGTCTAATACACCTCTAAGAGATACGTGGCTAACGTCCATGTCCTGAAGCTGCTGGATAGGAGGGTCTTGTCTGCATTATTGCTCAATTTGCTGTCACTAGGAGCCTTAATCAGGTTTGTTTCAGGAAAGCCCTCTGTGCAGAGTTCTTTCATTTCTCAGTTTTGCAAGCAGTTGCTTTTTCTGAGAATGACTGACTGTTTTGATGAAGCTAGGAGTCCCCTTCAAGAGATGAGCAAGACTCTCCCTCCCCTCTGCTTCTGACGGAGGATCAGGAGACATTCAGAGATGAGGATGGTTACTGTGTTTTATGGGTATGTTGAAAGTTCATCTCTTTCCTCCTCCTCCTCCTCCTCCTCCCCCCTCCTTTCCTCCACAGCCCTTCAGATTGGGAAGGCAGGTGATTTCTCATGCTTGCGAGTGTGCTATGTCCCCTTGAAATAGCTCAGACAGCTGGGAGGAAACTCTCTTGACTTGCTTCTGTCACCATACACTGGACCTTTTTATCCATGGTTTTTATTCTGTGCTGTGGTAGGAAGGGCTCAGATCTGTTTCTAATAACACCTTCTAAGCTGTGGCCATACTCATGGAGGAAAGACAGTGCTCTCTTCCCCTGCTCTTGAACCTATTGCTTTCCTCATGAAACCTTCCCATAAGTGTCTGCCTTAAGTGTGCCTAAACACTGGGACTCCAAGGACTTGCCAGGAGCCCGAGGGTTGCACAAAAAGGCAAGAAATGGAGCTGTCTGTAGCTTCCTTCATCTTCCATATGGAGGTGTAGCAGGTGGAGACTACGGTACCAGCATGCAATGTTTTATCTTTATCTAAGCAGCCTGACTGGCTCAGAAAGAAGATGGGCCCTGCAGTCTGTCTGTCTGGGCTGCCCCTTCATTTTAAGGATGAGAGTAACAACGGGCCATGTTGTAGAACTCCATGGGGTGCCAGCTGCACTTTGGCCACTGTGGGTTATGTGCATGGGTGGTGCTGAGCTATCAGCGAATACAGAGTTCCTCCTGAGCTCTAAAATACCACCTTGGAAGGGAAGATCTGCTGCTGCAGTATCTGTGGCTTTTGGACTCATTCACTTGCTGGTTTTGAAAGTGTCTGGCTTGAAAAGGCAGAGCTAGAAAATCTCTGTCTGGAAACACGTTCTGCAACTCTCCAGCTGTGATTGCTCACGTCTGCACATTATAGACCTTGAACATACACTGGGGGAGCCTCCTGAACTCTTTATTTCCAGCTCTGCACAGGGACTGTTTACTTTTGTGATTACTCATTTCTAACTCCCTAGCATTATTTACGAGACCCATAAACAGTTCTGCACTTGCTAACTGGGGAGGTGTGAGGTAGCCAGTCCCTATGTTGGCTCGTTTCCTTCATGCTGCTTCACCAAGGTGCCTAAACTCTGGCCTAGAGGATTCCCCTCTACCCCCGTCCTATGGTCAAAGGGGTGTTTGGGCCCCATGTTTGTTCAGTCCTGGGTTTCTCCACAATGTACACTTCAGCCCCATATTCTTGTGGCCTGTGATATTAAGTGAGCAAATAAACTAAGCCAATAGCTGATGCCTGAACTACTTTTTTTCTTCACAAAAGCAGCTCAGCACTTAAGGTCAGCAATAGAAATAGGGGAGGTTCCTGTTCTTTCCCAAAGGAAAGGAAGCATGGGCTAGTGAGTGGAATATATGGGCAAAGATCTGGATTCTGTTCCCAGCTCTTCCAGTGCCTTGCTGAGTGATTATTGGCAAGTCACATACAGCTGAAATTTCAAAGTTGGTCACTATTTTGGGTGCCTCCGATTTGGGACAGGGATTCTTTTTATTCTGTGTTTGTACAGCACCTAGCACAATGGAGTAGGACTCCTAGAGGCACTAGTGCACTATAAATAATATTTGATGCTCAGCTGCTGAAGAGTCAGTCTTATAGCGTCTGAAGTGCTGAACAGCTGCAGTTCCTGTTGACTCAAATTGGTGTTTGTGAAAGCGGGGCCCAACATGTCTGAAGATGGGAACTCAAAATAGTGACCATGTTAGAAAATGTTGGACTTAATTTCTGTGCTTCGACTTCCTTATTTGTAAAATCGGCCTAATACTAGCCTTACAGTATAAAGGGGCAGCAGGCCTTAATTCCTTAATGTTTGTAAAGCAACTTGAGTTCCTTGGATAGAAGTTGCTATGAAACTGCAGAGCGGTGGCGGTCTAGAAACAATAACACCTTTATCCAAGCAGGGCCGGCTCTGGCTTTTTTGCCGCCCCAGGCAAAAAAGCCTCCCGCCCCCCTCCCCCCGGGGAGGGCGGCGAGCCCCGCCGGGGAGAGCGGAGTGCCGGGGGCCAGAGCGCCGGGGGGAGGGCGGAGAGCCCTGCCGGGGCTCCGCTCTCCCCGGTGGCCAGAGGCAGTGCCGGGGGGAGGGCGGCGAGCCCGGCCGGGGCTCTGCTCTCCCCGGCGGTGAGCCCGGTCGCAGCCCCGCTCTCGGGCCGGAGCACTGCGCCGCCCCCTCCAGGTGCTGCCCCAAGCACCAGCTTGGTGGGCTGGTGCCTGGAGCCGGCCCTGTATCCAAGTTAGAGTATAGAGGCTGCAGTACCCAGGCTGGGTCAGAGGGTAGTGCTAAGAGGCTATAGAATCCCTACCCCTCCATCTAATTGTCTGTCTAGATGGCTCCTTTAAAATGGAATATAAAGCTTCCTGCTGCCAGCAGAATGTATCCAGAATTTCTTTTGTATAAAGGTTCTTATACTGTGCTCATCACTGCAGTATCTGAACATCTTAATTTAATTAAGCCTGTGATTCAGCAAATCACTTACGCATGTGGCCCAGTGTGACGACTACTCACATACGTACTTAAAGTTAAGCATGTGCTTGGTTGAGTTGAGGCCCAAATGAGCAGGATGAGCAACAGTTGGCTCCTGATTGCTGGATTGTGAGAGGGATGGTTTGGTGGCCCCCTCTTCAGGACTGAAGCACCTAGAATCCCTCAAAGCACAGGATTGAAGCCTGGTAACATCATGTCGGCTTTTTGTGGTTCTGAGGCAGGTAACTGAGTTGCTTGGAGAGAAGCCCATAAAATCCATCATCCTGGATGAACGCGTCAGATCCCATGGCACTTTCTGCATGAGGGGTTTGCCTTGGTGTCCTGGCCAGTTCTCCTCTGCCCTTAGGAAGATGTATGTATGTATGTATGTATGTATGTATGTAGGTTATGAAATGTCTGAATAGCACCTCTAAGGTTGTGCTTTGAGACAAGACTAATGGGCTCAATTCTGTTAGCGCTCACCAGTTCCTAGGAGACGCTGGAGACCGGCATTCGTGAAAAGTGTTGTGAGGCTGCTAGTCTCTGGCTCTACGTCAGTAGGGGGGAGGTGCGGGGGTGTGTGCATGCTGCGTGTATGTGTACATCGGATAGATAGATGACTGGGAGATAAGCCCCTGGGATTGCAACATAGCACAGGAAACCTCGCGCTCAAGAGACACAGCTGTCAGCTCTGAGTAGAGGGGTTGAAACTGCTCTCTGTAACCACACCGAGCACTTGGGCTGTGTTCAGAGCTGAGCTCTTCTTTGACTTCAGCATGGCCCCTCTCTCTCAGGCCCACAGGCTTCCTCTCCTTTAGTTACTATTTCACTCAGTTCTCACTAAGGAGTGTGGTGGTTTTTGGGTTTTTTTTTTGTTTCCTTTTTAAGAAAAAGGTGCAATGGGTTATCCTTGTGAGAACTGGGAATAGTCTATCACTTTTCTGCTCTGTGGGGTATAAATGGGGCCCTACCAAGTTTACGGTCCATTTTGATCAATTTCACAGTCATAGGATTTTAAAAATCATAAATTGCATGATTTCAGCTATTTCAATCTGAAATTTCACGGTGTTGTAATTGTATTGTCCTGACCCAAAAAGGAGTTGTGTGTGCGTGTGGGTGATAAGGTTACTGTAGGGGGGGTTGCGGCACCGCTACCCTTACTTCTGCGCAGCTGCTGGTGATGGTGCTGCCTTCAGAGCTGGGCAGCTGCAGAGCAGTGGCTGCTGGCCGGGAGCCCAGCTCTGAAGGCAGAGCCACCGCCAGCACCAGTGCATAGGAAGGATGGCATGGTATGGTATTGCCACCTTACTTTGGCGCTGCTGCCTTCAGAGCTGGGCCATCGATTAGCAGACGCCACTCTCTGACCACCCAGTTCTGAAGGCAGCAGTGCAGAAGTAAGAATGGCATGGTATGATATTGCCACCCTTACTTCAGTGCTGCTGCTGGTGGGGTGCTGCCTTCAGAGCTGGGTGCCCGGCCAACAGTCGCTGCTCTCCAGCCACCGAGCTCTGAAGGCAGCACAGAAGTAAGGGTGGCAATACCGCCACCTCCCTAAAATAACCTTGCAGCCCCCCTGCAACTCCTTTTTGGGTCAGAACCCCCCTGTTTGAGAAACGCTGGTTTCCCCTGTGTAATCTGTATAGTATAGGGTAAAAGCACACAAAAGACCAGAGTTGCACAGAGGGAGACCAGATTTCATGTGACGTGTTCTTCATGGCGGTGAATTTGGTAAGGCCCTAGGTATAAATGCAGAGGGGATTAAGGCTGCCTCAGTGGTATTTGGACTCCAGAGTCAGAGGGGACTTTGGAAGTGGTAGTAAGTCTGCAGTGGAGCAAAAGAGTGGCTGCTTCCAGCTGACCACCTGCTGTGGAGGGGAGGCTACTTCACTTGGGAGGAGAGTCTGTCTGTGGGAGGCGGCTGGGAGGGAATTTCTCAGGGGTCTAGGCTAGGCTGGGAGGAAGTCTGGCTAGCGATCTTAAACACTACATGGGTTCCACTGTGTAAAGTTCAAACTTTGTGTTACAAAGCCCTGCATGACTCTGTCCCTCCTGCTTATCCACCCTGTGTCATTCCATGTCTCCTCACATCCCTCTGCTCTGCCTACCGTGCCAGCCTCATTCACCTGAGTGATGGCTTCTCGTGCATTGTCCTTAGGCTGCCACTGAGAATTTACGTATATGATCAAAGTACCGTATAGATCCTAGCTAATCCTCGCAACGTCCCAGTAAGGAAAGTGGGTAAATATTATCCCTGTTATACTGATAGAGCAGAGACATAAAGGTGCAGTTACTCACCCAAGGCCACGCAGTGAGTGAGTGGTAGAAGCAGAATTAGAGCTCCGAACCTCCCAATACCCAGCCTTGCTGCCTTCCTGAGCTCATCCACAAAGCCCTGACCATCTTTGCATTTAAGTTCCTCCTAGAGACTTAATTGTGTGTGATGCCTAAGGTGAACTTGCTGACTATCTGTGACAAGTTTCAGGAGTAATCTGGAAATAGCTTACTTGTTTAAAATATTAAGATAACAGTACCTTCTCTCTCTTTAAATTAAGCTCCTTAGGGCAGGGATTGTGTTGCATTCTCTGTTCAGAAAACACCTTGTGTTACCTCACCCCATTTGGACCATCCCTAGTGCCTGAAGGTAGAACCTCTTGCTTTAAAAATGTTAGTTGTCTATTGTTGGACTCATCTAGCTGGGAGCGGCAGCAGACTCATAAACCTCTATGGATGGGCCACTGAGGGAACATGTAATGCGCACTGGACGGCGGAGTACCCAGGACCTATGGGCACTACTGCAAATAATCATTAATATTGAAGGAGCCCTGAATCCTACAGGGGGATTATTAAATTAAAAGTCCTTATTCTGTTAAAAAGAATTTTCACAGATTTTAAAACTTCTGTATGTGTGTGTGTTTGTGAGAGAGACAGAGAGAGAGAGAAATCAAGAGGATACTGTCCAGTGCGTGTCATTGTATTTGTATCTTAGTATGTTAACGTATGACAGTGAACGGACACAGACACTTTCACTGTCGTCTTGTCCACAGTGAGCCATTGATGAGTGATTATGCCTTAAAGCAAAAATATTCCCATCCTTTTAAGCCATTTAAAATAAATATAAGTAAGCGTAAGCCTGCAGCTTCTGTGGTTAAATGAGTTACTGGAGTGTGAATTATCAAAGCCAAAAAAGCCCATTTATCAAAAGATAACGATAGCGCAGAGCCCGAGTTACAAAATGAGAAGCCATTTAAGAGGCCTGCGCAAGGTTTAATTCCTTTTTTACTTCAAAATATCTAAATATATATTTCCATGTTCACCATATACCACATATGCTGTAGAAAGTATGTTAATATACACAACAATAGATGGTTCTCTCATAATGTGGTTCTGGTCTACTTGTGTGACATTCTGGGGAGACCTCTTGTCTGGTGCTCTGAGCAGCTCTGCGGCAGGTTCATTTCCTGGCCCCCCTCTTTCTCCCTTGGCTACTCTGGGTTTTGCTGTCTGCTGTGGGGGTGGGTGGGGCTTGAGGGGGTGTGGAGGAGGGGTGAGTAGGAACAGGGTTTCCATGAGCAGCTTTCTTATTGCCTTGTCAGGCTAGGTTATGGTCACTCCTTGCCTGTCATTCACATTGTCCCAGCTCATCTCCTGCTTGTCAGTCTTGAGGCCCAATTCTGTAAACCCTCACTCACAAATATTATCATTTTTATTTTGGTAGCACCTTAAAGGCGTTGGTTTCGCTCCATTGTGCTATGCACCATATAAGCATAGAACAGAAGATGGCGTCTGCCCTGAAACGCTTTCAGTCTAAAATAGTCCCATTGCAGTGACTTGTAGGACTAATAGGTGTTCACAGCAGAACTCTCCTTATTACAAATATAAGGAATACAGTAGAATCTCAGAGTTATGAACGCTTTGGGAATGGAGGTTGTTCGTAACTCTGAAATGTTCGTAATGCTGAACAAAACGTTAAGGTTGTTCTTTCAAAAGTTTACAATTGAACATTGACTTAATACAGTGTTGAAACTTTACTGTGCAGGAGAAAAATGCTGCTTTCTTTTTCTTTCTTTCTTTTTTTTTTTTTTGTAGTTTATGTTTAACACAGTACTGTACTGTATTTGCTTTTTTTTTTTGGGGGGGGGGGGGTTCTCTGCTGCTGTCTGATTGCATACTTCTGATTCCAAATGAGGGGTGTGGTTGACTGGTCAGTTCATAACTCTGAGGTTCTACCGTACAATGAAATAAATGACTTATCTTTGGCCAAGGATTCAGCATATACTTGATCTTAAGTCTCCATTTATAAACCTGTTTTATTTATTCTTATACACCCTACTCTTTAACAATGAAGCAAGAAGGTATCAGGTTCTTTGTCATTCTTGAGTTGCCAAGGATCAGAAGGGTTTAATCAGTTAGAAAGAGAAGCCGAGAGGATTTAAGCACTGAGGAGGCTGGTCTGGCCCTTGTATCTTTGAAACTGGTGGCAGGTTTGAGGCGTGCCATTATGTGTGAATGGGGATTTCCTGGATCTGGCATGCTGGCAAACAGGGTGCCTCCCAAAGTCAACGGCCCTGTGTCGCTATACACCAGGCGCATGCCTTGAGCTAAGGCTGTACAACAAAGTGTGGCCTATTGAATGATTAGAACAAGAAAATGGGCATTGGGACTCTCAGGTTCTGTTCCCAGCTCTGTCATAAATTTACTGTGGGACCTTGAGCAAGTGACTTAACCTCTCCTTGCCTCTGTTTCCACTTTTGGAAGTGGGGTATAATCCTATGTCAGATGAGTGTGGTGGTGAAGATTAATTGATATTTGTAAAGTATGTTGAGTATCCTTTAAAAGGCATTTATAGAAGTGTTAGAAAATGGTATATGATCCTTTCCCTAACTTCTATACTTAGAGCTAGAGTGTAGGTGTGGCAGGGCAAGTAGTGGAAGAGTAGCCACCCTGAATACATACCTCTCTAAGATGCTACACAATTATTCAGGGTGGCTAGCCCCTCCTGCTGCAAACACGGCCACAGCTATATTCGTATGCTAGCTCCATCAAAGCTAGCATGGGTGTGTCTCCTCAAACTGGATATTACTCCCCCAGCTCGAATGTAGACATACTCTGTAAGTGTATGGTTTCTAAGCATGTGAAATGTTTTGAATTGAATGCCAATTCCTAGTTTAGAAAAATCGTTTTAATGTATTGACAATTTCATCTGCCTCAGTGTAATAGCCCATTCAGTTTAAACACAACTAGCAGCGAACATTTGTGTCCTGGAATAAATACTTGTATAGTGTCCACAGTAGAATTTACAATTGTATTATCAAGTGTTAAAACATGACTAAAAGTTTGAGTGTACACAAACTCTCTGTATGAATACAGCTCTTTAAATCCATCACCATTAACTTACTGGACACTTTGATCCTACAGAAGGCAGATTTCCTCACATTGATGTGGCTGTTATAGAAAAAACATTATCTGCAAAAAACTTTATAACTAGAGCTTTTTAGAGTGAGTGGCCTATGTGGGGGAACAAATCAGAATAGAGAGCCAGCATCTAGAACATTCTATTCTGTAAAGGTTCCTATACTGCCCTCATCAACCGTAATATCAGCGTGTGTTCCAGTAATGCATTAAGCAGTGTGACTAACATCTATCGTGTGTGGTGCATGGGGATTGCCAGGCTGGATCAGATCCAAGGTCCATCTAGTTCAGTATCTTGTCTGACAGTGGCCAGTAGCAGATTGTAAAGAAAAAGGAGTAAGAACCCTGCAGTAGCAGATGTGAGTCTCCATCCTGATCTCTAATAGTTAGAGGTTGGCTTAGACCCTGGAGCATGAGGTTTTATACCCCTTCCAAAATTTTTATCCAGAAGCATCATAATTCAGGATATGTTTGATATCTGTATTAATGACAAGTTTGACTCTTGCTAAAGTCTTGGTCTCAACAACTTCCTGTGGCAACAAGTTCTATAGTTTAATCACGTTATGTGAAAAAGTATTTCTTTGTATCCGTTTTGAATTTGCCACCTTTTTAATTTCATTGTGTTATGAGACTGGGAACTTCTGTTCTCCCTGTCTACCTTCTCTACACCATTTATTATTTTATATACTTGTCCCTTCTTATTCATCTCCTTCCTAAGGCGAACAATCCCAGACTTTTCAATCTCTCTTCATATGAGTTTTCCATACTCTTGATACTTTTTTTTTCACCCTTCTCTGAATTCCCTCTAATTCTGCAATTCAAATAACCTGTTACCTTCCTCCATTTTCTGGAAAGGTGATCTTTCTCTGCTTTTTAGATTACATTGTAGTCTTTCCTCTACAGATAGTTCTGGACCTGAACCCTCAATCTAAGATTGCTCCAACTTCTGGACCTGACCTGTTGGCTCCATAGCTGAACTTCTCAGCTCTGGCTCCTCTTTTTAGTTCTCTCTGAACAGGTGTAGTCATGACTGTAATCGGTGCCAGTGGCGTCCGGGCATGCTGCTGTCTGCCATAAGATGGGATCGGGAGGTAACCTTCCTCATGTCACATGACTGGGCCCAGGACATAAACACCAACGCTTAACAGCATTTCTATGTCACAACTTCTTGTTACCATGACTCCCTGCAGGGGATAATATTGGATTCTAATGACCGAGTTGATGGTTAATAGTTGTTTATGTCAGGCATTCTTCAAATAACTGCACTGTAGATCTTTGACCATAGATATGCAGATATCCTAGTCACCAGCTAAACTGCACACACATGCGACAGGGAATAGAACTTGGACTTTCTGCTTCATAACAGTCCTCTTCAGCCTCTTGCGCTAAAAGAGAGTCTTCCTTTACTGCCAGTTGCCTTAGGGCTTTTCTGTCCTTTTGCAGGCCTCCAGCACTATGGGGGTACATAATCACACACACACTGAAGTGGCTGTTGCTCTGTTGAGTAGAGGGCAGCACTGCCACGTACACGCCAGCCTGTATATTACAATGCAAATGACCTTGTTTTTATTAATGTTCTCGGTATTTCTGTATAGATGCTGCACCGGTTCCAGGACTGACAGACCCAAGACTGTGCTACATACTGGATGGGATCCTCTTCATCTATGCAGTCATCATTACGGCCCTCTTTTTGAAAGCTAAGGTTAGTCTAATCGCCACAGTGTCTCCTCAAAACACTGAACCATTTGGTGTTTGTCAGGCTGTATGTGGGCTGGGAAGTGGTTGGGGGAAGATCAGATTTTCTTGGATAGTTGCCTGGCTTAAAAGATGACGTATAAGCCTATGGTCTTTCAGCTCTCATTAAAAATGAGAAGTGCTGGGTGTGCAGATTGATTGTTGTGATGCCTGAGAGACTTTTGCTGCGCACTGGGATATGGCAGGAGTGAAAGCAGTTCAGTATTTGAGTGCTGAAGATGTAGGGAAAGCATGGTAGGATTTCTTTGTGGTAAGGCCTTTCCTTTTCTGAAGTGGGCTGTGAGCACTCATAACTGATTTTGTTTTTCCAGAGCAGGGCCCAGAAGTGCACGAGTCCCAAGCATAAAATGCAAAATCTAGCAAAACGTTGCAGCTGATGATCTGTCTTGGTGGGTTAATTAAAAAGAAACAGGCAGTGCTCCTTCAAGAGTCGCACCCACTCACTATCAGAATATGGAAAGTACAAGGAGGGGCCTGGGAGATTTCAGAAAGTAGCCAACTGAGTCACTGTAGGTGATGGTGGCAAGGTTTCCCCAGAGTCAGCATCCTGTGGGGATTCGGCATCTGCAGCATTTCTTCTCTCTCCACCTTAGAACTTGCTGGTGATTTTTCGCTCACACCCCACCTTTGGCCTGGTCTTTGGATGAGGTCTCAACATAAAGAATAATGCCAACTAGCCCCAGCCTGATATTGCCTCATTCAAGCCATGGTCAGTGCTCTTCCTGCCTTTACGCAACATGACGGCCATGTGATAATAGTTCAGCCCTGAAGGCTCAGGGACTCCAACACACCCTGCCAACAGAGCAAGGAATTGTGGGCCTGGTAGCCATTACGAGCACGTTTATTATTGTTGTGCCATGGGGCCTAGTCAGGGTTATGAAAAGACAATCCCTGCCTCAGAAAGATCACGATCTCAACTTATGACAAGACAAAATGGGTGTATAAAACAGATAAACAGGAGTGGGGAAGGGGGACAAAATATTTTGCAAAAGCATCCACATTTTACTGATAAACAGTAGCCTCTGCTTGCTGAGGCATTCTCTGCTAGCGGTGTTTGCAAGCATCACAGCAGAGGAAGAATTTGAGGAAGGATAAAGTAGTGGGTCTACCGATTTTTGGTGGGGAATATTTTTTCCTTCTGCACCAGGCTTGGTGTGAGAGAAGTGGGCAGTGAAGACGGGCATTTTTGCCAGAGAGGAGACGGTGTCAGAGGGATGGATGGAAACTTGAACACCAGTGGCTGGGGAACTCTAACTGAACTCCATGCAGTTCAACTGTTCCCAAACTTCAAAAGTGACTAGTGATGTTGGCTGTCTCAGGTGAAAACTCTTAGACATAATCTTTCCCTGAAGGGGAGGAATGGAGAGGAAACCTCACACGATAGATGCTAGTCTCCTTAGCCCAGAGCTGTAATGGTATTTAGCCTCCTAACTTTCATTGACTTCAACGGAATGAAGCCTAAGTACCTTGGTGGTTCCTGGGTCCTTGTTAACTCTGTACGCTGCTCTGATACTACAGTGGTGGACACGGTATCAGAGGCTGCACAGAATAGGTAGGAGATGCTGGGTCAGCACTGTGAGTAGGTTTATGTCTCTTTGAAATGAAGAGACTGTGATAAATGGAGAGAAAGGAATACCTCAGGAACAGGGTTGAAAACTTAGGAGAAATCCCAAGCTAAACTGTGTTTTTAAAAAAAACAAAAAAGACCCCACCACTCTGGATATCGAGCTGGGGATCGATAATGGATACATGGAGTCTTGGGAGGCTTGGCTCCGGCTGGGAGTGGTGACAGGGGTAAATGGGCAGTGATGGGCTCTTGTTGACCTCTGATGGCTGTTAAGTGACCCATGAAGGGAGTTGGTGGCTTCAGTCCAATTCCCCCCAGAGGCCAATTTAAGGGAGCTGGGGGGGGAAGCACAAACCCCCGCTTTCTGCTAAAAGCAGAGGGGAGCATCCCTCCTCTCCCTGGCTTAGGCAAGCAGCTCTTCCCCAGCATCTTCAGCCCAAAAACCCACTCGAAATGGGCATCTTCCTTGTCAGCCTGCTGCAGAGAAGCCAAGGATTGAATAGGCCTGGAACTGGATCTCCCTTCTCGCGGGTCCCTCCCAGGCAGGGCAGAGGGGAAGCTTGCCCTGCAGCTGCTGGCACTCATCTGTTCCACAGAAAAACAGTGTCCCAAGGCAGCGTATCCACCACAAAACAGATGAAAGTGCTGCTCTAGGACTGCTGGTCTGTGTGAGGCTGCCAGAGCGAAAAGACAGACGCCCCCCACACGCACATTGTACTTGACTGTGGGAGTCATGGACCTGCCCTGCTGTTGGGGAAAGAGAGTGATCATTAGGGAGGGCTCGGTAAAATTGCCCAGGAGCGTGTGAACCTGGAGCAGCAGGATGCTGAAGCCGGGGTGAACTAGCCCAGCAGTTGCTTGTTCCCAGCCCAGAACTCCTCTAGAGTGAGAAACCAAAGTGAGAGAAATTAATTCCCCTTCTAAGGTTAAAGCTTAGTGACAAATTTGCAGGGTGATTTGAATATTGGCAGCAGGTGCATGTAATCTGCTTGGAGATGTCCTAGGCAGTGGATTTTACCCATAGGAGATGGAATAGCCTACCTTCTGCAATATGTCTAGCTGTTAACTAAATGTATATACAGTAATAATTCAGTGATAGTAAATAAATAAGTTGCTGCTTCAGAGGAAGAGGCAAGAGGACCAACCCATCCCAGGTACCACTCCATTTATTTAAGATGGAGCTAAAAAATTGGAGTCTGCAGACTTCCCAGTGTCCTGATGGGGAGAGCAAAGAGGAGCTGTTCTGATTCCCCTCAGCAAGAGGAGTCCGTACACACAAGTCCTGTCTACCTGGTGTTCTTCCCTCTAGAAAGTGGTGTCTGTATACAAAGTTCTGTACATACATGCAGTGCAAATCCCTTATCTTAATTCATAGGTTAGGGCCAGAAGAGACGGGTCAGATCCTCTAGTCTGATCTCCTGTATATCACAGGGTTGCCAGAGCCCCTCCTCACCCATGCAAGGCTGGGATCACAGATCTTAAACGCAAGTTATGAATGTGCTGTCTTTGGTAAGCGTTTTTAGCTGTAAGTGTGATGCCAACGGGTATACAGCGATGCCTGCGTCCCTTCGAAGTAGTGGAGGTGGGGGATGCCCCAACATGGCAGGCACAGCTGCTCTATAGAGATGCGCTTAGAGCCAATGTCCTACTGTACCTGATTCAAAATGGCATGGGCAAAGCACCCGCCTTAAGGAGTGGTCACAGCTTCCAGGGATCAAACTGCACCTTGTAGACTCCGTAGGTTTGGGACCTGGTTACCCGAGATCATCTTTCTCCCCATGAATACGTACTACGCTAGTCAGGATCAGCAGAGGCTGAAGTCGAGTGCCCTCCATGAAAGTGAGGAGCTGCTAGCAGGGTGCTCTCTGAGGGTCCTCTATTTTGAACCCCACCTGACAATCTGTTGGAGCCCAGACTTCTTAATCTTCCAAGCATGCAGCAAAGCTTGTCTCTTCTCTCTCTCAGTAAGTCTGCTGAGGAGAGCATCATTTGATGTGGATATATTTATGGGTGCACGTTTGTCTGCGTCTGTTGTGATTAAGGTATGAGATAGAGGCTCAGAGCACTGGATGGGCCCCTAGAGATGCATCTTTTTAAAATGAATGAATAGGCAATGCAAACTGACCTTGTAAACTCCATTGTGGTAAGAAGTGGGATTTATAAACTCTGTAGCTTACAGACGGGACAGGACTAAATGTCAGACTAAGTTTATATTGCTGGAGTCTGTCTGCTTGTTTTCAGCACATAAAGCAAATCTCAAATGTTTAGGCCAAGCTCCTTTTGAGCTATGAGAGATTAAAACACTTGTAAAAATTTGGTGGTTTTTCACTTTTTGAAAAATCTCAGAACTCAAATGGCTGCTTTAATTTATACTCTTTCCCTTCCTCCCTCTCCCGCCCCCCCCCCCCCCAAAAAAAAACCCCAACAACAACAAACAACTAAGCCTGGGCAGGCCAAGGAGAAGTGTGTGTGGCTGGTTGCAAGAGTTGTGGAGATGGGAGCAAAAATATTCAGACTTAAGAGGAAAAATTTCAAATACCCCTCCCCAACCTATATAGCATCTTCTGCCATTGCACAGCCTGGGGACTTAAAAGGTGTCATTAGTTTTTTAGAGCTTGATCCTACAGGGCAGGGCCCACGAAAGACCTCATTAATGCTAGCAGCCCTTGTCCTCATAAGAGACTTTCCAATAACGGACAGCATGCATTGGCTTGGAGCACGACGGTGACCCTGCCGTAACATGCCTGTGTGCATGTGCACAGTGGAGGAGAACACTCAGTAGGAAATCCTGTCTGTGTTTAAGCTTCCAAAGGGCTGTTGTAAAGCACCATTAAAAGCATGACCAATCCCTTAGAGTGGACTGAAATACAAAGGAAAGCTCCCGCGGAAAGCAGGGCAGGAATTTGTATATTTTTTGGCCCTTTTAGGCACCCCAGATGGCAAACTCTTGATGGCACTGGCAGGGCCACAGGCTGTTAGTCTGTAGTTTCCCCACCTAAGGTACGAATAACTCCCCGAGGGGCTGTATCTACTATGCTGCTGTTGCCAGGTGCTCACTTTGCTTTCTCTCTCTTTCAGTTCAGCAAAGCCCCTGAATCCCCGGCACTGCAGGGCCAGAATGACGTGTATAATGTAAGTGACTGCTGCTCTTATGTCAACATGTTTTTAATCTGCTCATCCAGACGTGCGCTCTCCTCTCCTCCTGCTATCCTGTGAATGAGATGGCGTTTTTCTGGCCAGAAGGCTCAGGATGGTCTGGATGAGGCAGACTAATGAGGAACAATCACAAGTGGGCAGTGTAGTAGCTACAAGGGGAAGTGACTTCCCACCGGGGCTAGCGCCTAACGGCTCACCTTGAGGGGGAAACTTCCTTCTCACTCACCTGTTACCAACAGAACACTAGGACTCTGGTTTAAGGCTTGACTCTATTAATGTGCAGGAGGTGCACTTGGCATGTCCATTCACCAGAAGGATAGGAGCAGTTAATTCTAGTATTGAACTGGTGCTCTCCAGTTGGCAGCTGTAGCCTGTCCAATGCATGCACAGGGGTTGGGGTGTGGATCACAAAGTGCTGTCTGTGAGTCCATGAAACACACATGTGCCCAACTGCATATGCTTTCCTCTACAGAGGGCCTGACCCAGCAGTACTACCTCACACTGAGTGGTATGTACTTATTTGAGTAGCCTCATTTAAGTTGCCTGCATCCTTTCACTGCTCCGTGTGATAGGATTTAGAATATGGATCTCTGGAATGCAACACTTTAAGGGTCAAAGGTGAACTCTTCCCAGATTATTTATTAACTATTGCTTGAATGTTGCATTGTGTATCCCTGGAAAGGGAGTTCACCATAGATGGTCTATAAGGTACAAAGTCTAACCTCTATGCTTATAAAGAGTACTCTAGTAATGGTCCAGAGCAGTACACTTGTAATAGTCATAGTACAGTATGTGGAGCTATTGTACAATATTATGTATTTTCACAAATGTCTGTCTTTTTTAAAACAAACAAACAAAAAAAAACCCACAATGTCTCAACGTGCTGTTGATCTCCTGACAGGAATTTATTTTAGATTTATTAGAATTTTATTATTTTACCTTTAGAAATGAAGGAAGGAGGTTAAAGGTTTATAAACTAATATATTTACACTAATTTTACCTGTTCTCAGGTAAAGAGGCTGGCTAATGTTGAAGGATCAATTTAGTTATGTAGCTTTTCTTTTACACACTTGCACCCTGTCAGTTTCTCTTTGCTGATAGGAACAATATGGCACAGCACAGTGGCATGACTGTCTTCCATTCAACCATGACAAGGCACTAGTATAGTAAACTCTTGGGAAGGGGAAGAGGAAGAGAGAGAGAGAGGTCACACTACCCTTACTTAATTAACCAGAATTCAGCATCAGACCTAGAACAGGAACATCTTGTAGTGATGTTTTACCTGCCTCTCAGGCTTGATGAGACTAGAGTAAGTGGAAGAGCCTACTGGTCAGAGATTGATCCTGTCTTGAGCTGCAGGAAATGGATGAATTTCAGTGTAAACTGAGACTCGCTGACCTACTTGGGTCCAGATCTAACTTCAAATACCCCCAGAGGTAACATTTGGAACTGTCTGGGTCTGAATTTGGATCCAGCATTAGAATCCAAATGGTGGAAATCTCATTCCACCATGTTTGCCCGCCTGCCCTCCCTCAGCCCCTGTTCCCCCACATCCCCTCTGTCTGCAGGGCCCCCACTCACTGCTCCTGTGTTTCTGAATGAGGCATCCACAAACCCCTTCCCATACCTGGCTTCCAGGTATTTGGTGTTTTGCAAGAGCTAGTAATTGACTTGATCCTCTTCTCCCCACTGAGGGCAGCCAGGGGCGGTAGCAGCAGCAGCGTCTGCTCGCTGCGGGTGTGCCGCACAGGAACTGCACACCCAAAAACCTTTGTGTAGTCCCTGAGGTGGCTCCATTCAAAAGAGCCCAGGAAGGGTGGAGGCCTGTGGCTCTTCCTCCCAGAAGACAGCAAGGCTGAGTGTGGAATCTAATGGGAGGATGGAGCAAGGGGACCTGGGCAAGATCAGAGCTAGACGCCAGAAATAACAACTGTCCATTTCCAGGTTTTGGATTTGAATGGAAGATGGGGTGGGATCAGATATGCAGAAGCTGAGCACCACTGGGGGGATTCTGGTTCTTCTTTAAGTAACAGGGATCACTTTATCTCCTGTGGCTCATGAGTCACCATATCGCCATTGGTCTAGTCATGGGACTTGTGTATCCTAGAACATGGGAAGTACCAGACTGGCTCAGACCCATGGTCCTTCTTGACCAATATCCTGTCTTTTATAGTGGCCGGTATCAGATG
Source organism: Malaclemys terrapin pileata (assembly GCF_027887155.1). Taxonomy (NCBI): domain Eukaryota; kingdom Metazoa; phylum Chordata; order Testudines; family Emydidae; genus Malaclemys; species Malaclemys terrapin. The sequence continues at coordinate 167,376,717 of NC_071505.1, forward strand.
ATGAAGTGGACGATGCAAACAACTCCCACAGTAGGCAGATGTGAGAATCTGCTCCTCATGAAGTGTTTGCCTAGCCCAGATAGCTAGAGATTAGTTTAAGATTTGAATCATGAAAGCGTTAAATCCCTTCCAATAATCTTTTTAGCGTTAACTGTTAATCTCTGGATAGTCTTATCCATATAAATATAGTCTCTTTGAATCTTGCCCAGTGCTTGACCTCAACCAGATGGCCACGGGATCATCTAATTGTTGAATGGACGAAAAAGTATTTCTTTTGTATGTTTTGAATTTGCCATCTTCCAAGTCCATTGACTGTCCCCTCATTCTTGTGATATGAGATAGGAGGCACAGAAGCACCTGATCTATCCTCTTTTTATATCCTGCCTTATTTTGGGTACTTCTATCATGGCCCTCTCGTATTTGTCTACTTTGTAAAGTAAACAATCCCAATCAAGAGTGAGCTCAGGCACTGGGTTTCCTGAATCTACTGAATGCAAATCTTGACTTTTTAAAGGGGGGAAAAAATCAATGGTGTAATGTCGTGTCTGATGTAGATATGGCGTCAGTGTATCTTCTATTACATAGAATCAAATCCGCTCCAGTGTATGAGTATACATCCCCAGCTACTAGAGGGAGACAGGATAAAAGCCATAATCCTATTTCAACTAATGGTGATTTGCCTTTAGCTCTAGGGGCAGGGTCCTGTGGTTCTGGGGCAGGAAGATCTGAATTCTAGTGGATAGACTAGGAAGCAGGGTGGCTGGTGCATACAGCCCTAGATCATTAGTGTTGATTATTTTTCTTTTAAAACTACTTCTTGGCTTATTTAACAGTTATAACTTGTGCAGTAAATTGGATGTTGAACTAGAATTTCCTTTCAGTGTTAACTAAGTCAAGACCTAAGCTGCTTATTAGCAAAGTCTCTGTCACTCTGACTACTTTTCCTTTTTTTCACTGCAGAAATTGTCTCGTACAACCAGAGATGAATATGATGTTCTGGGAACTAAAAAGAGAGGCTCTGACCTTGAAATGGGAGGGAGAAATCAGGTAACTTCCTCTCACCTGCACTCTTGTTTAACTTTCCTTTTGTGCTTAACCTCTCTCAAAGATGTGCATGTACCCATTCACACGATGTCCTGGGTAGTGTGTACAGGGTACCATTATCCTCTGTTAGCCACGCACGTCTGATGTGCCATCTCTGCTGCCCCACACAACTTGTCCACAACCAGAGCAGATGCCTTAATGCTAAAGCAGGTTAATGGAGATTCTCAAGTGACAGTTTAACCTTAAGCAGGCTTTTGCAGCTGGCAAGCTGCCGTGGTGTGGCTAGAATTGAGGGCTGCTGGATAGTGGCAGTGCGTCTTATTTAAAGGGCAACATAAACTGACTTGGTTGTGGAAATCCTGCACCAGCTCAACTTCTTGTGACGAGGGTCCTTCATGCCCTGAGCCACAGTGGTCTTAGGGCTAGACGTATTTCACGTAAACCCCTGAAACTATGGCATAGCTATGTTGCTGAGGGGTGTATGCATTTTGTTTTTTAAACCAGCAGATCTGGGCAAGGACAAACTGCACTCTAGATTGTTTGGTTCAGGGAACTGACCCAAGCTACGTGCAGTTTTGGCAGCATACCTGTGTCCATTCTAGGAAGGCGTTGCTAGTATATCTCCACGGCTGCTTTTTTTTTTTTTTAAATCACCTCCCTAACATAGCTGTGCCCGGAACAATCTTTAGCTTAACACTCCCCTGCAAGGGGAGTGTTTAAACACCCTTCTAGCTGCTCATGCTGCAGCCTGTAGTTAACACTCTTCATGTCTCTCACAAGGCAAGGGACCCCTTGGATAAAGACAGAAGAGTCCTAACAAAGCACAAGGCTGGAGTCTTTGATGTGCAGACAGTAAAATCTTCACCCCTATGCCTTTCTTAGGAGCTCACAACCACCCAGAATAGGAAATCACACTCCATCTCAAACCCAACGGATGTGGGGGCAGGGCATACAGGGGCTGAGTGTCTCACTGTAGATCTGTGTGACACTTTAGCAAGTGCCAATGAAGTAACATGAGAGTCATAGTAACTGCAGTTGCTGAGACCTCACTGCTGTTGGAGAGGAAGAGGGAGGGGACGCCTTCCCCTAGCTCAGGGTTTCAGGGTTTTCCTGCCGAGGACAGCTATGCAGATCCAGGGAGGAAGGATTAGGTTTCAGTAAGCATAAAAAATAAAAATCAAAAACAACTCCTTCAAAGCAGCAGGAGCTCTTCTACCCACATCTGTCCAGGTGCCAGGCTGGAGAGCAGTATGCAGAAAAAGATGGCAGCAATATGCATCTACTGTGTACACCGGATACATAGAAACATGTCAGTACCTAGCTGTAGCTATGAAAACAGCATGATTACTACACAGCCATATGCACAGAGGTAAAGGATGCTGACACTATGTTGTATACTCAGCTCTTCCCCTTTGTTTTTCAGCAGAGAAGAAAGAAGTCATCTCAGGACACAGTTTACACTGTGAGTAAATTAAGGAACTGCAGGGTGCTAAAGGCAGTGTTTGATACACACTCTCTCCCTCAGCCATGTCTCTGTGCTGATGTTGTGGGTCAGGTTTTGGATATGTTCCCCATGCTGACACCTTTCCCCAAAATGAGTTAGACTGACCTGCTTCATAGGGGGAGGATGGGGACTGCACAGAGATATACAGCCTACCCTTACTGCCCTAGTCTATGGAATATTTTTGCTTCCAGCTGGCCCCCTGCCTGATCTCTCTGAAGCAGCATTGGCAGAACTTCCCTTGTAACTAACTGCATCCCCAGTAGCACCTTACTTGGGATACTGGTTCATTAACACAACCACAGTGAAGGAGAACAACATCCTACCCTAGGGGGTAGCAGAAAACAGTAGTGACCCGGAGAGTTAGCACTGGAGTCCTGCTCAACTTCTCCCTGGGTTTTCATCCTGTGTTGGGAATTTTCAGCTGCACTTGAGTCAATGGGTTTCCCTTACAGACTTTAAGCACCACCTGAGTTAGCAGGGCCCTGAGCGTTAGTAAATCCCTTCCCATAGCACATCCAGGAGGATATCCTCTTTCTCTGACCTTGCAGAGTTCCTTTTGCTCCCTCCCTCTATAGCCTGAGCAGTACCCTCTGCCTGGCCCTCAGTTCAGTTTCTCTCTCTAAATGGGGTGCCCTGAACCTTGGTGATATGGTGACCACCTTACAGCCAGAGGAGCTGTTCTGAACCTTGCTTGACCCTGGGATTTTCTAGTGAAGGAGCCAATTACCACTTAGTTGAGTTGGTGCGATGATGAAGTACTGGTAAAATAAATAGTCCGTTCGATTCCATCCATGCTGCATATTCATTGGCTTGCCCCATGCAATATGCTATACAAAGACCAACTGGTCTGAGCTATAAAGGAAAACCCTGCACATAGTACTAATCGATCTTGAGCTGCTTCATGAGTATAGTCCAAGAAAAGTCATCTGGTGGTGTATGAGAATGAAACAGGTGGCTGAAGGCTAGCCAGACTCAGCCAGGATCTGTATCAGGGAGCTGTTACCACAGTTAGAAGTCCACATGGAGAAACTGAACAGTTTCTAGTAAGAGGTGGAGTACACCATGGCTTGGCAAAAAGTCCCTTTTTATTTACATGGGTACTTAATGCACGCTCAGAAAACAGCCAGAGCGTGGCACCCTGCCGCATGCTTTTTGCAGCTGATGATGTGCTTGTGGGGGAGAGCAAAGAGGAAATGAAAGAAGATTTCAGAGAGATGGAGGGGCATACTTGAACAAAATGGCATGAAAATCAGCTGCAATAAAACACAGGATAGGGGCTGTAGATTTGATACCTTGCAGGCAGATGCCAACACTAAGTCTGGAGGGCAGCCATTACTAACAGGTACAGAAGTTCAAGGACCTAGGTTCGATAGTAGAGGATAAAGGTGAGCTCAGCAATGAACTTAAGCAGAACAGGAAAGGCATGGACTAAATGGAGAGAAGTGGGCTGACTGCTCTGCAATAGGCGAATGCCTAGCAAATTGAAAACAAAGATATTGCAAGACAGTAACGAGGCCTGCACATTTGTATGGCTCCAAATTCTGGGCACTGAGGGAGAGAGAGAGAAGCAGATCTTGAATACAGTGGAAATGAATGCATTAAGTTGGATGCTTGCAGTTAGAAGGATGGAGAAGAAGAATGGAAGAACGTATAGGAAACAGGATTTTTAAGTTTAAGAGAAGGGGTGGAAGACTCAGAGCCAGACATCATAGAAAAGGATTTCATTAGCTGTCAAATTTCCAAGAATCTGCATTAAGACAGACTGGAATGGAGAAGGTCTCAAAGAACCAACCTCATATAGATGGAACTAAGGCTAGGAGTCGTCTGAGGGAGGGGAGGGATTAGAAGTGAAAGAGAGGGAAAGGAGAAACTCTGCAGTGGGGCTAGGGATATCAATGGGGCTAGCATGGCTTCTTACACTGCTAATGCTGTTCTCTACATTTGGTTGCCAGTCTTTGCAGAAGGACAAGATGGGCGAGGCATACAGTGAAATTGGGAAGAAGGGAGAGGTGAGTGGTACCTTTCTTTTCAACCAGGGCAGGCATAATGATGCTAAGAATTTTCCATCCCATATAAGAGGTTCCCACTACAACACACATCCTCATGACTATCACATACAAGGTGAATTCCCGATTTAAAAAAAAAACCCACCCCACTAAAGCAAGAATTGACTTCTTTCCAGTAGCAGCTGCAGTCTACTAGTGCTTTCCAAACAGCTAATACATTAAATATTGAAGTGCTTTGAGAGCTACTGATGAAAAGCATTCTACAAAAAACAGGTATTATTATTAATAACTTTTACTTTTCTGTTCATGACTTGAGTGCAACCTTAGAGGTTAGACAGAAGGTAGCATCCCATGGATACTAGAAACAAAAGGTTACACCACTGCCCTTATGCAGGGCGTTCAGTTCTGTGCCTGCAGAATAACTTCAGGGAAAAAATGAAATGTGCTGGTTTTTAAAAACCATTATACTAATTTTCTTCCTTCCCAGCTTAATTTAAGTTTCAGTGGAAAGTCTGAAGAAAATCAGTGCTGTAGTTTCAAAGTTCTGAACGTTTAATGCCAAGTGAATGAGAATATATAGCTGTTTGCAGACATAATTGGAAAAAATCTGTTGTGCACGCTTGGGGCACAGTTTACAAGTGCTCCAGTTTCCCCTCTCAAACTAAATAAAGGCGCTCATGGTTCTGGGTAAGGATTATACCCTTGCAGAGTTTCATCTCTCAAGCATCTTTATGGTAGTTCTTGCTAAAATTGCGTAGGTAGACTTGTTTTAAAAAATGTAAATACCCCTTTCCTGTCACTCAAACAGGTATGGGCCTGGGCTTGAAGTTCCAAACAAAAATTCACCCACAGAAAAAGACAAATTGGAGAATTTCATCCTCAATAAGAGTATTTGGTTTCAGAAAGCTGTGAAAACAAGGGCATTTAGTGTAAACTTTAACTTTAGTGGGCACTACAGCTGATAATGTTCACCTAACCCCCTCAGATGGGGGTGTGCATGCACCTTGTCACTCACCCTTTCGTACATACATTGTAGTGCCCAAGGACTGCTGCAGCGACTCTTTGAAATGTCACACTTGGAAACCTGCATCTTGCATGATGTTGTGGTCAGCTGGTTGATCTGACAAAACACCATTCCAAGGGAAATGTTTCATTGATTGATTGACATCCAGGTCATAAGGCAGGTTTTTCTTCTGAAAGCCGAGAGAGACAGACAGCGGTGGGGCTATTCACATGCATGTCATTTTACTGAATGCTGTCTGAGTTTGTTGTTTCCTAAAGGGCCCATGAGTGCTTCCTTTGCATCAGAAGCTGTTCACAAAATTAACGATGGGTGAATAGCTGAAGGTTAGGAAACTTACTGCATTGTCCTCTGTATTTAATAGAGTGCAGAGTCACTTAGCCCCCACATGGCATGCAGCAGTCACCACCTGAGAAATGAGGGCTATTTCTTAATTGTATCTAGCCTATAAAATAAGAGGCGCTTTTGTGAACACTATATATTGAAATACAGTAAATCACAGCACCCCCACCACATTAAGCAGTAGTGGCTATTAATCCATGGCTTCTCTTTTACTTCCCAAAGCACCAGAGGCGGCGAGGCAAAGGGAATGATGCTGTCTACCAGGTAGGGAGTGCATACATAGCAATGTTCTCATCAAATTCAGTGATTTGATTGCAGCTCCTAACTGTATGTCTAACCTTTGTTTGCTAATGGATGATGTTATGGGGCTTCAGAGTGTCTGTCTGACCAGAGGTGATGTGCTGCTGCAACTTCAAAGCTAAGACCACCCCACTGTAACCCTTGGTTAAAAGTAGCCCAGATCTTCTTGAGTGTCCCTGCTATTTGGATTCTCTAGCAGGAGAGGGAGCTGCTCTACACTAGTTCCAAAACTCTGGCAGCTGGACTTTCTAGAAGAATCATTTGCTCCCTCTGTCTGCTCTATAGCCTCTGCCCAGATAGGTCAGCTGTAACATGGAAAGGACGTGTCTGGTTGTTCTTGAAGTAGCCCGAAGTACCTGCTGTGTAATATGACTAACTGTTGGTTAATGGCTGCCTAGCAGCTGCAGCGACTCAAAGGTAAAATCAAAAGCTTAGTTCTCCTGGACAGCTACGGTCAACAAGCAGCTTTCGTTATCTTACAGAATTGAACAGGCAGGTTCATTAGGGCATTTTCTCTTGCACATGTGGCATTGACCACTAGTGGAGAGGGTAGGGTAGCAGCAGGGAGTGGAACCAGCACTGCACCACCAGCTCGAACTGGTATTTTTACCTGAACCGGAACTGAAAGAAAAAAAATTGGGCGAGGGGTTTAAAATAAAGGTTCAGCATTTTTAAGCTCAGTATTTTAAGCTATTGGAACTTATTTTCATGAGACAACAAACAGGTCTGGCTTGAGGCTTGTCTTCACTAAAAAGGCTGTAGCACTTCAGTGAAGATGCTGACAGGAGAGCGTCTCTGGTTGCCACAGGTCCTCCATCTCCCCAAGAGGCAGTAGCTATGTTGAGGGGAGAAGCCCTCCTGGCGCCAGAGCACCGTCTACAGCATGAGTTAGGTCAGTATAACTGTGCTGTAGCGATGCACTTAGGTTGGTTTAAGTTGCTAGTGTAGACCAAGCCCTAGTATAAGGAGAATAGAAGGAGGCAAGTCCACAAGCACAGGGAAGGAGAGGCGTAGCTTAGGAGCTGCCTGTACACCAAATGAGGCAGCAGGGAGCCCAGAGATATATGAAGCATTGCTGGATATTTGTATGTGCCAATAAAAACCCATGGCAGTGAGTCCCAGAGCCCTGGTCAGCTGGCTCAGGCTGAAGCCCCGTCTTTGAGACCGGTTTCAGAACCAAAACATCTACACTGCTACTTTTAGCCCCACCACCTGAACCCTGTGAGCTCATTGGGCTGGGCTCTGAGACCCTGTGCCATGGGTCTCTTATTGCTGTGTAGATGCACCCTCTGAGGTTCCCCTGCAGGGAGAGAACAGGTGGAATGCTCCCTGGTCCTAGGAGTTAGTAACTTTTCAAGCCCAAGGGAAAAAGGTAATAGCTCTCCATCCCCTGGGGCAATGCATTCCTTCAGATGCTCCCCCTGAGGCAGGGCCCATGCCCTAAACTCACTCACCCTTTCACTGCAGAGGTCTCATATAGGAAAGAGCAAATGGTCAAAGATGTGATCAGAGGGAACTAAAACAAAGTGTTCATAGAAAAGTTTAACATGAGTTTTCATAGTGTTTTCTGTTAAAGTTGAAAAATAAATAAATGGTCAAAATAAAAAAATAGCTTCAATTTTAAGTTTTAACTCTTTGAATTTACTTCCACCAAGACTGAAATTTGATGTGAATCAGTTCAAAACAGTAACCAAACTTTGTTTTGTTTTGGTGGCTTGAAGCAGAACTGAACTGAACCAAAATGTAGGCTTGACCCCACCCCTGGATACCAGCCCCGATGCCCTACTCCAGTCCTTAAGTTTATTTGGGCTCTTGGAGGAGCCTGGCAGATGTATTAAAGGCACTGAAGCTCAGATGATCATCTTATAGTCCCTAGGGAAGTTCCTCATGGAGAGTCAAGGTGGGGGAACCGGGGGGAAAAAAAGAGAGCTTTTTTTCCTTCTCTCCTATACTTAACTTCCGGTGAGCAACTTTGTCATGGTGGTCATACTTGTAGCTGAGGACTGAGTGGGATCTCCCTGAGAAACTTTCTCCACGAAGGCCTTAGTTGCAGGCTAGATCGCTAGAGATTCCCCAGTAGTAGAACAGAACATTTTTGCTGAAGCGGAATGGAGACTGACTCATGCTACAGCTGGGTCATTGGGTTACTGGCTTGGGATGTGGGACACCCAGGTTAAAGTCTCTACTCAGCCTGATTTGCAATGAGGTGGGGTAGGAAAAAAAACTCTGCTCTCAATCAGGCAGAACAAAGACTTGAACCTGGGTCTTCCACGTCCCAGGTAAACATAACTTACACAGACCCATACCTACTTGAAAAGTTGCCATGAACCTGAATGGTCATCAACTGGTCAGCTCTAACCAACCGCAATGATTTTGTTCAATGCCGGTTTCAACTAGGCCCTTGTGAGATTATAGACTCTCAGAAAGGTAGGACTGGATGGATGACCAAGTAAACCTATGAATGTTCACTATCAGCCAATGAGCTAAGAAACATACCTTTAAAGCGGCACAGAGCATCTTGCTTTTAGCCAGTATCTACAGCCTGCAGGAGTCCCCAGCAACTCGTTGCTCAGTTAACTGTAGATGGAGCCTTTGGGCCTCAAGTACCCCAGAATCTTGTGTGCTGGTTGTTCGTCACTTTAGTATACTGTTGCAATCAGTGCAAAGGATGATGGGACAAGTAAAGTAAATAAAGCGGAGTGGTGCCAAAGACCATTTTGGAATAGAAAATCAGAGCTGGGGAGAAAGGGATTGATGAGTACTCTTCCATCTGCAGTGCTGCTGACATACCAAATGCACTAGGCTGGTGGCAGGAGTTGGTGTTAAACTCAGGTGTCCTGGCCAAATTCCTACTTGGGTCAGTGCAGAGGGAAATTTAGGCAGGCAGAATGCACTTTCAGTTGGATATAGCTTATTGCGGTGTGTAGCTCTACCTAGCTGACACATTGTCCACCATTCAAACATAGCCACGACGTGAGTGAACGTGCTGCTGCTGAGGTTAGTATTGTAAAGCACTGTGTGAGCTTTCAGAAGGAGTTACTATAGCAATGTTTGTCATTAACCCGTATTCAGCATGCATCTTACCTTCAGGGTAAACTGACAACCATTGACCTTTCATCTTCAAGGGGAACAGTGATTTAAACAAGTGCCTCTCATCACTGCTACAGAACGGATTAGTGTGCTGAACACCTGCTTCCCACTTCAGGCAAGACTAAAGGCAGGCGATTGGTCCAAGGTCTACCTCATCCACCTTACCCTCTTTCTTCTTTCAGGGACTCAGCTCCGCAACCAAGGACACATATGATGCCCTCCAGATGCAGCCGTTGCCCCCTCACTAAGTGGCATTCGTGCAGTGGACAGGCAAGACTGAGACAAGTCCAGATGCTTTGGGCGAGGAGAGAAGGGAAACAATCATCAATCCAAAAAAGGCCATTCAGTCAACACCCATTTTTTCAGGACTGCAAATTATATATGCGTGGTTCATTGCACAAAGTAGGACAAATCTGGATTTAGTTCCCCTCCTCCCTTCCCCCCTTCAAAACTATACAATCTCAAGCTTTAGCTTTTAAATGTACATATCTGTAAAACTATTCCTAATGATAGTGGCTGTTTTGTACCAGCAAGTGTTGGGCAGGAGACTAGGACGTTGGGTTCTCTTCCTCCTCCTCACTGAGCTGGTTTCTTTGGCTATTTAAAATCCCCCCAAAACTACACCCTATTTACCCACCTCACAGGTGGTTGACATTTAATTACTGGCTAAAGCACTTTTAAGGTCCTTATAAGGAAGGTGCTATAGCTACCCCCAGTATTATCTACAGGAAGACTAATCTGCATCAGCATAACTATGGCAGTCTCACTCCAATATTTTTCTGCTGTAAATTTAGCTTTATTTCTAAGTTGGTTTTAGCTGTGGAGAGCTGTTCTTACTGTAAATGACGACATGTTTCTAGAGTGAAAGACAAAAGCTAAAAGCAGGCTCTACCTTGACAGTGTGAGGAGGATTCAGTGCTAGGCTGCAACAAGAGATCAAGAAAACAACATCCCAGTGTGACCAGCTCTTGCAGCACATGGACGGCATCCAGAAATGCTAATGGAAATATATGAAAGCTAGGACACCTTTACCAGCAAGGTTCCATGGTAAAAACAGGAGTGGTGCAGCATACAGATTATGCTCGAGAACACTGGGAAAGTTGGGATTTAATTAAAAAGGCAAGTTTTTTTAATCGACAATCCAAAACTTGACTTCTCTCTTCCCTCACTGTTGCTCAAGCCACACAATTTAAGGGATATTCCTTCCCCACTTAAAATACAGCACCGAAGTATGTAAGAATTTTTAAAAACCTTGCAGGATAATTTTAAAGATGAGGAGTACAGATTCAACACAAAGGTGATGGTGGCTCAGCAATTCAGATGTTTTTTGATGAGGTAATAAAACGGATGGGGAAGCTATGGATGTGTAAATGTGTTTAACTGAGCCGTGTGCCAGTCCTGCTGCTGCTATCCTGCCACAAGGGCTGCCTGCACCCACCTGAACAGTCACAATTGTGATGTCAAACTAAGCCGGGCTGGACAAGGTTAGTACTTGCTGGAAGGTGGCCATCCAACTATTGCTGAAATCTGTGCTGGTGGCAGCAATATCTTCAGGCCTGATCTGTATGTAGGTATTTTTTGCACTGCTTTAATAATGATATTGGTTTAGAAACAGGTAAACTTACTGAAATGAGCTATACCAATACAAGCACCTTTTATAGTGATATAAATGCATCGGCAGTGGGGTGTTGGTGATTCTACACATTTTTTTTGTACCACCTGAACTATATAGTTTCTAAATCAATACAAACACTGGCGGTAGACAAGCCCCTTAATATGGCATTGCGGGCCCTCTCAAATATAAATTTTTGGACTTACTATTCCTGTTGTGAGACAAAATGATTAGAGGCATGGAAAGATGGAGTAAAAGGGATATGCTAGAGTGTCCGCTAAAACAACAAACAGAAGGTAAATCCAATACTCATACTTACCCTTTCATAATACAAGACCAAGCTGCCAGTCACTGAAATTAGAAGACATTGTGTTTACAACTGCCAAAAAGAAATTGTTATATACACAACACAAATAAGCTAGGACCTAACAGCTATAGGGCAGTAAAGCCTAGAGTTTCATATGAGATTTTTTAATATGTGCTAGGGAATAAGACAACCACTAACCTGGGGGAGTTAACAAGAAAGTTCCCCTTTATGCTGTCTCTAGCTATGGGAGGATGTTGGCTCTCAGAAGTTCATCGAATCTGCAAGGTGGTTTGAAGACTAACAAACTGGCTTTTGGCAGAGGGGCTGGCCCTCGTGCTATGCACATGGTAATTGCATCCTTTCCCATTTTCCAAATTCAGTATTTACATTCAAGAATCTTTGTCCACAGTCCCAAGAAGACAACCCAGGCTGCTGATTCTCTTTTAAAAAAAGAAGAGTGGACAATGCAATGGTGGCAGAGCAAAAGCTTCTCGATGAGAGCTGATCACCTGCAATATCCTGCAGTCTGTTCGGCAAAATTGACAAATAGCAAGAGGGAACATCTCTCAGGCCCAGCTTGGTGGATCTGAGGAACAGAAATGAGATTTTTGCCCTCCAACTATTGACGTATTTAAAAACCACAAACAAGTACATACATGTTAAAACACTTGGAAAATGGTTTAATGATGTTTACAACAGAAATGAACTGTACAGTTACAGTAAGTTTAATATATATAAAAAATTACAGCAGACAAATGCATCTACACAAAATCTACCATTTCATCCTGATTCACTGTAATCTACACAATCTCTCAATGCCTACAGCCACCTGCAGGCAGCCACTGGGAAAAAAAATAAAGGGCATCTTTAAAGAAACAGCATCCCTTTTATCCCCCCCATCAAGAAAAATATATCAATTAGTTTCAAAATCATAGGGGTCTTTCACATTTCAGTCTCAAGACCAGATGAGAATGTATTTCATCTGGGTACAAGTATCGCATTAAGGTCCCTGACTTCAAGTGTTCAGCTGACCCCACGTGTACAAGTGATAGTATAGGAGGAGAGGTGAGAAAAAGGGTTAACACACAGACTGCAAATTTATCTTTGGCTGAAGAGACGCATAAAAGGACCCCCCCCCCCCCACAGGCTATTCACAACTCATTGCTTTACTAAAAGTTATTGGCCAGCTTCAGCGGAAAGGTTTTTTTCCCAAATTCCAACTTTTCACTCAAAGAGAAACTGATGTTTTCAAACTAATGTGCTTCCAAGATTTTTCTTAAATAAATCTCGGGCCACTTTCTAACTGGCCCCCCCCGCCAAAAAAACAACAGAAAACACCCTTTGACCGAGTTATGTAAAAAGTAAATTCAGGTCTTTAGAAAAATTAAGGATGCTGTCTCCTTAAAAAAGAAATAAAGGAATCCCAGCTGGGAATGGCAGTCAGTGAAAATGCAATCCAAATTGACAGTCTCATGGAAGGTTCATTATGGAATATTATGTACACTTTAGAACTTTTTAATTCTTTTTAATTATGAACACCTAGGCAGTGAAAACTGTTATGTTAATACATACATAGACACACCCAAAACATACAAAAATACTATTATTTCAAACTACTAAGAATAGGACAGTTCAGTTATCTCCATGCTATGACTTTAAGAGCATTACACTGAAACAAACAAGAATTTAAACGACAATTCTTTTAATATCCCAGAAATATACCAAAATATACATCTAAGCTTTGGAATTACTGAGGTTAGACTAATGCAAGTGCTGGGTAATCGTACTTAATACACAAGTCTAAGGTTCTGCAGGAAAGAAATTATCTTTGGTATCTGCATCAGGCTAATATTATTAACATTTGGATTTTGCTTTGGGATAGAGCTTGTATGACCCTAGAACCAAACACCCCCCAATCAACTGAGATTAAAAAGATCCATGTATAAAGTTCCTTCATTTGCAATCCCCCCCAAAAGTTAAAAAGTCACAGGCATCTACCTAGCATAAAAGGTTGAGAAATACAATGCATAGTTGCACAGTGGTGCTGCAAAAATAATAAAAATATAGAAAAAAGCAACTAGAGGAGAAATGAAAAGCTTTTTCTTCTTTCGGAGATTTCTCACAACAGGACAGCCTCTTCCAAGCAGTTACGGGGGGGAGGGAAAAAAGCTAAGAAGTGCACCTCAGCGTGTATTAATCAACATCACCCAGCCCCCAAAGGGTTAAAGCACCTATCAGAGCAGCCAATCATGCACCAATGTCTTCAGCTTCTCAACCAATCTGTGGAGCTGCAGCAACCCATCTGCTCTCCCAACCCACCTTCCCCAGTGGCTGCACCCTGGGTTTTTGTGAGCTTAAAGAGCAAGTTTCCTCCACAACACATTAGCAAAGGGTGGGATGGAAATTGCCTGGATCAGGTTGAGTCCATTTTGCTGTGGAAGAGCCACAGTGTCGGGCCATGGGAAGCCAGGCATTCCACTTTAGCAGCCTGCTGGGAACCCCCTTCCTCCTCTACCAGGGCTGGCCTCACAGATGGGATTGCTGAAGACGCCCCTTTGTCTTTGGTTTGTTTGTTTGTTTTGAGTTTATACAATCATTAGGAAATCTTTGGTTTTGGCTGGAAATTTTAAAAGAACAAAACAAAACAAAGAAACCGCCCCCCCGGCTTATAGCAGCGCACCGTGACCTGTCAACGCTTCTCTTTCCCATGGGGGTGGAGGAACTACATTCAAAGTAAAGGTGGAAGGGATCAAGGATGCAGCTTCTGGACAGCCCGGGGGATACAAGATTGTCAAATAATAAAGAAGAAAATTAAATATTTGGAGAATTTTCTTTTTTGGTCCTTTTTTTTTGTTTGTTTGTTTTTGTTTTTTTTAAAAGGATGAGTAGTGTGTGCACAGCACTCAGCTGAAAGAAGCCTTCAGGGACCTGCCTGGCCCTGGAATTTCAGTGAAGTCCTGACACCAGGAGAGCGGGGAAAGGCAGTTGTGGATGTTTCATGCACAGATTGGAGGGAGGGTGCCTTTGGATATTCACAGACTAATTGAGAGGACCCCTTGTAACCAAAAGAACTAGGAGAAGATTGCAATTTGCCCTCATTTTGCAGTAGCTTTTAAGCAGCGACATTCAGAGGCTTTAGGGGGTCACTCCCCAGGTTGCAGGTCACAGGCTGCTATATGCCAGAGTTCAACGTTAATCAAGGGAGGGAGGGCAGACTTGGCAACTCTGTAGGGTTTGGAGAAAGTTAAAGCAAGTTACTCAGTTACGAGTTAGAAATGAGGTATACGACAGCTCCTGTACCTGTGGCGGATAAACACCCCACACCTAGCCTTAGACACTACTGCAGAGGAAGGAAATGGAACAACAGCAGCACTGGCAAGCATGGAGATGGCTACTGCACTGATCCTTCTGATAGACAGTGGGCACGTGATGCTCTCCAAGGTGATCAGCACTTCCCCCCCCCCCCCCACCAGAACTGCCCTATTCACATTACTCCAAACCAATGACGGGCAGTTCTGCAGTGCCTCTTTCCTCTCCCTGTTGCAAAATGAGGGTCCAATCCTGCTCCCAGTTCTCAAAAGGTAGCAGAGCTGGGCTATGAGTCTGCATAGGTGTCTCAGCTTGCTGAGATTTCATCCGTCAGCTCACTTGTGCAAAGAAGGTACCAGGACCAACACAGTGAGGGAGACCAGGGGAAGGACTGTTTTTTTTTAATCTAAACTACCTTGTTCTGAAGGACACTATCAAGGGTGCTGTGTTTGATTTTTATAAGAGCTTTCATTTCTGAAGGGGGCTGTGTGATTTCCATGGTTTATGACTTGGCATAAATAGTTTCCAGTGTCCTGGATGGAGCCAAAACAGGATCCTCTTTGTTTAATAATTAGGATTTCTATAGCACCATAGCATGCCAGCACCATCCATAACATTAGCACAGCTCAGAGAATAATGTTTGTTAACTAGATGCTGCTACAAAAATCAGCAGGGGGCAATACATAATTTTAGTGGGTCCCACAATATTAGATTGAGGAATTTTGGGGGAGGAGGAGGAGGTGGTTAGTTCTTGGGGACAGAGTGTAGGATTGAACATTATTTTATGGTCTATATAAAACTCTGGAGGGAAAAATTCCCCAGCAGACTAGAACAATTTTAAGGTAAATTACATTTTTGGCCTGAGCTATTTGACAATGTCTTGCTTGGTAGAGAGATGAAATAAGGCAGAGGGGGTGCTCCAGTCCTGGGGCAGAACAACTCAGTAGCACTAAGGAATCCCAAAGGATATCACCCTCCCTTCCCTCGCCCAGGTTGTTTCATTTCCTTCCTCAGATTTGTTTACCTTAAAGCACACCTTGTTTTCCACATCTTTTGTTCCAAGTGCTCTTATAATTGAGAAGTCATTTCTTCAATATCCCTATTACCTACCTATAAATCTATCTAGCTCTTTGAAAAGTCACACAATATTAATACCACTTTTACATAATGTCAGAACAACAATTCTATTAGTAAAGCTTTCAGTGAAGTTCTGCAACCCGATTGGTTTCCGGAGGAAGAGTAGCTGGACAATTCATCTATTTTCCACCCTTTCCCTTTCTTCACAAGCGTTCGCCAGGTTCACTGATAAAACAACTCAACCCAATAGCACAATACATGACAATGTACATGGCTATTTTGGGGAGTAAAGAAAGGAGTTTCCTGGGTCCCCCATCTTTAGAAGAGAAAGACAACACATGCAGGATGTTGGAAGGGACTCTGACCTTGGTACCACTGCTTCCATATTTGAAGGGAAGAAACAGTTTTTCCTATTTCCAGCAGCAGCTGAGACCTAGGCTGCTGCATTGAGCAATCCCCATATGCAGTTTGTCCTCACAGAGCCAAAACATCCCTGTGCACAAAAAGGTGGCAACACCCACAGGAGACGAGATCCTTACAGAAAGGGACATCCACCCAAAGCGCGAAAAAGGCCCAGCTTTTCCTCTTATCTGCTCTGACAACAGCAGAGCTGACGACTCATCAGTGCCTTTGGTTCCCTACCAAGCCATTGGAAATTCTCCCATCCCAATGGAGCTCTGAGCTCCTTAGAAATTCACCTCTTTAGATCCACACAACCATTCAAAAACTCACTCACTCGCTCACCCCCCTCCTCACCCCCCTTTAGGGAAGTTGGAAGAATGGAAAGGATGCCTTGAAGTCAGGATGGAAGAGGCCAGGAATTTCTCCCAAGTCATCACCACTTCCCCCAGTACTCCCACCCAAAGCCAAGACAAACACCATGAGAGGAATGCACCTCACTCCTCCCCAAACACCCCTCCCCCCAGACTGACTCACAGTATTTCGATCCTTTCAGGTACACCAGCCAGGTGCTAGGAGCAGGTTAGCTTTCACTTCTCAGTTTGGTTTTTCTTTTGTAGTTTTTGGTCTAGACAGGATTAGCATTGCTATTAGAAAAGGAAGTGTTTAAAAAGTTTTCCACCTATTATCAAGCACTACAAGCCCTACATTCAGTAACAAGACAAGGGGGATAAAAGGAACCTGTTTCATTTTTGCTCTCTCAGTTAAATTAAGATGCAACAACTATTCTCTCTTTCCCAAACTTAAATGCCATGGCCCCAATTCAGCCCTGGTGCAACTCCACTGGCTAAAATGGATATACCTGGGCTGAATCTGACCCAATATCTCCATCTCCTCTCTCCCAAGCTCCCAATATATACACACCTTGCCTAATCTTTAGATCCCTACAAAGGCCCTTATTATTCGTAAGGAAAAGGCAGGGAGGGAGGGAGGGGAAGCAGGTGTGCACCTAAAGGACCCTGAACAGCCACCCAATCAGTAACCTGCATGCCATCATGTGCTGTGCTGCAGATTAGACCACAGATAAACCAACCAAACAACAATCCCAAACCCAGGAGCAACAAAATGTTTCCTTTGGCAAGACAGATACAAGGAAAAAAATTCATGAGCAACATTTTCCTTCTAACAGAGTCAACTCCCTTCGCTCCGCCCCCACCCAACATCCACCCCCCCCACCCAACCCTATAAAGTTGTAACCTATCAACAGGATCTCAAATACATACAGCATAATCATGTTTATCAATCATAATAAACATCAGTTCAACTAAACTCTACAGCTAGAATTATCTCCACTATTTATAAAGTTTGTTTTTCTCTTCTGATTTTTCAGTTTAAAACCAGTTATGTGACAATGCTAAGCTATGCTGAGGTATTTTATGAAGGTGCCAGAAGCCAGCTGCTACTCACAAGCATTGTTCTCACAGCTCTGTGGTGCTACCTCTTACTGAAGGAGGGGGAGGGAAGGGCAGGAGTGGGACCCAGATTATTCCAGTTGGGGACCCTCCACTTACTCAGGGACAGGAACTGAAATGTCTCCCAAGGAGATTCACCCAAGCAAAGCATGCTTTGCAGGGAGTATTGGCATAAAGCCCAGGAGAAGCTCCATGATCAGAAATTTAGTCAGAAAAGCCATATCTGGTGCGTTTGACATACCTGACCACACCGATCTATTCTGTCAAACCACATACTCTCTCCTCCCCAAGAATAAAACTATCTGTAGTTCCACTGCAGTCTCTAAAACCCTCCAGATGGAGTCCCCAGGGAAGGAATGAAAGAGTAGTCAGTTCATTCAGGGTATGGGCATGCATATGAGAGAAAGAAAAAGGAGGACAGAGTTGGATTAGTACAAGTATGCAATCAGATTGACATCTGAATTATACTGGTTAGGGATGAAAGCAGGAATGTGTGTACATAGCAAACTGATAGGAAGAATAAATGAAGGCTCAACATTACTACCACCTTAATCATAGACAGGATAGAGTCACAAAGCAAGTGGTAATTATTCCATTTATCCTCCTCGTTGATGATGAAAGTCAGAAGAGAACAATCATGTTTTTATATTGTACTGTCCATGTGTATAGCTATATGGGTGCATGCACGTGTATACACATTTCATTCCTTTCAATGCTCTGACGTAAACTGCTTTTAGGTTTATAGAATCTGATCCTATTCTGAATGGGTGGCAATACATAAGATACTAAACATAATAATTTGCAAATCATGAGTCAAACAAATAACAGATTTGCATTAGATTAGAAAAAAGAGCAGATGACACTATATCCACATGCAATGCCTGTATCTTAACAATACACAAAAAGAAAGGTGGTTGTACCAAAGACATACGCATGTTAAATGCTCTGTAAGATAGGAGATCCATTGTCAAGTGCCAAAGACACTCTATGATCTGATCCAACTCCCACTGGAGGCAAGGGAGACTCCTACTGACATCAATGGGAGTTGATTTTGACTCTTCTAAAGAGCAGAACCAGTGCAACTGAACTTCTTGAAGTGTGAATTGTTTTAACAACTTTCTGGGTCATATTTTTGTAACAACTGGCTAACAAATTCAGAGCAGGCTGGTTACAAATGGATAACTATATAATGGATGTATTCATCAACCAGTCAGATTCCTCCTTTGATAATGTCCAAGAGAGAGTATATAAAAGACAGAATTGAATTTATTCTCAATATATGTGTGTGTGTACACACACGTACGTACAAACTTAAGATAATCCTATTTTTCCTCAAGACAGCAGAATTCAGTTTAACTGGCTATAATACAGTTAAATGGACATGTTAAGCGTTTATATTTAGGATTTTGCCCAAAGATAACCATAAGATAATTGGAAATGCTATTTTTTTAACCAAATGTCATCAATAGCTAGGATCTGATGTAGTATTTAGTTTGTCCCAAAGCCTCTATTTCCATTACAAAAAGAGCTCCTTTCTGACAATTTTGTAAAGTACAGTTTCAAATTGGGACGAGAACAATTTTATTTAGTAAAATATTAGGTGTTGACAATTAAGGTAAATTGGAAGTTGTTTTAATGGTGCCTCCATTATATGGCTCCAGCTGCAATGGAGCTAAGATGTTCTGTTCTTTTATGAAAAAAATGGTCTTTGTTTTATTGAACGTTACTCTACTCCAAGAATATGCTTCACAGAGGACTTCTGCACTTTCAACACCTCAATCAGGAGGAAAAATGGAATCTGCTCCAGTGGACTGTTGGGTACCTTCTACTTAAACCAACAGAGGAACAACAAAAATCTAACTCTTCAGTGATGTTCTTTATAATAGTAGCTACTTATTTTCCAGAGGCCACAACTTAAAGATATGGATGAACCTATGCTTTATGCTGTGTGACCTCAGAGAAAACAGTAAATCACTATCACTGACCTAATCATTGTTACTGATGTGCAGGGAGAATTCTCTCAAGTTGTTTTGGTAACAGACACTCCTCTGCTGCCCCCTGAGAACAAGGAGAGTCTCTTATTCCATTTTTTTTTAAAGTTGCCTAAGTTATTTTGATTTTTAAGAAGTCCATTGGAAAGACACCACCCATAGATCCAAGTTACATTTTGTTTTCATTTAATCTATAGACTAAAATAACCTCCTCCCACGCTGTACAGGGAAGAAGATCAAGAAAGGGATGAGGGTGGAGGGGCAGTGGAATGCTCAATCAGCACAAAGGGAAGGCCATTATAACGTGAGTTCATAGATTGTTCCTACTTCTCTTGAGATTAATATCAAGATTTGTTACCCAAAAAGGGGTAACAAATGATTAAATGCATTTCCAAGTAAGTTAACATATGTATTACATACATCCTGAATGTTTTCTTTAGAAATCGCTCCATTATGGCATAACAGCCAGTTCACTTCCAGGTGAAATTTAAAGGTGTAATTTTTGAAACCTACAAGGGTATGTGATTCAAATTATGAAGAAAATGTCTCCATTTCTGAGCTCTATCACAACTGTTAAAATCTGGTGCATGGTCTTATTAGTGACTTGAACACAGATGTCCAGTATTACCAGCAGAGCATTTTCATATGAGGACCCTCTACTTTCCATTGTGTTCCCACTGATAGTCCATCAGAGCCCAAGGCTTATGGTCTTCATGGGAAAATGGTTTTTGGGGTCTGATATGGCTTTTAATTAATTTGTGTGACTTTACTTATTGAAGGCAGAGGATTTGTTTGAGTAGGTCTGGGGCAATGATGTGCTGTCATGAGTCTCCCAATTAAAACAATTTTTTAAATGTAAACAATATTGTACTTAGGCTCTGAGCATGATACAAAACTATTATAAACCAGGATTTTTCTTATGTAGGGAGTATATCTCAGTACTAACTAGTATAGGGCATGTGTATACATACACACACGAACATACACACACACACACACGTACGTTATATGTGAGCATTCCTGCATAGGTAACAAGTCAGTAAAGAAACTAATACTTTTTTAACTGGCTTAGGATTCCTCACAAAATTCACATTTGACAGGAGACTCCATCTAAGGGTGGGTATGTGCATGTGTGTGAACAGTACATGAATCTTTCATCCCCTAACTACTGGGGCAGAGGTCAACTGGGTGGGTCAGATTTGTCTGAACCAAACCTGAATGAGTTCTCTACCAAAATTCACATGACCACCACCTTTTAAGACTTTTTCCTGAAGAAACATTTGTGTATCTCCCCTTCTCCATATCTTTTTTGGGAAGGTATTTATTTCTTGTGTTTCTTCATACATATGTCTCTCCCCGGGCCTAATATACAGATCCTAATTGTCCTTGGAGATAATAAAGTGAATTGGTCTCTCACTAGCTTTTACCTGCCATGAGATATGCTTGGAAATGAGAAAAGAAGCCCAGACACCTACATATATGGAGTTTTATGGAGTTGTGGTAGAGAAAGATGCACTAGATAACTTGCAATTTTCCCTTCCATGTACAAGAGTTTTAAAAGAGAGAGAGAGAGAGAGAGAGAGAGAGAGAGATTCTGTTGAATTCAGAATTCTCAGAGATAATCCCATAAAACAACAAAGGAACAGTTTGTTCACTCAGTGATGGATTTAAGACAAGGACTATGACATTCATGGGCAACAGAAAACCATTTTTGCTAAGACATCTATACTGACTTGTATTTTTGGATTATAAAGAGTAAACTATCGTCCGTTGGGGTGGAAAAGTGACTGCAACTGCAAAATAATGCCCTCAGCCGCTGTTGGCTAATTTTTGAATCTGTGGGACACTATTTTCCCACTCCAATCCTTAAATCTTCAGTCTCTAATTCTCCAAGTCCATAAATCATCAATCACTATTGAATCTCCTTGTAGACACTTCAGTTTCTGTTGCAGTCATGATTAAGGTTTAAAACAGCAATTTCCACTACATTCCAACACCTGATCATTCATCCATCTCAAGTTCTGAAAGAGTGTGTATGTATAGTCTTACTAGGCAAATATAATGCTGCTGCAACCTCATCTCTGGGTTCTTCTCTTCTCTCCTTTAACTAAAATAGTAGAGGTGACCAATGTTCACAAGAGGAAACAATACTACCAATGAGGAGCAGGATCCAGGCAGATCAACTGAACAAAAGGGCTACAATCAGACATTGACATGTTCTATGATAGGAAATAAAAACACACTGTGCTTGAGCCAAGGAGGGAGTGGAGGGTGTGGTAGGATATGACAATCTACTGCCAGTTCCCCAGGGCAAAAAGAAGAGCATTTCAGTCAAGCCTCCCTGGACATGTGGCTACTTAAAGTTTCCAGTTTCTTTCAGAAAAGACAACTAAGAAGCTCCCTGGAGTCTGGGGCCCTTAGAGGGTGATTGGGTAGCAGAGGATGAGGGAGGGAGAGTTTAAGGTGCTCACACCAAAGCCATGTGACCAATGCAAAAGGAATCAGGAAAAAACAATTTTTTTTATAATAAATAACCATCCAAGCTGCATTAGTGTTCCAGATATGTATGCATCACACCCCCCTCTCAACCACAAACCAACAAGAATGGGAAGTTAAAAATCATCCAGACAACTGATGGCACACTCCCTTTGAACTGCGGAGAGAGGTTTTGATGCTGATTTAAGGCCCACATTCTTTGTATTTCCTAGATAAATGCACAGGACCCACTCCCCAGTCTCAGATGCATCAGAAAACAGAGGATACAGTGGAGAGGATATCATCCAAATGCCCTTTAACAAAAAGGCTCTTGGTAAATTTTACTTTTACGAATGTCTGGAGGTGACTGGGAATTTTCAGACCCAAGTGCAAGCATTGTAGCTGCAGCATTTCCTGCCCTTTTACTTGGCTGACTACAAGTCCCATGGGACTGATATTTCCTTTGGTAGAAACTATAGTCAATGCTATGGCCTCTAGACCAACACAGTGGGTAACCAGCATCTCCTCTTCCACTTCTCCCTCCCTGAATCATACCCATCTATACCTTTTACTGCTCCAAAGCTGTTACACTATGGGCAATTTATATTCTATATTATTCATAGCCCTAAAATCTTCTGCACAGACTGAAGTCACAGAGACTTCAGTCACACCAGAATATTTAGATTTATTTAACTGGTAGGGTGGAGGAGTGGGGGACCACTTGGATTAGTAATCACCTGACATTGCCATTCTATTTACACTCCAAACAAACAAACAAAAAAACTATTTAAAAAAAAATCAAGTTAAGAGTCTGCCCCAAGGATATACAAATTATCAATCCCCCCCAAAAAAGATTAAAACAAGCAGCAACTTTTATATAAAATTAATAAAAAACAAGACGAATGAAAAAGAAATTGTCAGTAGCATCTATCGCCTCTCTGCGTCTGAACTGCACTTATACAAACTAGTCCATTAGTACAGCAGCTTGCTAGAAATTGACTTTGGTTCAAGCTTAGTTTTAAAAAACAAAAACAAACAAAAAAAAAAATCAAACACATTAAAAATGGTGGACGGACATTTGTTAGTTTCCCTGCTTGCAGTTCACTAGTTTTGAAATCTTATGGATAATTATTTTAAATAATCTGTGAAACAGGAAGGTGGAGAGAGAGTCAGACATGAACAGAGAAAAACATGAGGGGAAGAAGAGAAGAGTTTCTGCCATTTGAGTATAAATGTAAATCTCACACACTTGGGTCACAGACCAAAATGTATGTTGGGTTTAAGTTGCTGTCTTATTGATCTCAGGTGGTGAGAGATTCCAAGATCCTCCTTGATGATCAGCAAAAGCGAACATAACTGCATAAACTTCTATCTTGAAACTCCCGGGTGACACCCCCTCGTCCCCCTCCAAAAAACCAAAACCAAACCCAGAGGGGGCGCTTGTGACACCCTCCCTAGCTGAGTTCAAATGTGTTTTAAACACATGGCAGAAATTTTTAAATCCAACAGGAATGAAAAGTTCAAAGTGAACTGCATTGCAGCGATCCAGTCTTCTCTTTAGAAATCTTTTTGGTTCAGATACTCGATTGGTATATTAAAGAATATACATCATTAACCTCTGGAAACCCACTATTCTTCCTCATCCATTCTCATAAGCTCTCTGTTCTCAAATGCTCCTTGCTATGTGGATTGGAAACAACCCTGGAAACACAGCTACATCAGCAAGCCAACACTGAGTCTTTAGTCAGAGATGCTTATTGCCATTTTGATCAAGGTAGCAACATCACTCCTCAGAGACCACACGAGAACACCAAGATGTGTGCAAAGTCCCAGTGTTGACTAGCTTGGTGCTATTTCCCACATCAGGCTGGACAATTCCAGCTGATTGGTCACTGTCTCCTATTTCCAAAGCACCAAGCAGTGTAGTAGAGAAAAAACCTACAAGCTATTTAAAACAGAACAAGGGCGCAAGGAAGTCAAGAGTGCTTTCTTATGGTTGAGTTGGCATGAAATTGGCATCAACTTCTGTTCCAATAGACCTGACATCTATCCCTCTAGATAGAAGCACTTGACAGTGGAAAAACTGTTCCAATGCAGCTCCTTGTACACAACAAAAAACATGCAAAGAAATATTCCTTTGATTAGAGAAGCCAGTTTCACCTCTCAAAACCCTGTGCCAAGTTAGTTGGTAGGAAGCTTGGACTGTGGATGCCTTTAGATAGTAGTGATATTGGCATCCTCAGGTAACTTTGCATTTCTAGGATTTTTTTTTTTTTTTTTTTTTTTAAAAGGGGCAAAATCCTAACAATACAGTAGAACCACCAAAACAGGTGTCTGAAATAGTCTGGGCTCTAAGTGCCAAATCCTGCTCTCTGAAGTAAATACGAGCAATGCACATGCAACTTAGAGCAAAATTTGGCCCTTTAGCCTAAGTAGCTGGGTGAAGGAGAGCTGCAGTATAGAAGTTATTTCTACCTCCCTCACCATAAAAGCAGAGACTAGCCCGGAGGTTTGCACACAACTTGCTGCCTCTATACCGAGATTCCTGCAAAAGTGGTGAAAATAATCTCTCTTGATACCTCTGTACAAGTCACTGTAAAACGAGTTCAAGGATGAGGAAACTGAGGAACGCTCCCAGGAGATTAGGACAGGAAGCCTCCTTATGTTCCCCTCTCTCTCTCCCCCCTCCTTATGGTGTGGGAGCTCACTGAAAACAATCCAGGAGCAAAGACAAATGCGTCCAAACCATATATATAAAAATAATAATAATAATAATAATAACCATAATAATAATAGAGATACACCAGTAATACAGGCCTGCCTAAATTGTACCAGTTAAGAAAGGAACCCCCAACACGATTGATACGATTATAAACACCTTGTATGACATAACGGCCTGTACAACAGACCTATAAAATGATAATTAAAAAAAAAAAAAAAAAAAAAGATATTTAGACCAAAAGAACTAAGAAATCCCCTTCCTATGTTTGAGTTGATAACCCACCTTAACTTGTCATTGTGACTGCTGGAAATGATAAGTAGTCCTTTCACTTTTTTTTTTTTGTTTTTTTTTGTTTTTTGTTTTTTTACATTTTTGGTTAGAAAGCTCTCCGATCCATGAAGCGATCCTGAAAAGACAGTGTTTATTATAAAATTAGGCAAATGTCTGTCCCAGCTTTAAATCCTTCCTGTTTTGTTTTTATATTTTCCGTCTCTCTCCCTTGTCCCCAGCAACATGGCGAGAGGAAGCCGATCACATTTTTCAGTTTATAAACCCAGCTGGCAGCCAATCCCACTGCAGAGTGAAACAGGCTGGTGGTAGCACAGCTCAGCCCGGCTCACTGTGCCTTGGAGGCAGTAGTGGTGGTGGAAGTGGCCCCACTGGCAGAGGCCACTGTGAAGAGAGAGTTCTGGATGGACTCAGCTGAGGTGGAGGTGGCATGAAGGCTGGCGACTGGTCCAGAGGCCCCTGCGGAGGCGGCAGCTGCAGAGACCAAGCTAACTGGGTTGCTGGTGAGCAGAGAAAGGTTCTGAGGGTTCAGGAACAACGGGGCAGTGACGATGTTAGGAGTACCTCCAGCATTGGCAAACACCAAGTTCCCAGTTGCATCTAGTGATGTTATTGGAAGAGAGCCACCAGATGCAAGAGCTAAAAAGGGAGAAAAGTGCAGGGAAGAGAACATTAGCATTAACAGCACAAAGGAATGCAGCAAAGTGCAACAGAACTTTAGTTTTCCCTCTTATGAGCATAACCTTCTTCCCATGACTTCCTTCCTCTTGCTTCAACCCAACATAAAAATATTTAGAAATCAGCTGAAAATGGGATTTGGCATTATCGAGGCTGGCAGAACTAAGCACACAAGAGGGAGGATCCTCTCACTATCCCAAAGAATAGAGAAGGGTTGAAAAGTTTTTTGCTGTTCATTTTTACCTATATCTCCCTAACACATTTCTCTATATAAAAGTATTCCAGAGTTTGTTTTAACAAGATATGTCACATAAAAGAAAAGAATAGATGTTATGAAATATTTTAATGCATTATATAGTGTATAATCCTAACTCATTTTCAAACTATTTGCAAAAAACTGCTTTTATCTGCTTCTGAAAAAACAGGATCTGTTCTACAGTAACTGTTTGTTGTCAACCTCACACAGCTAAGTAACTGCGCAAGCACGTGGCATAATTCAACCATGTGGTACCAGATGTTTTTGGAGCATCACTTCACACTACCCAGATCAGCTGCAGTTGGATTTTGGCTGGCAAAGGCTGAGCAACTGAAGCTAAGCACAAGCTGTTTCTAATTTTTGTAAAAACATAAAAATAAAGTTCCTATCTAGAATAAAAATTAACAGCACCTCGCTGGATACTTTGAAATCTTAAAAATATAAACCCAAGCACGAGTCATCTGATTGTTCTCAGAATTTCCCATCTGAATGTACTCAAAGCATCAGCACAGGTTGAAATGTCTGGCACCAGAGAAACTGCCCTCCACTGTTCTGTCACCCTATAACAGGAGCCAGTACTTATTGAGAGAAAGCTCCCTGAGAGCACTGGATAAGATTTTGCAGAAATTGAAATGGCTCTAAGGGACTGATCCAAAACCAATTGAAACTGAAGGGAGTCTTTCCATTGACTTCAATGTGCTTTGGATCAGGACCTTACTGGGGACACACTGCTCCATCCTACTGGCCAGAGAAAGGCCTATTCAAGGAACCTAGAAGCAAAAAGGGTGTAACACGTATCTCACAGAATGGGAGCCACTACAGTATTTCTACATAGAGTGCTTCTGCTGACATGCACAAGCTGAAACTGTGGAAAAGCAACATTACTTGCCCCATAACCTCAGCTATGCAGAACCCAACGCAATCCACAGCCTCAGAAACAACTCTGACATCATAACAAAAAAGGCTGACAAAGGGGGTGCTGTAGTCATCATGAATAGGTCGGAAGATGAACAAGAGGCTGCTAGACAACTCTGACACCACATTCTACAGGCCATTACCCTCTGACCCCACTGAGGATTACCAAAAGAAACTACACCACCTGCTCAAGAAACTCCCTAAAGAAGCACAGGAACGAATCTACACTGACACATCCC
The DNA here is from genome assembly GCF_027887155.1 of Malaclemys terrapin pileata. Taxonomy (NCBI): domain Eukaryota; kingdom Metazoa; phylum Chordata; order Testudines; family Emydidae; genus Malaclemys; species Malaclemys terrapin. The sequence goes on from NC_071505.1 coordinate 167,403,764, forward strand.
TAGAGCCCCTACTTGGGGTAGTCTATCTGCTACCCAAAATCCATAAACCTGGTAACCCTGCACGCCCCATCAGCTCAGGCATTGGCACCCTGACAGCAGGATTATCTGGCTATGTAGACTCTCTCCTTAGGCCCTATGCTACCAGCACTCCCAGCTATCTTCGAGACACCACCGACTTCCTGAGGAAACTACAATCCACTGGTGATCTTCCAGAAAAAAAACATCCTAGCCACTATGGATGTAGAAGCTCTCTACAAGAACATTCCACACAAAGATGGACTACAAGCCATCAGGAACAGCATCCCCGATACCATCACGGCAAACCTGGTGGCTGAACTTTGTGACTTTGTCCTCACCCACAACTATTTCAGATTTGGGGACAATTTATACCTTCAAGCCAGCGGGACTGCTATGGGTACCTGCATGGCCCCACAGTATGCCAACATTTTTATGGCTGACTTAGAACAACGCTTCCTAAGCTCTTGTCCCCTCACGCCCCTACTCTACTTGCGCTAAACTGATGACATCATGGAAAAGCAGCCCTTGAGGAATTCCACCAAGATTTCAACAATTTCCACCCCACCATCAACTTCAGGCTGGACCAGTCCACACAAGAGGTTCACTTCCTAAGCACTATAGTGCTAATAAGCGATGGTCAGATAAACACCACCCTATACCAGAAACCTACTGACAGCTATAATTACCTACATGCCTCTAGCTTTCATCCAGACCACATCACACGATCCATTGTCTACAGCCAAGCTCTGAGATACAACCGCATTTGCTCTGATCCCTCAGACAGAGGCAAAGACCTACAGGATCTCTATCAAGCGTTCTTAAAATTAGAATACCCACCTGGTGAAGTGAAGAAACGGACTGACAGAGCCAGAAGGGTACCCAGAACTCACCTACTACAAGACAGGCCCAACAAAAAGTAACAGAACGCCACTAGCCGTTACCTACAGCCCCCAACTAAAACCTCTCCAGAGCATCATCAAGGATCTACAACCTATCCTTAAGGAGGATCCCTCACTCTCATAGACCTTGGGAGACAGGCCAGTCCTCGCTTACAGACAGCCCCCCAACCTGAAGCAAATACTCACCAGCAACTACACACCACACAACAAAAACACCAACCCAGGAACCAAACCCTGCAACAAACCCCAGTGCCAACTCTGTCCACATATCTATTCAAGGGACACCATCATAGGACCTAATCACATCAGCCACACCATCAGGGGTTCGTTCACCTGCACATCTACCAATGTGATATATGCCATCATGTGCCAGCAATGCCCCTCTGCCATGTACACTGGCCAAACCGGACAGTGTATACACAAAAGAATAAATGGACACAAATCTGACATTAGGAATCATAACATTCAAAAACCTGTAGGAACACACTTCAATCTCTCTGGTCACTCAATAACAGACCTAAAAGTGGCAATTCTTCAACAAAAAAAACTTCAAAAACAGACTCCAATGTGAAACTGCAGAACTGGAATTAATTTGCGAACTGGACACTATCAGATTAGGCCTGAATAAAGACAGGGAGTGCTTGGGTCATTAAAAAACCTAAACCTATTTTCCCCAATACTAATTTCCCCCTACAGTTACTCACACCTTCTTGTCAACTATCTGAAATAGACCACTCTCATTACCACTTCAAAAGTTATCTTTCCTCCCTTGGTATCCTGCTGTTAAGTGAATTGTCTCATTAGACTGACCTCACATGTGGTAAGGCAACTCCCATCCTTTCATGTATTTATACCTGCTCCTGTATTTTCCACTTCATGCATCTGATCAAGTGGGTTCTAGCCCATGAAAGCTTATGCCCAAATAAATGTGTTAGTCTCTAAGGTGCCACAAGGACTCCTTGTTGTTTTTACAATACGAAGGTTACTTAACGTGTTTGAGTAAAGCCTTTTTAAATTTTGATGCACTTTAATAGTTACAAACTACCTCACAAATCTACCCAGGGTTCAATTTGCCATGAAATCTGCCCTCAAAGTAACATTCTTCTCTGCTCTTTGTGCACTTGGTACAAGATTTTTTTTTTTTTTTTTTAACTGAATAGCTAAATTTAGTTTATAAATAAATGGCCTGATTTTCAGAGGTGATAAGTACCCAAATGGTTCTCAGTAAAGTCAATGGAAATTGCTGGATGCTCCACACACACCAAAAAAATCAGGCCACTCACTTAGACATTTAAAAAAGGAATTAACTCCTTATTTTACCAATTTATAGCTCCAAATTAAAGATTTTAGATACACATTTTGAAAGTCTTGATCTTGGATCTGTGTGTTCAGGTTTCTTGTTCTCTGAACTGTTCTGCTATCGGCCTCAATCAAGGCAACTACACTAAAGCATCTGCTAAATGAGCAGTAAAAAGTAGATCTCTAAACAGCCTGTTAAAATTGTCCCTCCATGTCCACTGATGGAGGGGAGCAAAACTAATGCAGCACCCAACCCACTCCCCGCACCACTTTCTTCCTTAACGTCACCACCAAATCCCTGAGATTGTATACTGTCCTAACCCGCCTCCCAACTTTATGCCTTACCATTCACAATTCTAAAAAAAATATCTCTGTGCCATCTTTGTAAAGCTTCTGTCCCTGACTACTGAATGTTGGAGTTCAGGAATGTTGCCTCTCTTTTTTTGGTGAGTAATACACACAAGTAACAAAATCAGTTATATATTAAAAGGAATTTTACTAACCTTGAATAGTTGCCAGCGTACTGTTGCTCATCAGAGCTGGGCTGAGAGCACCGCCTAGCGTCCCTGGATTGAGACTGAGTAAGGCACCTCTGAGATACCAAGAAAACAGGACAGGAGACAGGTCAAGGGAGGTTGTGTTACTATTTAGAGACCATCATACAGAGAAAGAAGGTAGAATTCAAGGGTCTGATTTTTTAAACCTTTCCTGTAGTATTTTAATCTCTCTCATACCACAATGTGGTCTTGGATAAACCCTTCACAGCTGCCTTTCAACACTGTGCTTAACAACAAGCCTGAAGAACAGGCACTCAAAAAGCACAAGTTGTAGTGTATTACTGCTGTGAATTACACTCAAAGTGACTTCTTAGGACACTGCAACTCTTTAGAGAGCTATCGGAAGGAAATGAGAATAAAGAGAAACCGAAAGAACTACAAAGCATTTACAGCAATATTTTTTTAGTCACATAGCATCAAGAGAATGATTTCCAGTAAATATTCAGGTGTTCTCCATCTCGCTCTCGGTCCAAAGGAACAGAGCTGAACATAGGGGAATGAAGGGACTCTAAGATGCCAATTCAATTTAAAGTTAGCAGCATGGGTAGTGTAGTTTAATGGCTATAGCAAGGAAATAGTAGTCAGAGCTCCTTGGCTCTACACCCAGCTTGGCCACTGACTTAATATATGACAGATCAAGTCACTAAACCTTCCTCATCTATAAAATGGGGATAACATCCCTATAGGGGTGTTGCAGGGCTTAATCCATTAGTATTTGTAAACCCTTTGAGAGGTGTAGGTGAAAGATGCTAAAGTGCAAAACACAGTATTAAAAAATCATGATGAACAGAGCCCAATAATTCTAAGTATTGCTATTTTCTTCATTTATCATCTAAAATGCAAAGACAATCCTTACCCAGCTGCAAACTGTGAGGGTGCCATCAAGCCTGGGTTTAGTCCTGCTGCAGCAGCCATGGCAGCGAGACTTGCATTTGCAGGCAACTGTGCAGCGCCTTGTAGTGCGGCTGCTGCCGCTGTTTGCAACCCTGATGCCGTCACCATCACCTGGCTGGTCCCAAGAGGGGAGGACAAGGGAGTAGAGGTTGTCTGTGTTGTGCTGGTCTCACTGGCACTGGATGCCTCGGAAGTGGAGGCTGAGGCAGAAGGGGAAGGACTCAGAGAGGGTGAAGTCACTGCTGAGGAAGCTGGAGGTGCTGTAGAGATCACGGTTGCTGTGTTGTTGGAGGTGGTTTCTGTTGTGCCTGGAAGGAGGATTCCAGTTAGAACAGTGCAAAGCACAGGCATGCCTGAACAGAAACCTCTACCACCTGGACTGGACAGCATAGGAAAGAGGAAGTGAGACAGATATGTCTCTGTGGGACTGAAGGGCACAGTGAATTCAAGAGAGGGGGACTGGTGAATGTGGATCTCAGATCACAACTGTCTCTTCAGGAAGAGGCTGGGTGGCTCAGGTGGATAATGGGACTGCCTTTTGCTTCTAGGTCACCAGGGGGTGCCGGTCTCAGCAGAGAGGCCAGACTGAACAGCCATGAAAAATGAATTACTCCAACATAGGACTGAGGCACATTGGCAGGGCAGTGTAACGGAAGCTTGCATGGCAGTTGCCCACACTGTCATTTCAGTGGCAAAACAGAGGACTTCACTCTCTAGGACTGTCAGTCCAGAGTCTTCCATCAGCACTGAATTGCTTTTTAATTAAAAAATGTTTAAAAGGGCAAGGTGAGAGTGAGATGAGAGGAAGGAAATCAGACTGAAGTCAAATTGAGTATCTGGGCAGCGAGTAGGGAAATCCTCCGTATTGTTTCTTTGCACCTGTATACCTAAGCTATATTTGTGAGTTCCCAGAGAATCCTTTGCTCCCCACAAAGCACTCCTTTTGTTCTCTATTTTTCACCTTCAGCTAGGCAGGTTATGGGCATCTGAGAATCCTACACAACATATCTTACAAGGATACAGCAAATCCAAGAGCCAGTTCTCTACAGAGATTTTAGACTGCAACACAGGAACATCAAAAATCTCAAAAGATTGTTGACCTTAAAATCTTTATCTGTTTGATATGTAGACGCCACCAGTAATCCACTGGACTTCCATGCTATTATCTGAATTGGTTATCCCTGACTGCAGGGGTTGTCTGAAAAACCTGCTGTGCTGATGCAGCTTGGGTTATATCTTACCTGTGACTGACAGACTAGTGACAGCAGCACTAGTTAGAGGGAGCACAGGGTTGACAGTCAGAGTAGTAGCTGCACTGCTTGTCACAAGGCTTGGCGTGGTTGCCACCTAGAGGTTAGAAGAGAACATAACTGTGCAACTCATAAGAAGGAAAAGATTTACCTGACTTGGGTTCTTATTTCCTCATCCTTATCCGAAGATGAGGATGGGAAATGCTATACACTTTTTAAAATGTCATTCAATCGCTTTAGTGCTTCAATAAGCAGAGTCTGGGACCACATTAGTGACATTTGCTCCACTCACGGACCTGAGAACGAACAGCAGCAAACCCACCACACACATACTGTCCCACTAGCTGAGTGGTGGTTCATCAGGAACTAACCATCAACATGCAGCATCTCAGGATTTTCAAATATCCTCACTGAACAAGAGTTCAAGGAGACTCTCTCAGAGAGAGGAAACTTAGGGGACCCCAAAAAAATCTTTGTACATGCTTTTTCTGATACTTCTCAAGCTCCAATTCACTTCCTCTGATTGACGGCACTCCACGCACCAATGCATTCTAGTCTAATTTGTCGTATAGGTGTTTTACCGTAGTGTCTTGTTTCACCTTTATCGACCAAATTATCTGAAATTTGTGTATTTCCTTGGTTTGAAGGACTTCTTTCAAAGCATTCAAATGAAATGAACTGCCTTTACTTCTGGACAACTTAATGGAAGAAAGCTATAAATAAACTGAAGGGAATTCAGAGAAAATCAATCAATATGATTAATGGGCTGGAGGGATTGATTTATTAGGAAAGACTAAAAATTAAATATCCATATCAAGGACTAGAAGTGTACGTATGTGCATCCAAGACATACTAATTGTCTAAGTATATGAAGCATATATACATCAATGAGGAAAAGTTATCATCAGTTATACCCTCTTGGACAACCCAAAATAAGAATAAGGGATAGCACTAAACAAAAGAAAATGTATGTAAATTATCAGGAAATCTTTCTAATAGGGAAATCTGTAAGATTGATGAATATTCTCTTAAAGGAAGTGATTACGGTCGCGTGACATGTTTAAAACTAGGTTGGAGAAGGATGAACCTGTTAGCATTTTGCTCTAACATGCTATGAACAAAAAAAATCCAGCTAAAGTTGCAGCATATCTCCTCATCAACACAGGCTACTGTGAGCACATCAAACCTGTCCACCATGCTCTACACTGGATTCCTATAGAACACAGAGTCAAGTTGAAAGGTCTTGATCCTTATCTTCAAGGTGCTCACTGGCCTGGGCCATATCTAAAATATCTAAAATAGTGCCTAAAACTCCCAGATGAAAAACCAGGGTTGACACTTCGACTCCTCAGGCATAATGTAACTTTACACCACAAGATAAAACTTGTGGTTGCAGGCAACAGAATTTTCTCAAGGGCTTGTCTGAGACTGTGGAATGAACTCCCACAGGAACTAAAACCATCACAAACCTCACCACCTTCTGCTCCGAGTGCAACGTGCACGTCTTCCACCTTGCCTTCTCTAACATAAATACACAGCAACATGTACAAAAACCAGAAGAAAACCCCTTCTAAAACAACTACACTACACTGCACACACAATTTCATCCCTGAGGAGAGGATGACAAAAAGAACAAACCACACTTGACAGATGTTAGTCATGACATTTAATATACTGCTGGATGGTGCTCAGATACTACAGCGATGAGGGCAGTATGAAATCATATGTAGAATAGACTAACTAGATGCTACATGAAATCCACAGACTTCATATTATCAGAAGCACAGCTACCATCTCCAGTTAACAACAGACCTCCCTGAACAATGGTGGCGTGGAGCTCAAGGAACCTTGATGAATGCACTTTGTTTACTTATGTTTTCAGTAAGTTTGTGTTTACCTTAGCCAAATATGGGGTTTAGAATATGAGTTACAAAGATTAGCTAAACTCCTTTTTCACTTTGATGTACATTAACCCTGCCCAGAAGGGGCAAAAATAGTAGAATCAAGTTTGGGTGACTTAGTCTGCCAACTACTGCCTAAAAACTGATAGGATCTATTGCTGATTCAATGCATTAATGTGACTGGAACAAGATGGAAAGGGTGGAACTGGGTAGCATTTTTTTCCTTTTACAGAAAGGGGTTTGGATGAGTACGCCAACCTGGAAAAGAATTCAAACATGAATTATGATTTCTTAGCATATGTCCAAAGCAGTAATATAAATTGCATCTTTGTGAGTTGTATTCAGTCAGTTGTGAATTACTTCCAGATCAAGTTAGGAGTTCAGTTTGGGCATTTAAATAATGCATTCACACTGGCTGATTTGTAACATTTACCTTTTGTTTATAGTACACAGTGGGAACCAGTAAATATAGTATTGAAAATGCCAATTAAGTATCTCATTTACATTTGTGAGCACAAGTCTGCTGCACAGAGCAGATGAAAAATGTGTGTAATTCCCATTATTGCCAGGAGGAGAGGAGTGGCTGATCTTTTCCAATGTGCTGAGCCATCTTCATTTCTTGATTCTTACCAGTGAGGTTGGGCAAGGGAAAATTGCTTTGATGGGAGAGCTGCTGGTTCCACCGCTACTGGGTGGGTTGATCCTTTTCTCCTTCTGGCGCCGGTTACAGAACCAAACGCGGATCACCTCCTTCTCCATGTTCAGCTGATCAGCTATCAGGGTGATCTCCTCCGAGGTAGGCTTTTGGTTCTGAAAAATGAGAAATATTTGAAAATCATGGAAATTACTTTGATGAGTGTTGCATTATGGGTCCAGCATAGCAAGATTCTAAACTACAGAACTGGAGGAAGGAATTACATATAACTGGAATAGGCCTTCCTGTTTTACCAAAGCAGATGTTGTCAGGAAAGGATTACGCAAAAGTGGAACCTGATGGACCATCCTCCCAATCCCCTGATCTCAGATGTACCCTTCCTTCTTGTTCAGCATCCCCAACACTCAGAACTCCCTTCTTCTCATCCAGCCCCTCCCCAACTAAACAGACCGTTTTTTCTTCCTAGCTGCCAACTCCCAAGTTTGTCATTTTACAGTTCTCGCCCAGCTTTCCAAATGCTCCTTCTTCTAAGTTGCACCCAAAACCTCTTCTGCTTTGTCAGGAGTAAGCCTTCTCCCTGAAATGCCTCCTTACTACACTTTCCCAACATGACTGCTACTGAACATGGATGTTTCCTCTAGCACTTCCTGAGCTAGTTTCTCTTTTGTGTTCCAGCAGACAGAGTGCCACTTACTGCTCCCTGACATGGGGGCTGGTCTGTGCCGGCCCCATCGTTAGTGCGAGATACCTTGGGCCTGCACTAACCTACACCACTTGCCTAGGGACTCTAAGGGACCCTGGGCCAGAGGAGGTCCAGCAAAGTGAAGCTCTGCTATGCACCAACATATGCCCTAAACATGTCCTTTCAGAGAGAAGCGAATAACCATAATTTTGGCAGAAAGCCAGGGATGAAGCCTGAGACCTTGCAGTAAGGGGAGAGTCTTTCATCACCTCATGGGGAAGGGGGAGGTAAAAAGGGCTAGCATCAGTGATGATCAGATGATCTGCAAGTTGTCTGCACCAAGAGCACAACAAAATGATGTTCAGGAGACACCTGCAGAGGTGAGACTTGGACTCTAATTTATCCTGCACTTGTGCCTACAGTACTTAAATTACCAAAGTTACATATAGGCAACTAAGAGTCTAAACATAAATGATGTTTGGTTCTCTGTCCGCCTTTCCCAAGTACACAGACACTATTTCCTTTCCTTTTCCCCTTCCTGGTGTGCACAATGTCATGGCTTAATCCACTGCTTGATATCCTTGAGTAAGAAACTAAGGGGAAAACAGAGCACCAAGAACTAACGGGACAGCACTTACCTTTTTTAGTTTATTAAAATTAGGTGAATACAGATCATTCTGCTTGGTACAATATTTACTATTCCCCTTTCCTTGGTACATACACTTTACTAAGTGGATTGAAAGATTGCCTAAGTATGGCCCTCTTTGAACCTCTCACGAAATGATACTCTCATGGGGGCTGGGCCTTGAAGGGAAGTCAGGGACCAGACTACTCATGACAGACTCCTGTAAGGGAGAATGAGCCAATTTAGTTACTTGTAGGTAATTAAATCCCTTGGGTGGTTGGTTGGCAGCTAATTAATGAGAACAATAAAGGGTTGGCTCCTAGAGACAGAAAGCTTCATGAAAGCTATTTTCCTCAGAGAGCTCAACAGAGTCAGGGGCCTGGAAGGCATGGTCTGAGGGACAGGGAGCTCCCAAACAGTGGCAGGAAGCCCAACTACATGTTGCCCCAGAAAAGAGGTGCAGTTGACAGACAGCCACAGACCTCTGGCTCTGGGGAAGGATTATTCCCAGATAGCGTCAAGAAGTCTAACTCCAAGGAAAGGAGTTCAGCTGACAGAACCTTGCTGTAGGGGAATGGTGGATCCAGAAGTGGAGTGAAGTTTTGCTTGTATTTTCATTGAGCCTTTGGTTAATAAACAGACCTCTCAGTAGAGGTATGGTTCCCTATGTAAAGCTTCACTGAACTTGTTGATGACATTAGGGGAAACTGATGGAGCAACTACAGCACCACACTTGGCCAGTGGAAGCGCTACAGGGCAAGTACACCCTGTGACAGATCTGTTGTAACTGTTTTGCAATACACTTTCACAACTCACTACAGATTTCCCCATCCTTTGATAGGAACAATCTGCCCACAACATACAGATTGATACACCTGCAAATGTATGAACACACAGACCAACACAGCTAAAGATATTAGCAGATGCACACAACAACAAACTTATATTGTGCTTTTCAGTTGAGGATTTTACAAACCTTGTTTTATATCTGATGACACAGAGGCAGAGCGATTATATGATTTGCCTATGGTATCACAGCAAATCTGCGACAGAACATGAGGGATGAGAACTGAAGAGTTCTGACTCCCAGTCCCCCGTTCCAACAATTAGATGACAGACACAGATTGAAGATCTACTAATTTAAATATTTAATGTCTATTATGTTTAATATGCATCTTAAATATATTATTTCTTATATTGTATCCATAACAATCATTGCATATCTTACAATGTCTGCTTAGTGAAACTCCTAGCTGCAGAATTCTTTTCACCTTAATGGACATGTTCTTGAGCAAAGCCACTATTCTTCTTTATTACAAATTGGCTGAGTAGAGCAACTGATTCACTGACCTCCAGAAAACTCTTCTCTAAGGCCACACGTATGTTGGTCTCTATGCTGGTGCGTTTCTTCCTCCTACGGTTCAAGCCCTCAATCCCCAGCCCCGGGGAATTCAGGGCACTTGGGCTGGAGAGAGCTGAATCAGATGAGAGATTCTCTGAAAGAGAACAAAAGAGAGCATGTATCAGCAAGAGACTGTGTGTCAGTGCACTGCAATCCAATTAAAGGATCCCACACATTATACTTGTGTAAGAGATGGCAGAACGTATCCCATATTCATTCCAGACCTGGGTGGGCTCCTTCACGGCAGAGGTATTAACCTGGTATTACCACTTATATCTGCAATTTACAAGCTATGAATAGGGCCCTGTGTCCTTTATGACAAACAAAAAATGGCTGCTCACCTTGTGCAGTAACTGTGGTTCTTCAAGATGTGTCCCCCTATGGGTGCTCCACTCTTAGGTGTGACAGAGCCTCCCACACCTTTGATTAGAGAGTTCTCATAGCAGCGTCTGTTCGTCCCATGCTTGCGTGACAGTCAGTCTTGTGCCCCATCCCGTCATTATATAGCACTGCACGGGTGAACTGCCTTCAGTTCCTTCTCTACCATGAAGCCCCATAGCAGAGAGCTCTGAAGCAGATGGAAAGGAGGGCAAGTGGTGGAGCACCTATAGGGGGACACATCTCAAAGAACCACAGTTATTGCACAGGGTGAGTAACCCATTTCTTCTTCTTCTTCTAGTAGTGTCCCGAAGGCTGCACCACTATAGGTGATTACTGAGCAGTACCATCTAAGGTGGAAGGCGCTTTGTAGGCGAATCCAGTACAGCAGAGAGTACAGTCAAGCCAAATATCATATCGGAGGCAGAGTTGTGGGTGATTGCATAGTGTTCAGAGAATGCATGCACAGAAGCCCAGGTGGCAGCTTTGCATATTTCAATGATCGGTACGTTTTTGAGGAAGGCCATGGAAGTGGCAATGGACCTTGTCAAATGGGTGCATATGAGTAAGAGTGGCTCAATGTTATGAGATCGGTTATAAGAGTCTGAAATCTTCTTGGATGCAGTCTGAAATCCATTTGGAAAGTCTCTGGCTGGAGATTGCAGAACCCTTTGATGTGTGTGCAAAAGATGAATATCTTCTCGGTCTTTCTGAAGAGTTTTGTTCTGTCTAGATAGGCGGTCAGAGCTCTTCTGACATACAGGGTATGTAGTATTGCGTCCTGGGGATTCATATGCTGATGGGGTAGAAGTCAGGGAAGTGAGTGGTCTGACTGATGTAAAATGCAGAAGAGATCGTAGGTAAACATTTGGAGTGAAGTCAAAGCATGACCTTTATCCTTAAAAAACACTGTGAATGGGCTGTATGCAGTCGGGGTCCCTAGTTCACCAACCCGTTGCACTGACGTGATGGCTATGAGGAATGCTGTCTTCATAGACAAATGGAGTAGCAAGCAAGAAGCCAGGAGGTTCAAAGGGTGGTCTTGTGAGGCATTTAAGCACCAGGTTGAGGCCCCATATTGGAGGTGGACATTGGACTGGTGGGTAGAGGTTTCCCAGCCCTTTGAGAAACCTTGTTATGGTCAGGTGGATAAAGATGGACTAGCCCCCTATAGAGGGGTGAAAGGTCATGATGGCTGCCAGGTGGACTCTTATTGAGCTCATTGATAAACCAAAAATATTTAGGGCTTAAGTGTAGTCTAGTATATCTGGAAGTGATGCAGTCCACTGGTGAAAGCTGTCTACAGCCACACCAACAGGCAAAAGGAGACCATTTCTGACAATACGTATATCAAGCAGGTTGTTTCCTGCTGTCTAGTAGCACACTTTTTACATTGTCTGAACAGGTTGTCTCTACCCCGTGAGCCATCAAATTAACCACGTTTTGAGATGAAGTGTCTTGAGATTGGAGTGAAGAATCCTCCTGTGCTAGTGGGAGAGGGAGGTGGGGAGTGTTGCGAAGAATGATCGGAGGGCAAGGAAGGTAGCTGTAGGAAGTAAGAAAACAACGTTTGCCTGGGCCATGTCGGGGGCTATTAGGATGACTCTGGCCCCATCTCTCTCTTGGCTATTAGGGGAGTCGGCGGGAATGCACATGGTAGGTTTGATGACCACTGAAGTTGAAAAACATCCCCTAAGGATTGGTGGCCCAATCTGCCTTTGAGCAGAAGTGAGTGCATTTTTTGCTTGCCTCTGTGGCAAAAAGATCTATCTGGGGGGTGCCCCATTGGTGGAATATGTGGGATCTATTTCCCATTCATGGTCTTGGAAGAATTGTCGGTTGAGTGCATCTGCAGTCACATTCTGGATACCTGGGAGACAGGCTGCTGTGACGATAATCTGGGTTTATATGCAAAGTTTGAGTGCCTCATTATAAAGGGCGGGAGATCTGGCTCCTACCAGGCAGCTGATGTAAAATATGCATGATATATTATCCATCATGATTTTTATGTGCTTTCCTTTTATTAGTAGTAGGAATCAGAGATAAGCATATCTGACTGCCTCGAGTTCCAGGAGACTGATAGGTAGCGTCGTCTCCTGCGACGTCCACTTGCCTTGGATCACCTAAGCGTCTAGATGCACTCCCCAGCCTAGCAGAGAGGAGTCTGTCATTATAATGACTGTAAGGGAAGGATATGTGAAAGGAACTCCTGTGCACACGTTGTGATGGTTCTTCCACCAATCAAGGTATTGTTTCACAAAGGCAGGTAGACAAAGGAGCATCTGTAGACTGTTTGGTGGTTGAATAAATGGTTCTGAGCCATCCATGGAGGCAGCATATTCTAAGTCAGGCATGCTTTGTCACGAAGGTCATGGCCGCCATGTGGCCCAGCAATTGAATGCAGTTCCTGACCATGGTGTGTGGACTAAGTTGAATCATGTTCGCTATGTTGGAGGGGGCCATGAACCTGTGCTGAGGAAGGTAGGCTCTTGCTGTCACTGAATCGAGATGTGCCCCTGTGAACTCTAGGCTCTGGACTGGGGTCAATGTGGATTTATGTATATTCAGTTGTAGACCCAATTAGAGAAAGAGGTCTATGGCCTTGGAAGTTACCCAAGACATCATCTTTATGGAGCAGCCTTTTAGTAACCAATTATCTAGGCAAGGGAATACTAAAATTTCTTTCTTGTGGAGTTAGGCTGCTACCACCACCATGACCTTCGAAAAGACCCCAGGGCAGATGACAGATCTAAGGAGAGCAACTCAATATTGGAAGTGATTCTGGCCAACAATAAAACGAAGGAATCATTTGTGGGATGGGTAGATAGCAATGGGGAAATACACATCTTGAGTGTCGAGGACTGGAAACCAATCCCCTTCCTCTAGTGAGGGAATTATCCTCTACTGTGGGTATCACCATTTTGAATTTCTACACCTTTACATAGGTGTGGAGTAGTCACAGGTCTAGGATGGGTCTCCAGTCTCCACTTTTTTTGGTACCAGGAAGTACCTTAAATAAAACCTCTGTGCTGCATGGGGACTGGTTTTATAGCTCCCCCAACATAAGAGAACACTTATTTCTTGGCACAGTACGCTCTCATGAGCGGGGTCCCTGCAGAGGGATGAGAAATGGGGGTGATTGGTGGAAGTTCGAAGTAGATTGTCTCCACAGATTATGCAATCTCCAAGACCCACTTGTCTGTAGTGATCAACTCCCAAGACCGCATGAAGTGGTGAAGGCGGTCACCAGGCAGGGGTGGAGGGAGGGGGGCAGGTGCAGTGGGAGAGGATGAGGATGGTAATTCAGACCCTTGACCAACATGTCAAAATTGCTGCTTGAAGATGGACAGGTCCAAGGCAGAAGGCTGAGAAGCGGATGGTTTCCTTCTCTGGTTCATATGCCTTCTAAGGGAGGAGGAATTGGGTTGGGGGGGAATCTCTGGGCTGTTTGGGACTTGAATTTGCTCTTGTATGAAGGGGCATAAATGTCAAGAGAATGCAAAGTGGCTCTGGAATCCTTCAATGTTTGCAGAAACTCATCCAGCGATCTGTGAACAATTTAGAACCGCTGAAATGAAGGTCCTCGACTGTGATCTGAACCTCCATAGGGAAATGAGAGAGCTGGAGCCAGGAGACTTCTCATTACCAACGCTTTAGCCATCAAACAAGCAGTGGTGTCAGCAGCATTGAGGGAGGCATGCAACATTGTTCTGGCCAATAGCTGGCCTTCTGCCATAAACACTTGAAACTGCTCCCTGTGTTTTGCAGATAGGTGGTCGACAAAGGATGCGAGTTTGATATGGTTATATTTTGCCATCAAGGCATGATAATTGGAAATTCTGAATTGAAGTGAGGCTGAGGAGTAAGACTTTCTCCCGAATAGGTCCAGATGCTTGCGGCCTTTATTGTGAGGTGCTGATTTTGTGTGGTGCTGCCTAAAGCTTTCATTCACCACATCTACCACCAGGGAGTTAGGTCAGGGGTGGAAAAATGAAAACTCCAAGCGCTTTGCTGGGACATAACGCTTTTTGTCCGTTCTTTTACATGTAGGCGGAATGGACACTGTACTGGTGTGTGCCAAACAATCTTTGCTGGATGTAAAAGCCTCATTAACAGGTAATGCTATACAGGCCACTGACGGTGAATGGAGGATATCGAGCAGCTTATGATGAGGTTCCGTAACCTCAAGTGGAATCTGTAAGGAGTCTGCAAGTCTCTTGATCAGATCCTGGAAGCGTTTAAAATCATCCACCAGGGATGAGAGGGGAGACATAGCTGCTTCATCCGGGGATGAAGAGGAGATATTGGCTGCAGGCGAAACCTCTTCATCAGCTCTAGCCTCTGGCTCCTCAAAAGATTCCTCCTGAGGGTCAGGTCTTCTTGGAGGGAGTAGGTGATGCCAACTGTTCTTGCCCATGGTGGGTAGTACTGGATGTCCGGAGAACTGTTGACTATAAACAGCCTGAAGTCCCAATATGGCCGAGGAGAAGCATAAGGCATTGGTGGAGGCACCCAAAGGTGCTCATACCAGTAAGGCACTGGTGGTAATCATGGGCCGTGAACAGCTGCAGCTTCAGTCAAAGCCTCTGGAAAGGGACCTCTGAAGGAGTGAGGAAGAAAGCCCTGGACTGACTCTTGTCAGATTGAGGTGAGGTCCTCAACAGAAGTCTTTTCCTCTGGTTCACTCAGGAATGATGGAGCGCCTAGAGAAATCTGAGGTGAAATAATCGGTGCCAGGAACACCTCAGGTGATCTGGATGTCCTCGATATCGAGAGCATGTCGGAGCTGAGCAGTCTCCAATATAAGCAGGTCCCGAGGAACATGGAGATCCTGCACTACTGCGAGGGGCATCAGTACCGAGGCTGACAAGTGTAGTACAGTAGTTGTGGCTGGGGGTGTTGTCAGTGCTGTAGATTTTGATGGTGCCAAGTGCTTTGTGCACTCTCAGGGAGGCGCAGTTGGAGCCCGAGCGGGCTTCTTCGGTACTGAGGGAGCAGAGGAAGAGCTCTTCTTCCTGCCTTTGTTGGATGCTGGTACCAAGGGTGTCTCTGAAGCTGAAGCCCTGCTGCCACACAGGCTAGCTGTGCTCTGGGTACCAGTGGGACCAGGAGTCTCGTTAGTACCTAACTGGAAAGCCGGTGGTGCCAGGGTAGCAACAACCTCGACTTTTTAGAGGTAGAATCTCTACCAGGGGAACCTGGGGCACGTTCCTTCGAAAGCTTGTGAGAGGAGTCCTGTATCTTCCTCTTGGCATCCTGGAAGTGTGGTGCTCCAAGACAGCAGACTTACCTGGGGACTGGTGTACAGTGGGGGTCCCTTGAGCTGCATCAGAGGCTGGATGTAGCGAGCGCCCCATCATAAGGAGGCGAAGCTTAATTTCTCTGTTTTTCCTGGCTCTTGATTTCAATGCCAGGCAAAAGTTATACTTTTGAGTGACATGCGACTTCGCAAGGCCCTGGATACATCATGAATGTCTGACGCTAACTAGGATCACCTCCTGGCATGATAAACAGCGTTTAAAGCCTGGACAACCAGGCATCGTCATGCAGACAGAAAATGTCTAACCATCTAAAACTTATCTAAATATAGTATAGAAAAGAGATTTTTTTTTTTTTTAAGTAAAGGAAATTATTGACTACAATGAAGTAACATTAATATTAACACAACCACTAACTAACTGTAAGGTTGAGGAGATCTGAAGGGACAACTACTAGAGGTCAGTCTCAGGCCAAGGTGATTGAGAAGGAACTGAGGGTGGTTTGCCTGCACAGTGCTATAAAGCAGGACGGGGCACAAGATTAATGCACACATAGTCCGAACAGACATTGCTCTGAAAAATCTCTGATTGAAGGCACAGGGGGTGCTATTGCACCTAGAGTGGAGCATCTGTAGGTACACTACTTGAAGAAGAACCCCTACATTCCACAGCAAAGTTAATTCATTGAATCTCCATGAAATATCCTTCATTCCCATCCCTCATGCTTCAAACACACATTACTATGACAGTTAAAATATTTATTGATGTACAATTCATCAATGATTATTTTCAGCAATAATTCTTAATTATGGATTTTTTTCACTATTCCCCACAGCCCAGCTCTATGAGCTTCAGCAGTTGTCTGAGCAGCCTAGCACAGAATCTCCTTCCCCTGCTCCACGTGTGTTTGGGAAGGAGGGAACTAGTAGTCAGCTTCAGTGGCTCATCTCAGCTATCAAGGTGTTGTCTGATGCTATATTTGCTAGACCAGGGGTTCGCAATCTTTTTCTTGCTGAGGTCCCCTTCAACATGCTATAAAAATGCCAGGGGCTGGAGGGCAGGGAGAGCGCGGGGCTCCAGGGACCCTTGGGCATAGGCATAGTTTTACTTCTATTGGGCAGAGGGGGGGCAAGGGCTGGTGGGGCTCGAGCCAACTCCGCTTGAGTTAAGTGCTGGGGCTTGGGGGAACCGGGTTTTAGCCGTGGGGCTCCACGGCTCTCCTGAAAGGGCTCATGGACGCCCAGGGGGCTGCGGACCCCCGGTTGAGAACTGCTGCTTTAGATAGCCCAGATGGCCATCACACACTTCTGGCTCTCTCTCTCTCTCTCTCTGAAAGCTGGACTTGAGCTCTGGCTCCCTGGCCTCCCTACCCTCCTGTTTCTATAGAACAGTGAAGGAAGCACTGTAATCCAGTTAATTCCCCATTGTTGGAAAGGGTGCAGGACAAGAGGCAGCTGAAGACAGGTCAGCTAGGAAGCAAAATGCTGAAATAATAATAAATAATGAATTCAGTTGTAGAATCATGGAGTTCACAAGCCCCGAGTGAGATGAAAAGGGCAGCTCACACCACTCAGAACTACTGTTCTAGGTTCCTTGCAGACTCAGATGGGCATCAATTACATTCAGTTCATGTTTCCAAGATTATCTTTGCAACTATGAGGGCCAGAAACTTTCATTTACAAAAAAATAAAAAAAATAAAAAAATGTAAGCTGAAATCCTGGAGTACAATTTTGTAGCAAGTTGCACAATCATGGAATACACAGGGCCCTGGCTGAGATGCTACATCCTTCTATGTACTTCTACTTAGGTTCCAATTAAACTACTGTTGAAGTCAATGGGAGTCTTTCAACTGACTTTAATTGTAGCTGGATAAAATTCTAATGCAGGGGTTCCCAAACTTTTTGCCAGCATGACCCCATTTTAATGAAGTATTTTCTTCCAGGACCCCAGACAACATGGAGGATGCCATTCTGCTCTACAAAATGGCATCCTCTGCATAGTGTGACCTCACATATCTGGTGTGTGCAAAATCACGCCGCATGGAGGATGCCATTTTGTAGAACAAATTGGTGTCCTCCACACAGCGTGACCTTGTATGTATGGTGCACGTGAAGTCACACTATACAGCGCATGCCATTTTGTAGAACAAAATAGTGTCCTCTATGCACCGTGACCTTACATGCAACATAGGTGCGAGGCCATGCTCTGTGGAGCAAAATGGCATAATCTGCACACTCGGGATTGCTGCAACCCCATCTGCTGATGGTGCGACCACATTTGGGGTCACAACCCACAGTTTGGGAACCGCTGCCCTAGGGGCTTGGAGCACCCTCTGAGAAACCTTGGTGTTGGATGCCACAGAACCAGGCAGAAAAACTTTTTGCTGACATTTCTTTGGTTACCAAGCAAAGTGAGGCCCTACATTAAACTGGATGGCATTTTTGTTTGTCTGTAATGCAATAGCTTTTGGGTACTGCATTCAATCAATTCCAAAATTTCAAGTAATGTTCTAGGCATGAGTGAGTAGAATTCCATTGATTTTGATGAAAATTGGAAAACTAGGAGGAAATGGGGGACAAATGGTTAGAAGACCTCTCAGCTTCAACCAGGTCTGTTATTGTCTACAGATTAAAGAACTAGTTGATGGCAGCCATTAACAACCTCAAACATAACAATGCCCCCATCTCAGCTCTGCTCACTGTCTGAGTTTAAAATGTCAACACCCTGAATGACTTATCTCCCATAGAGAAAGAAAAGGAGAAATAATATTATGTGGTGGATGGTGTGTGTGTGGGGGGGCACTCAGAGCCCCTAGCATGGAGAGAGGGAGAAATGGAGGGGGCACAGAATCCATGGTATGGGAAGGAGGGTGGCACACAGGGAGCTTGTGGAGGGACTGGATGAATCTAGAGAGCTGCTGGTGTATGCAGTGAGCTTGGCCTGCACTAGCTATGAAGTGTGCAACCCTCCTGTAACTACCCAACTGGGAAAGGTATCTAGAGGACAGTTAGAAGTTATATGCATTTGCGCATACACACACACACACACACACCATGTAGTGTACACTCTTCCCTCACGCCAGCCAATGATTCCACTGACTGCAGAGCACATATCCAAAAACTATATGGGAATTGCTTCAAAGGCCTGTTGACCCTTGGTGTGGTTACCAATGCTATTATTACCCTTATCCTTGTGAATTACCTGTCCCAAGAAGAGATGGGGAAGCTTGATGGATTTTGTAACAAGTGACTTAAGGCCCAAACCAAACAGAAGAGTAAAACAATTTTTCAAAATCCCACTGGATTTGTGGTGGGATTGTGAAGAAGTTCACAGAGTCATTCACCTGCATCATTGAGCCACTTTTCCAGAAGTGGCTTTAACTTGCACATGTTTTTAAAGCTGAGGTTCAAGGCTTCAAAGCGAGAGATGGTAGTTTGGCTGAAGTCATTTCCATAGAGTTTGCCCATAGCGAGCCCAACATCACCCTGCACAGAGAGAAAGATAGAGGGATTCATTAACGTATGCCAATCCAGATGATGATAAAAAAGATTCAGTCTTTCCAAGTCTCACTCTCTTTAATCTGAACTCTTTCCAGGATATCTCAGGTGTCTTTGGATTGGTTCTACATTATCACGGAGCACCACATCCCACCAAATATTAATTCAAGCATTTACAGCAAACACTATAACTCCTGGCAGCAGAATTGAAGATGTACCTACTTAACCCCAAAAAAGAGAAATTAAAATAAAAGAATTGGGAAATACTAATTATTTCAGGGCAACAATTCAGTGTAACATCCTGGAGATGGTGAGAGGATCAGATCTGTCCATAAACCAAGGTACTCATCTCAACTTTTACTGGATTTTATATTTTGAGGTTCAAACTGAGCCTCTCCAGCGGATCTGTTTCAGAAGCAGAAGAAAAAAGTTAAACTGTTCTCAATAATGGTCAACTATTCCATCAACATCACATGTCTGTCCAAAGAGAAGTCAGGAAATTTGCAGCCACCCAGACCATCATTACCACTACATCTGGAGTTATTACTTTTCCAAACACAGGGTTTTGACTCTGTATCAAGCATTCTGCTTGCACTAGCATTTATACATAAAAGGATCTTAAAGTGTTTTACGCACAGGGGTGGGCTCTTATCAAATTAAATCAAATAGTAGGGAGTCCCATCAGTAATTGGACTGGAGACCTCCAAAGAAAACCCAGTGTGGCCTGATGCCTCAGAAGAAGATGTCTCTATCCTTTTAGTAAGTAGTGAGTTACCCATCTTGCAGGTAGCTCAAGAGCACTATTCTTCAGGAGCTATCATTTTAAAGTTTCATTGGAAAATTTAATTCCTGTTTGTGGTCACTAAAAATCCTTTGGCAGTTTGTGCAAAGGCAAAGGTCCTGCCCATGGTATATACTTTAAACCACCTTAAAGAAAACAGCATGGTATAGGAGGAGTAGTTAATATAGTTTAAATCTACAAAATTTAAAACCTGTTTTACAATAGAGCTGAAAAATCCTTAAAAATAATAATAAATAAAAAGATTGAGGGGGTTGGTTGGGTTGAACACATTGTAGTTTAAAAGTGATTTAGTTGGATTGTGAACAGTGCTTACTGTATTCTCCTCTAAAGCTAGTCCCACAACCCAGCCTCATACCAACAAACTAAGGGAATGAAGAGTAGCTACTTCCAAGCCAGGGAAAAAGAACAGGCAGCCTGGTAAATTGCACAACACATTTAAAGGGGAAAAAAAAAAAAAAAGATACCAATGTGGATTTGAAAAGTAGACTAAAACGACTGATGGTTCACCAAGCTACGAGGTCAGAAGAGGAAACCTGTATGAATTGTGAGATGTTACCTCATATGTCCCATAATTCTTTGTATTCCAAAGCCCATTAACTGGCTCCCAGAGAGGCAATGTGGATGCTCTAGCAGGGTTTATGCAGCTGAAACCTTGCTATTTCAACCATTTTGGAGATGGCTCTGATCTGTGCTTAGATTGGACAGATTTATTAGGAGGCTTGTGACAGTCCCCTGAACAACTTCCAACTCTGCTATTTATGCTCTTCCTACCAATATTTGCCCTTTGGTTTAACTTAAATAAGGAACGGTTATCTACCTTGTACAGTATCTGGAGTTCTTTGAGATGTGCGTCTGTATGGGTGCTCCACTTCAGATGTGCACACATTTGTGCACTCTTGACTGGTGATTTTCATCAGCAGTGTCTGTGGGTCTGCACCTGTGCCCTAGATATCCTTATGCTATGGTACAAGGATATATGGAGGGTGGACCCACTGCCACTCCTGTTCCTTCTCAACCAAGGAAGTCCAGTGAGAAGAGACTGAGACAGACAGGAAGTAGGGTGGGTAGTGAAGAATCCACGGGGGGGGGGGGGGGGGGGAGGGGGACGACATCTTGAAGAACTCCAGTTACTGCACAAGGTAAGTAACCTCTCCTCCTTCTTTGAATAGAGTCCCTATGGGTACTCCACTTCAGGAATTCCTTGAGCAGTACCTCAGTTATGGAGGAGGGTGCTGATGAGATAGAATGAGTACAGACTATAGAATGGCATCACTGAAAACCACATCAGCTCTGGAAGCAGGCACGATAGCATACTGCTGGGAAAACGTGCACTGGAGATCAGAGGACTGCGCTGCAAATGTGAGAAATGCTTTTCTCACATTTGCAGAGCATGCTTTTCGGTAGGGCCACAGAGGTAGACTCAGCCTTGGTGAAACAGGCAAACACTCTAGAAGAGGGACAGGTTTCTGAAGCATTATAACAGGTCAAGTTACATCCCAAAACATATTTGGACAGTCTTTGCGTAGAGATAGGATGCCTCTTCATTCATTCTGTGATCAAGATTAGCTTAAAGGGTTTAGTCTGGTTGAGGTAGAAGGCGAAAGTCTTTCCTATACCGAGTATGGAGGTTTGCTTCTTCTCTTGACGAGTGAGACTTGGGATAAAACACCAGTAGGTGAATTTCCTGATTGATGTGGAACTGTGAGTAAAGACTGAAAACCTTTTGGGGAGGGGGAAGTGAAAGACTGCATGGCAGCCAGGTGAACCTTAATCAAGCTCAGCAATAAATGAGTGTTTTTTAAATTTGGAATGTAATGGAGAATGTGGGTCAGGCAGGACTGGAGAGGAGCCTGGAAGCATTTCCACTTCTGCAGACAAGTCTTCTTTGTTGTGGGTTTTCTACTATTAAGCAGTACTGTTTGTACACATTTGGGGAGCAGTCCTGTTCTATACGAGAGCACCATAGAAGCCAGGCCTTGAGGTGCATGATGAAGCCTGACTCCTGCATGAGGAGATTCGCTGTCCAGGAAGGCAGAGAGAGGTGGTTGCCAAGACACGTAAACCAACTCTGAGAACCACATCTATCACAATCACAATGGTGCTATAAGAATGGCTACTAATGTTTCCTGTTTCAATCTGTTTAGGATCTTGAGAAATAAAGACGTTGGGGGATAAGTGTATAGCAATACATGAGGCAAAAGGATGACTAGGGCATCTCTCGCTGAGTTGCATCTGTGCCCTCCCCTTGAAGAGAAACATCTGCACTTTGCATTGGATGATGTCATGGAGAGATCTATCTCCGGATGACCCATGGTAAGACATATCCTTTTGAATACCTCATTATTCAGCTCCCACTTGTGGTCGATGTGGATATGGCTGCGGAGAGAGTCCACCATTGTGTTCTGCAGTCCTGGTAGATAAACCGCTAAGATCTACATGCACTGTGATATGCACCAGTTCCATAGTCTTATGGATTTGGCACATAATGACTAGGATCTTGCTTCTCCCTGTTGACTGATATAGTACCTTGCTGCTCTGTTGAGTATTATTTGTATTGTGTAGCCCCTGATGTGGAGTAGGAAGATCTGGCAACATAGTGAACCGCTCTAAGCTCTAGTATGTTGATATGAAGGATTGGCTCCTGAGAGGTCCATATGCCCATAGTTGCTAAGTTCTAAAAGTGTGGGCCTCAACTTATCAGAGAGGTGTCCATTTGTGATGATCGCTGTGGGCAGAGGCTGCAAGAACAGAACTCTCACACATACTTTTTGTGGCTCCTTCCACCAGTTTAAAGAGAACCAAGAACCCTTGAAGGTATGGACACCTGCTTGGATAGACTATGCTTGTTGGGAGATTGTAGACAGTTCTCAGCCACACTTGAAGACATCGGGAGTGTAATCTTGCTAAGGCTATCACAAAGTACAGGATACCAGAGGGCTCAGAAGTTGTAGGCAAGTAGTTGCTGTGATTTGAAGCTGGACTTTGGGGCAAACCTATCTGTGTGCAAGTATGCTCTGACAGTGGATGAATCCAGAGTGGGCCCCAATGAAGTCAATGCATTCAGTGGGTGAGTGACGATTTTTCCACATTGAGGCGGAGGCCCAGGGAGTGAACTGAAATAGGAGCTTGCTGGTTGCTTTCTGTATCTCAAGAAAGGAATGACCTTTTTAGGAGTCAATTGTTCATGTAGGAAAAGAAGATTATTCCCATTTGGAGAAGATGAGCTGCATCTGTTGAGAGGACTTTGCTAAAGATCCTTAGGGCAGTGGAGAGGCTGAAGGATATGACGCAATACTAATAGTGATCCCTGCCCATCACGAAATGTAGGAAAAACCTCTGCAAGGGGCCCATGGCTATGTGAAAATAAGCATTGTGAAGACTGAAGAACAAACCAATCTCCCAGATCCAGGGAGGGAATTGTCCCTGCTAGGGTTACCATTCTGAACAACTGTGCATAGATGAAGGTGTTCAAAGTCCTAAAGTCCAGAACTGGTCTACATCCCATTCTTATTTGGAACAAGGAAGTATCAGTTATACAACCATTTCATGATGAAGCCCAGTGGAACAGGTTCTATCACCCCCATTGTTAGGAGGGACTGGATCTCCTGCCTCAAGAGACACTCGTCAGAAGGGCCCTGAAGAGGGATGGGGAAGGATGGGGCAAGCAGGAAGGAGATGAACTGAATGGAAAAAATGTACAGAAATCACCTCCAAGGTCCATCTGTCTGAGGCGATGAGCTCCCAGGAAGGTAGAAAATTGGAAAAATGACCCTCATAGGGTTGGAGGGGAGATAGACGCAGTGTAGGATCTGGAGCAAGAGACAGTTCATGACCCTAGACCAATGGGTCAAAATAGTTGTTTTGAGGATGTTGCCCACTGGCAAGTCATTGTAGAGGTTGCCCTCTTTCTTAATGACTCTAGGCTTATTTTTGCCAGGTTGAACTGGTTTCATGAGCTGGTAGTGGACTGGGCGAGAGAGCTGAGCCATCTGTGATACACTGCATTTTTTCTTTGTTGCAGGTGTATAAATGCCCAGAGATCATAGTGTCACCTAGGAGTCTCTAAGTGAATGAAGAGACTCGTTTGTGGCATGACTGAACAACTTGGGCTCCTTGAAGGGGTGGTATTTTTGTATCTCCCAGGGGAGACTGGAGGATTACAGTCAGGAAGCTCAGTGCATGACTACTGCTATAGTTATGGAATGTGCAGCTGTATTGGTGGCATCAAATGAGGCTTAGAGAGAAGCCTTGGTGATTGTCTGGCCTGTTATGAGGGCTTGGAATTCTTCCCTCTGGTCCTTTAGCAGGTGTTCAATAAAAAAAGAAACCTTGGAATATTTTGCAAAAATCGCATTTTGCCATCAGGTCTTGATAATTGGCTACTCTGAACTGCAAAAAGGCACAGGATTAGCTTTTGCAGCCCAACGGTCTAGCTGTTTTAGCTCCTTCTCAGATGGAATCAAATGGGATCGATGTTGTCTACTTCATTTGACGACAGGACAAAGGGGGCCAGTCATGAGAAAACCCCTAGTTACCACCTGAGATGGGTGCTGGAACAAGGACAGTACCTAGGGAAAGGATTGGACCAGACTAGGAAGGAGTTTAGTCTGTGAAAGAAGCTTATTGGAACACCTCTGAGGGTGAGATATTATTTGTAATCAGTTTCTTAATGTATTAGGTTTAGACTTGCGTGTTTTTACTTTATTTTGCTTGGTAACTTACTTTGTTCTGTCTGTTATTACTTGGAACCACTTAAATCCTACTTTTTATAACTTAATAAAATCACTTTTATTAGTAAACCCAGAGTATGTGATTAAGACCTGGGGGAGCAAACAGCTCTTCATATCTCTCTATCGGTGTTATAGAGGGCAGATAATTTGTGAGTTTACCCTGTATAAGTTTTATACACAGTAAAACAGATTTATTTGAGGTTTGGATGCCACTGGGAGCTAGGTGTCTGGGTGCTGGACTCAGGTAACCTGCAGAGTTGTTTTCACTTAAAGCCTGCAGCCTTGGGGACGTGGCCCAGACCCTGCGTCTGTGTTGCAGCAGGCTAGTGTGTCTGGCTCAACAAGACAGGGTTCTGGAGTCCCAAGCTGGCAAAGAAAACGGGCTCAGAGATAATTTCAGCACATCAGGTGACAGTCCCAAGGGGGTCTCTGTGACCAAACCCATCATAGTGGTGTTTCTTCTTCCCCTGCTGTCACTAGCTCTTCTACAAGTTGTTCCTGTGGAGCAGGGTCCAAGGATGGTGGTGGTGATTTTTGGTGCGTCCTCTTATGAAATGGAACATTGTAGGAGTTAGTCGCCAGACGAGACCGATGAGCTCCAATAAGACCACTGAGATAGGTCATTAGAGAAGGGGCAGTACACCCAGGGTTCTCCTTGCCAGGTTTGCCAGCTGTATGTCCTGCAGGGGGTTTCTTGCTCAGGGTGCATCTCAAGGGAGGGAGGCTTATTGGAGAAAAACTGATTTCAAGGCCCTAAAATAAAAGGCGCCCCTCAAAAATGCAACAGGTAAAATTACTAGCAAGGCTTTTTAATAATTTACAAGCATGATGCTAGAACTCTTGAGCAAAAAAAAATTCCCCTAAAAACCGATGTATGAAGATGACAAGAAATGCTGACATAGGTCATTGTATTCCCTCATAACTTACCCATTCAAATAAAAAAATAAAGGTTAACGAATAATGTAGAATGGCATTCATGATACACATATGCTGATTTATGACATGGAAATATTAAGATGAAGAATGTTTGAATGGTAAAAATAGGTTGAATAGGTTGAGTTTGGATATGATAATATTTGTGCCAAGGTCTTGGCCTAGCTTTTGCCTGCGTGAGTATTGCCTCTTTTTCTATTATATAGATTTGTTTAGATAATACTTCTTGCTGATTGGATAAAGGTGATGTTTTGTTAGTGTGCTGGAGGAAGTTAAATAGTGTAATAGAGTGGTTTTCAACCTGTGGTCCGCAGACTCCTGGGGGTCCGCAGACTATGTCTAAGATTTTCAAAGGGGTCTGCACCTCCACTTGACATTTTTTAAGGGGTCCGCAAATGAAAAAAGGTTGAAAAGTACTGGTATAATAAATACACAAAATGCAATGCTAAAAGTCCCTATTACTGGGACAATCAAGAGCAAGGTGATATGAGGACATAATGACATAAAAATAGTATAAACAGCGAAAGTTGTGTAAAAAGCTTTCACATGCATATTGTCTGGATTATGCAAGATACAATGCTTAATGTTGATTGGGGGAAAGCTGATGAATACATAATATGAAAAGGTATAAAAAAACCAAGTGAATAAGGGCCCAAGTCCAGATTGCCAGTTCAGAAACTAAAGGAATGGGACTGGAGGACTGGACCGGAGAACAGGGACTGACCATGAAGTGCAGGAGAGCTTCCCAGTACCCCAGAACTTGGTAACTTGAGTCCCTACCTGTTCTGTCTTATCTGTTTGTTGTCTGGCATAAATATATGTTGAGAAACTGTCAGAATTATTGTCACTTATAATTTATAAATAAAGATGAAAATTAATTAAGCCTAAGTTGGGTGTACTCAGGATGCTGTTACTCACTTCTTACAGGCTGGACCAGGAAAGTAGAGCATTGTATGGCCACCTCAAAATCAGTTGAGATGTCATCCCTGTGTCCATCAGAGGGGCAAGTGGTGTTGGTACCAGGGACGCCGGAACCTACATAGAAGTAGAGGGCCCCACTGGCGTTGGGACAGTGGCCCAGCCCCCATTCTTCCTCTTCTCCTGGAGCCCTGTCCCCTGCTCCTCCTCCTCTCCTTGAGGCCCCAACCCCGGCCAAGCCGGAAGCCAGAGCTGGGACGTGGTAAGAGCTGCCCCGGGAGCCAGTACTGCTGTGGGGAGCCCTGGACCCTCCATTTGCCCTTGGCGGGGAGCTGGGGTGCGCTGCCCAAGGCACAAGGAGGGTCCAGGGCTCCCCACAGCAGCTTGGGTTCTCTGGATGGCTTTTACCATGGTCTGTCTCTGGCTTATGGCCTGGCCGGGGGGTGGGGCCTCAGGGGGAGGAGGAGGAGAGAGGGGGGCCCATGGTGGTGGGGGGCTAAAGCCCACCTCAGCCCCCCACTGGGAAGAGACTGGGGATCATCTTAACAGCTCTACTGCTGTGAAGCATAGCCCCCTGCCACCACCACTCCACGCCTGCCCATGTTAAAAAATGGGCAGGCATGGCCCTTCCACTTTTAAAAGTAGGGGGGCTATAGTCCCCCTGGAGTCCCCCCCCAACCCTGGTATAGGCACCTGTGGCTGGGTACAAGGGATCAAGTAGGCACTGCAGACCAGAGAGGATCTTGTAACTGCATCAGTACCAGAAGTAGAATCTTGGTTGGCTGGTGAGACGGTACTGGAGGATATGTCTATACCAGCCAGAAACTCTTCTCAGTATGCTCCATGGGTTTGTGTGGAACCAGTGACCACATCAGTACTGAGGATGAGTCACCACAAGTAGGGTAGATCAATTCCAGGAGGTAAGTTGGTATTAGCAGAGAGTATCTCTTAGTAACTCTGAGCAATGACTACTCAGGTTCTTCTAGGATCCAAAGATCCTTGTGGAAAAGGAGCCTGGACAGTACCGGAGACTCCAAGTAAGGACCGTCAGGTGGCACTGGCACTGGGTGGCACTGGAAATGGTACTGAAGTGCTATCTGTGCACTCTTCTTTGCTGGCTGTGGAAGGTAGTATCAATGAAGATTTCAGCTTAACTTTAAAGTCACTGTGTTTCAGAGGTGCTGGGTGCAGTGCCAACTCTGGTGTTTACAACATGGCTTCTCAGTACGTGGTGTGGTTTTCCTAGCCAGTACCAGGGTCTTGGTACCAGAGGAGACAGGGGCCTCAGAAGAACCCTTGTTTGGATGCAAGGTCTCCTGAGAGCTGAATCAACAGGGTGATTTTTTCCTTCTTTGACCCCATTTTGGGGAACAGAATCTCTTGTTTTTTTATGATCTGAGCAGTTCTGAGGGGTCCCCAAGATGTCTGTTTACTGCAGGAGCGGTGATGGTCGCCAGGGCTCTTTGAGTAACTGAATCCAATATATAGAAGGGGGAAAGGCAGTCCGACTCAGACCCTGCAGGTCCCAGGCAACATTTCAACAAAAGTTTTAGCCTGTCGTCCCTCAATTTTTAGGTCTACTTTTAAATCCTGAGCAGATACATTTGGAGGGGATGAGAGTCTCTCCAAGGCAGTGGAGGCAGAAGCATCTGTTGCTGCAGGGAAAAAGACCTATGGCATGTGTGGCAGGGCTTGAAGCCCAGGATCATGGGCATAACCTGTTACTCAAGACCATGAATTGAGGCCTAAGAAAAAACAAACGAGAATGGAAGGCGCACTCCCCCCAAATACAAACTGTGCTAAATAACAGAAAAATAAACAAAATAAACTACTAACAGAGTAAGAAAAAATAAGCAAGAGAAATAGCAAACAGCTTGGCAAGCTAACAGATTCTACCACATTCTCTCAAGCTGCAGGCAGTTGAGAAGGACCTGCAGTGGTGGTGACTCTGCTCCCCCAAATATCCTCATACTGGAGCAGAGGGATATCTAGGGCACAGACAATCTCCAATCACGAGTGCACGTGTAAGTGCACATCCTGAAGTGGAGCACACATAGGGATACTACTTGAAGAAGTAGTTATTCATTTCTTTGTGAACAATTTCCCCCAAAGAGTATCATTTCAGTGACAGGTGAAAGCATTACTGTATGGGAATTAGCAAAGAGTCACCCACCTCTGAAGTAGAGGATAAAGATACTTTGCAATAAACAAGTTTGATCCACTTCATAGAACGATTGAATCCTCTTACAGACCAATGAAAACAAATATGGAGCACAATATGAGCAGTTACACTTCATTAAAATAGCGTCATTCGTGCCAGAAGAGAGGTGACAAAAGATAATATTCCAATCCGTTTGTATTACATCACAAGATATTATAGTAGTAGGAACACATCTAAACTAGTCAGTGTGGATGTAGGTAATGTCTGTATTTCCAGGATTATCAGCTATCTCAGACGGAATACTTTGCTTGGATTTAAATGCATCAAACATGCAGCTATTTTTAAAAGAAATTAAATTATATAAAACCCCTAAATTAATCTGACTTGGACACTTACTTTAAAATGATAAAGAACTATCGTAAGTCAAAACCAGTTTATTATATTACCCCAAAATGGAATGTAATAGGAAATTAGTGTACAATACAAACTAGATCCTTGTAATTATTTTTGAAAAGAACAAAAGTAAATCCGATGAGTTTGAAAATAACCTACTATGTCATTGGCAATGAATTTTTCTGTTATCCTTTGGCATGCAATCTAATTATGTAACTATAGGAAACCTTAGTAATAAAATCCTTAATTACTACACAATTATGTAATTAGGTAATAGTTATCATTAAACACTGCCTAAATTATGTATATATTTACTCAAAGAATGGATCAATCAAGTAAATACTATGTCATTTAGAACAGTTTTTTTTTTTTTTTTTTTTTTAAACAAAGGGAAATTGCCTTTGTATTATACTGGAATTGTGATACTAAGCTCAAAAGCCAGGGCTGATCTAGAATCCTTGAGTTATTGTGTCTGCTTTTTCCTCCACAGTACAAATTCAGGACAGTGTCAGTAAGGAGAGTTAACCCTTAACTTAAAAATCCTGGTTTCTGCTGCATAATCATTTCACAATGACACAGCAAGGCAGGCTAATTGTCACAATTGTGATGAGCACAAACTAGAAATCCTCGGTCAAGCAAGAGAAGCTATTCTATTCAATATGGGTTCTTTATACCATGCTTATCACCATAATATCTGAGTAACTCCTTCACCTCATGAGGGAGAGACTGAAGTATGATCATGTCAACAAAACTCTCTTCATCTTACGAAGAACAACCTGTTCTTGTGCGGTAATAAAGATTCTGGCAGGAACTTGTATTATGAACCCTGATTTTTCAGGCATTTAGAATGTTGTCGGAAAAATAAATCTGACCTTGGACATATGCTTTCAGCTACAGCAGGTTCACTTCTTCTGAATTCACAAACAATTGGATTGGCTGCTTTGAATTCAGACTTCTGATTTTTGTTTGCTCCTTCCTCTAGCAAAACATGCTAATGTTTAACAGCATGCTACTAGACTTGTTGATAGGGACATAGGATTTTAATTTTTAAGAGGACAAAACATTTAATTTTGATATTTTCAAGAAGGAACTCCTGGATCCAAGCATAGCGTCACTTAGCAACAAGAAAATAGAACATATAATCATACTTTGCACTACTAATAGCACCTTTCATCCAAACATATTCAATATATTCAAAATTACTTTCTTCAGCTTGGGTTCTTGTGCTCTGACTCCACCCACCTAAATGGATTTCACCATCAGGCTTTAGGTAAGCAGACAAGTGAACCTTTGCTCTGATGAGCCCTATAAGTTGGAAGTTGCTTTCCCTTAATTTTCCTCTATCTTCACTTAAACACTGCTAAATACTTAATAGCAAAAGTGGGGTTTTGTTTTGTTTTTTAAGAACTCAGGAGTCCGGGCACCTACTTCCTTGCTCTAACCCTAAAACAGTTCATTCCTTATCATCAATTGTTTACATATGAACCTGGTGAAAGAAAGAAGATTGATAAGCTTGTCTTCAGAGTATTCAATGTGGACACTATTCCAGCGTGGTGATCAAACCTCATATGCTTTCTTCAAGTTTATTATTTTCTTATTCAACTTGTCTTTTCAAAACTTGTTTCTGAATCATCTTTTAAGATTTCTCCTCTGCCATTTGAGTTCTCATTTGCGGATCCTTGCAAGCCTTAAACCTCAAATACAGAATCACTAATATTTAATAGGAAAATGAGTTCAAATGATAAAAACCTTCAACATTTAAAGCAGCTTCAAACACTTAGAACGGTGCAGTGTGCTATATGATTTAGAGGTTGCATTTCTGAGGGCAGCTTTTAAAGTGTTTTGACCTATTCTTTTTAAATCTTCTAGGCCGAATAGCGCACATTCAATGACAGCCTGAGCTGGTAAACGCATGCACCTGCTGGGAAAATGGCTTCCTTTTAAAACCAACAAGGGAGCAAGTAAGATGTGTATGGCCTTTTCTGTTCTTTCCTAGAACCCTCATATAGAAGGGAAAGACAAGAACTTAATTCTATTTAAGAAGGCACTGCTAAGAGGGGGTGCTATTGTCCCCTCTCTCCAGATCTGAAAACTGATTTAACCCTATACTGGGAGGTATAGTGTTACTCAATTTTACCTGAGTGAATCCAAGTTTGATCCGTCTTTGTTTGAAAGTCTTGGCAAACTGCTCAAGCTCCTCAAGGTCACTGGGCTCCTCCAAGCTGGGAGTGTCAATTCGCTTTGGTGTTGATTGGCTCTGTGGAAGTGGCTGAATGGGGGTTGCTGCTATTGTGCGCGTTGGGGTTGCTGGCTGTTGAGGGCAGGAGACAGGAAGAGGAAAAAAAAACAAACAAAGATTTTTTTTTTAAACACAAAATAGTGGAAATAAATCTCACTAGGGAGTCCAGATTCCCACAGGAGACAGGTTGGATACTAATATATATACCATTTCTAATAAATCCAAAAGTGCTCTCAAATTTATTGACATTGCTCAAATAAAGGCCACCACAATCCACTGTACTGTATTAGTATACAGTCTTTCAAGAAGGACTCTGTCAAAACCAGCCAAGGAAAAACAAAAGATACACTGTACCGGTTTACCAATGCCTTCTACCTGCTCCAAGAACAGTTCAACATTACTCTTAATACATTTCAATACTTTTGGAGAGTTTGGCATTCATCCCCTTTAATTATTTTAAAATTCAATTTACTGAGGGTGCAGTATCAAGTTGACAGCTCTACAGACTCAAGTCCTCTATTTTTCCTCAGAACAAGGTCAGCAAAGGCAGCAGCAGCACAAATATCCCTAACATTCCCCCTTGTGAATGTGACACAACCTTGACCTGGAGGGACCACTTTGGGGAGGGCGGTTGGGGAGGGGAGAAGTTTGTTCTCCTTGGCACCTCTGCTGAGACTGCTCACAAGAAGAGTATTTATAATGGTGACATTATATGGCAATAATTCCTCTTAAAAAAATAAATGAAACAACTCGCAGAAAAGAATTTCTTTTAGGTCTCTGATTTTCCCAGCATAACCAGATAGTTTCCTAGGAAACTACTGAAAAGTTTGCTATTCCTGACAATTAGGCTATAAAGATCATTTCCCAATATAAAAGTAGGAATACAGGGCTTCAGTAAGAGCCCGAGATATGTCTGTGCGCTATGGAAACCACACTCAGGCTAGGTTTCACACAATCAAAATATATTAAGAGAACATTGGGGTTGCACAGTTAAGGTTTTGCACACAATCTGAATGTTGGAATTTCCTGAAGTTTGGGTGCTTTACTCCACCTCCTTCGGTGTATGCATTGTTAAAATACAGAGCTGAATCCTCTTCTTTGGCCAAATTCTGTTCAGTGCCGCTGAGGGGCTTGGGCAAAGATGGTTTTATGCCATTTTATGCCCTCGGCCCAATTCTGATGCTGTTTATGCCCCCAATGCAACACAGAGAAGCCTCAATATCGCTCTAAATTGCGTTGGTTGGTAATAGCCCCCAAATGGCCATTCCATAGCACCTCAGTGCTACAGCCATATCTCCTACAAAGCTGAACCTCCAACTGGCTCACTAAGGTGGCTTTCTACTTGGGTTAGCGCTAGTGATATTCTGCAATGCAGAGCAGGTGGTTCGGGGGGCGTGGGGGAGAGGATTTAGGCCACTGTCTTTAATTACACAATCACGTATTATTGCTCAAATAATATACAATCTTTTCAAGAAGTGTAGATACATATGTCGCACACTATTTCCCCCCCCCCAATATTTTAAACTTACTTAAGATATATTGGACTATACAAACGTATCTGACTTCAATTTTTATTGAAGTTCTTTTTTTCCCCTAGGTTACATATTAGAGCAAATCTTTGTTAGGGACACGTGAAGCTCCCCAAGCTGTGAACTAGAATAGCTAATTTCCACTATTCTGCATTGTATATAGAAAATGTAGTAAGCAATACAAGTACAGTTACTATGTACTTTTCATATATGGGACTTTCACAGACTGTAACAGACGCAATAGTATGTGCTACAAAATACTACCTGCATTAAAAGAAAAACATGTGATAGTTATTCTGTTATTTCAGAAATAATATGTGATCATATAATTAGAGACTATTGTAACGCACAAACACAAGCAAGCAGAGTTAAAGCTGCAGGCACTTTAACATTACTTTTCCAGAGTTTTGAAAGCTTAACCGTAGAGCTTTAATAGGCTCTTAAAACAATTTTTTAAATGTTTCTTTCTTCTTCTTTTTTTTTTTTTTAAAGAAATAAATAAAGGAAAAACAGCTAAAAATTAGCTTTACTCTCCTGCTGACTTGCAAAAGATTGGCAACAATATAGAATTCTTTGGCTAGAAAATAGACCACTTTGCCCCAGGATCTTTGGAAAACTTCCAGGAGAAACCCTCTCTTGCACACTTTAGAAAGCCCTCAGCCCTTTTCCTGCAAGTTTTAGGAACTCTGAGAACCTTATAAAGAAGTGGAGGAATTGATGCTAATGTTCCTATGGACATGTTGCCTTAAACCCCACACATCTGCCAAGTAAGCAGCTAAATTAACTGCACACTCCTGAATAGTATGGCCTCTTTTAGCTGTGTAAAGTATATGCAAAAATTATTCTAACTATATAACATGAAGTTTTCAGTCTTATAATTTAGTCAAATCAAAAATATTTTTCACTAGAACTGTTCAAGGCATTTTTACTCAATGAGGGCTATTTCCATGCCAAATATCAGTATATAGCCCTTAGGTTTTAAATCTATTAAAAACAAGGTTGCAAAAAATGTTTAATATAATGGGAAAAGGGTATTGTTCCACCACTCCACTTGTACTCAAAATTGACTCAACCATTTTTGTTCAAACTACTAAAAACTTCCACCTTTAGGAAAAGGCCAAGCATGGAAAATTTCAGTCCAAAGAGTAAAAGTTTTGGTAAATTATGAGTGAATGAAAACATGGAAATCTGACGGGAAACTATTATGCAGCCTTAATATGACGATAATTATCACTGCAGCTGGCACTTCTGTTGTATTGTAGTCATCTAGAAAAGTGAGAAGACTAAGTAGCTTAACTTCCATTCTTAAAACAAATATATATGTGCCCATCTTGCACATTAGTTTGAGTCCCTCAAAGAACTGCTGAAAAACTGCAGAAGGAAAACTGACCTGTGAGGTGAGGGTGATGCTTGGCTGAGACTGCAGGAGGTTGGCTTGGCTTTGCTGAGGTAGTTGCGTTAAGAGATTCTGCGCTTGCAGGAGACCTGAAAAGAGGTGGTTTGGCAAATAGTTTCAGAAACTTTAGAAGCAGTCTGATATGAAACACTCATTAAAAAAAAGGAGATAGATGAGAGGCCGACATCTCCAATGTCTTTAATTCTCAGTCCACAATTCCCCTGCATTCCTCTAAAGCATAGGGACATTCAGCATTACTTTGGCTGTGATGCAGACACAATAAGTGCTGACTGGGGCTGCACTTATATTATATGTAGGAAGTGTTTCATCTAATGACAGTACTATCAGCTTAATGCCTGGGAGGTGTCATTTGGCCTTCCCTTTCTGGTTTGGTACTTAAACAGTTAGTAGACAGCTGAGGGTTGAAGAACCAAGTACAAATAAACTGAAGCCACTGATGAAGGTGATTAAATGTTACACTCTGCACAATACATTTCAGCTGTTGGAACATCCCTTTAGAATGAATGAAGAATGAAATGGCTTTAGCAGACTAAAGTAGTATAACACACCGAAGAAACATATCCAATCACTTGCAAACACAAAACAGAGAAATAACAACTACTCCTTTCTAAAGAGTCAGTCGATCTCAAATGTTAGATAAGGTACTGAACATTCTTTAGGTTGCACCACAAAAATTGAGGTTACTTATCTGTAACTGGAGGTTCTTTGAGATGTGTGGGCCCTATCTGTATTTCACAGGTGGGATACACATGTGCACCATGAGTCCAAGTTCAGAATATTTTGCAAATAGCGTCCATGGGCCCACACGTGCACCATAGCTCTCCTCATGCTCCGAACCAAGGGCATAAAAGATGGTGTGGGCCAATGCCTCTCCAGTTTCCAACCTTACCACTGTTCAAACAATCCGCAGCAGAGGGGATGAAGGGTGTGTACTGGAATACAGATAGGGACCACATGCCTCAAAGAATGTCCACAGTTACAGATAAGAAACCTCCATTTCTTCTTCGAGTTAAGGTCACTATGTGTATTCCACATGTGGGACATTAACAAGCAACAGTCAACAGGGAGCGGGTACGAGGACACAGAAGTGATGGCTGATTGTAAGCACTGCTGTCCTCACAGCTATATACACAGTTGATGACTGGAATAGAGTGCAATATCTTGTGAAGGTATGCAAAGAGTTTCAAGTAGCTGCCCTATACATCTCTTGGAGAGGTAAATCTCTCAGCTATGCAGTCTAAGTAACTTGCCCTCTAATGGAATGAGTCCCTCAGGTGTGTGTGTGTGCGAGGGGGAGATATGAGCTAGTTGGTAACAACTAGCTCATATCCATTTTGAAAGTCTCTGTGCCAATACAGCTCAACCCCTTGATCACTCTGCTATGGAAACAAATGGTTTAAGGGGTCTTCTAAAATCTTTTGTTCTTTGCAGATAAAAGTTCGAAGCCATTCACACATCTAGAATCTGTCCGTCTCTCTCCATCTGAGGCATGTGGGAAAAATACTTATAAGTGGATTACCTGACTCTCATGAAACTCGGAAACTACTTTAGGAATGAATCTAGGGCGGAGTCGTAATGACACCTTTTCTTTTTAGAATGTAGTATATGGTGAGACCACTATGAGCGCTCCCAGCTCACTGATTCTTCTGGTTGACATTGTGGCTATTAGAAAGGCCACCTTCATGGACAGATGGGCCATAGACCATATGGCTGGAGGCTCAAAAGGGGGGTTTAGTGAACAGTGATAATATAAAATTGAGGTCCCACTGAGATGTGAACTTCACAAAGAGTGTTAAGGATCTGACAATCCCCTTCAGAAATCTAAATGTGACAGCGTGAGTGAATATTGTACCGTTATCCACAGGAGGATGGAAAGTGCTGATCGTTGCTAAATACAGTTGCAGAGAACTGAGTGTGAGACCCAAATATTTAAGGGTAAGTAGATACTCTAAGACAGGGGTAGGCAACCTATGGCATCTGTGTCGAAGACGGTACGTAAGCTGATTTTCAGTGGCACTCAGACTGCCCGGGTCCTGGTCACCAGTCCTGGCCACCGGTTCGGGGGGCTCTGCATTTTAATTTAATTTTAAATGAAGCTTAAGGTTTTTAAAATGTTTATTTACTTTACATACAACAGTTTAGTTATATATTATAGACTTATAGAAAGAGACCTTTAAAAATGTTAAAATGTAAACTGGCACGCGAAACCTTAAATTAGAGTGAATAAATGAAGACTCAGACTCATAGACTTTAAGGTCAGAAGGGACCATTATGATCATCTAGTCTGACCTCCCGCATGATGCAGGCCACAAAGCCGTCCCAACCCTTTCCCTTGACTCTGCTGTTGACTCAGCACACCACTACTGAAAGGTTGCCGACCCCTGCTCTAAGATGATAGGGATCCTGGTGGATTCTGGAGACAGCTGCATTGGTTAGCCCAAGAGGAGAAACATTTCCATTTTGCTGCGTAACAGCTCCTTGTAGAGACTTTTCTGCTTTGGTTAAGGATGTATTGCACCCTTTTAGAACATGAGTGCTCTATTTCTGATACCCATTCAAATATCAGGCCTTGAGTTGCAGCGGTCCTGGACTGACGTGCTTGAACCTGCCCTTGTGCTGTGTTAGAAGGTCCAGCAACATGAACTGAGAGCTTCAACAGATCCGTAACGAGAACTGCCTTGGCTAGTTGGGTGCAATCAGGCTGACTCAAGCTCAGCCCCGGTAGATCTTCCGTAAAACTTGTGGTATCAATGGGACGGGAGGGAAGGCATACCCCAGGCAACCCTTCCATGACACCAGCTGGGCATCTCCCATTGAGCCTTGGCTCAGGGCAGCTCTGGAGCAATGCCAAGGAAGTTTCCTGTTCTCCCACAAGGCGAAAAGGTCCCAGGTTGGTGTGCCCCATTGGGCAAAGGCATCATCGAGAACCAAATTACGTATTGCCCATTCCTGATTTACAGAAAAATGTCTGCTTAGGCAGTCTGCTAAGGAGTTTTGCACCTCTGATAAATATGCTGCTGACAGGATTACGCGATGGTTGATACACCAATTCCAGATGAATCTTCTCCAGTTTTGTTCTCTGGATGAGTGTCAAACTCTGGGCAGAACTGTCACTTTGCTGTTTATTTTGAACTTCTCTGGTGAGTACACAGAGAGAAGCCAGGCCTGTAGGCAGCGAAGATAAAGCCTGACAAATGGTGTCGTGTGCATGAGGCCAAGTGGGCGAGGAGTGAAAGGCAAGTTCTGCTTGACGTCCTAGGTCTGATAGTGACCTGATTCATGAGAGTGCTAATGGCATGAAACCTCTCAAGAGGTAGATACGCTCTTTCTGTAGTCAAATTCAACCTCACCCTATAAAATGTATGAATCTCATGGCGGTCAATGTGGATTTTTCATGACTGACAGATACCCTGGGAAGGCAGAAGACTGAGCAGAACACTGGTTGCTCGCTGGACTGTCTAGTAAGAACTGCCCATCAGAAGCCAGTTGTTAAGATAAGGGAAGACTATAAATCCCTCTCTTCTCAAAGCTGACACTACTGAAAAAACTGTTGTAAAGACCCTTGCTAGACCAATAAAGAGGACTCTGAATTGGCAAAGCTCTTGATAGAAGAGGAACCTCCAGTGAGAAAATGGAGGTTTGTGAGAAAATATGCATCTTTCATAACAAGAGCAGCGAACCGTGTGTTCTCCAACAAGGAAATTATTGATGCCAAGGATATCATGTGAAATTTTAGTTTTTGAATGAACCTGTTCAGCTGTCTCATATCGAGAACTGGCCTCCATCCCCCATTCTTGTTAAGGATGAAGTAGGGGTAGGATTTTACATTTGTATTAAAGGTCATAATGTAGTACGTATTAATTGTATTAATGTATATCTTGAGTTCATCCTGCCAGCTACCCTTTTTGAATAGCAGAAAGGAATGACTCTCTGGGGCACTGGTAGAAACGCATCTGCCAGACTGTCAGTGTCTGTACTGACGTTAAGGCAGGAACAGACCAGAACAGTCCTTATGACTGATTACAGTCACCCTTTGTTTTAGGATAAGTTGTATCATAAAAGATGGGGTCTTGTTTCCTATATGCATTACAAACTAGGCCCTCTGGTCATTTCTTTGTTTAAAGGTTTAGCAAGTAAAAGACAGGACCTTTTATTGTGTCTATGTTAATTAGATTGGAGGAACATTGAAGGCCCAGGCCACAATGTGAACCGTTTTGACCACAAGATTTAGTAAAGTTTAATTTACAATGCCTTTCTTGCTCAATATAAAATACTGCTGTTTGTATACCTTTGAAGGTCTCTGTAAAAGACTGTTTGTGTGAATAAGGAGTGTATGCATCAGGAAAAGATAAGGTGTGAAGGCCATTGTTGGAGCCAGATGGTCAAGGGAGGAGGAGGGAAGAGACTTAACGAGACTTATCGATGCCAGAGAACCATCAACGCGCATCCATGACTGAAGGAAGGCAAATTGACGACCCTGAGGCAGAGACTGGCACCTCTAAAGACAAGACAATTGATTAAATCAAAACCAGGACAGGATGACCCTTTCGGAGGTGCTTTGGAATGTTAACGTCAGAAGATAACACCAATTAAGGAGTAACCGGTCATAAACTGACACAGCAAAATCCACAGACTTCAATGGAGAAAAAGGACTATAAGAACAGGGTGCTTTGCCATGGGGCTTTGGGTTCGTCTTGCCACAACTCCAGGAGCATCGGATCGCGACCGACAGAGCCCGGCTCCCCTCTGTGACCAATGTGGCTGGCCACTAGGTTGATCCAGACTCTGGACTGGTGACTTTAAAGATCGACTGGTGTGTGTGTTTGTAAAGCATATGCTAACTGCTGTATTCTCAATCAATGTGGCGTGTTGCCTTCTCCCCTATAAAAGATCTCCTGTACTTTGTATAAGCATAACATCATGATGGCCTCGCTGATGGGGAGGGCCACTCAACTGGGACTGGAAGGCTGCAGAATGTCTAAAACTGTGGTGAGGCTCCTGGACTTCTTCAAGCTGAATCTGTAGTTCTGCAGCCACCCTATCCATGAGCTTTTGATACTGTTTAAAGTCATCTGGAAGGGACAGAAAAGACGGAATAACCACCTCATTTGGTGAAGATGATGAGACTGCTCCCAGAACTGTTGGACCTGACTCACCTTCCCCTTCCAAATATTCCAGTAGGGTTGGCTGTGGATGTCCAGGCGATGGCAAATAGAACTCCTGCATGAATCCTGGGTGTCACTACAATGGATTAACTAGTGGAGATGGACCTCTTGGCATAAGGTACCACCCTCTCTCTTGGCCAACTGTATTTGGTCGGAGTGTGGAACCCTGATCTTCTGGGGCTCCTGTCTCATACCACCTCTGTCTGATGTTGAAGACACTCCTGCAGGGGCCTCAGACTCATTTGAAGAGAAAGCTGGATCCCTTATCTCTGGCAGAACTGATGGTACTGTTGGTTGTGGGACAGGAGAATGACTCTGCCTGATTGGGAAATTCCTTTCTTTTGGTGTATTAATGTCCTGGAATAGAGACTGTTTCAATCGGAGGGTTGAATGCAGACAGAAAAGACCAATATGTCCTCTGGGGGGATGCAGGTCTCTGATCACCCTGAGGTATGAGAAGAGTCCATTGGTGGAGCTGTCAGAACTGGAGCTTCCCTGGTCACTGTGGCAGTTGGCTCCCTCCAGGGCAGGGTTGCTACTAGTATCACATTGGCATTAGAAATAGATGGGAACACCAGGAGCTGTTTATCCCAAGCCTTCACCATTGAAGCTGACATCAGAATCATTGGATTCATACCTTTGAGTGCCTCCTGCTCCTGTTGAGAGGATTTACTCATGACAAAGGTATTAGTGCCCACATGCGCTCCTGATTCTGATTGGGTTGGGGAGGGACCCCCTCTCTGTTGGAGCATTTTAGATGAAGATGCTCAGATGCCTTGTCCTTATGCCTATGAAAGTGACCTTTGCTGTGATGTGAAGCTTTCTTCTTAGGTGTAACAGTCTTAGCCTCTGTTCCTGAGCTCATGCTCAGCAGCGCACTACCAGCCTGGTGACACTTATGCACCGAGCAGGGTCTCTGGCCCAAATCTCACTGAGGCCTCATTGCCTTCTCCATGAGGTGTTTTCTGAGTCTCAGTTCCTGACCCTCATGACCTCTGGGAGGAAAAGAGTGGCAGATGCTGCACTTCGCAGAAATATGAACCTCACCCAGACAGCAGAGGTACCACTGATGTTTGTCGCTCACTGTAAAGGAGCGAGGACAGGAAACCGTTTTTGAACCCTGGAAATAATCCCAGACTTTTGGGGGGAATCCCCAAGTGGGAAAGAAAACTTTTTAAAAATGAAAATGTAATTGGAGAATGTTTAATTAAAACAAATTAAATAAATATATAGTGGCGATGAAATGTTCAGGGCTGATACTCATGGAGAACAAAGCCCTCTGCTTATGCGTAGGATCAGCATAAGCAGCAGCGATCCAAACTTCCCCGAACACCTAGTCAATGTTCTTCAACCCTGAGGTTGCTTCAAGGACCACTGAAAGCAGGAGGGCACAATTAATCCATCGTGCCTTTGTTGAGACTGTCCAATTAGCTCTAATTGTGGTTGCTTTGTTCCTTCCCCCGTTTCAGGAAACTTTCTGGTGACAATTGGCAATCACTTGTGCAGGGATCAAACCGGCACACAGGTGAGCAGTATAGGGACCTAGTCTGAAGCCACACACATTCAGGAGATGCACACTTGCATCCTTGCTTACCCTTAGGAGTGAGATATCAGCTTCAATGACCCCCATCAGTGGAAAATGGTGGCAGAATTTACAATATTGTCCC
This sequence comes from Malaclemys terrapin pileata, assembly GCF_027887155.1. Classification (NCBI taxonomy): domain Eukaryota; kingdom Metazoa; phylum Chordata; order Testudines; family Emydidae; genus Malaclemys; species Malaclemys terrapin. The sequence continues at coordinate 167,445,034 of NC_071505.1, forward strand.
TAGTTGCCTGCAGTAATCCCCTTAAAAAAATCTGAGATCTTTTGCCCCATCTTGAGCGTTCCCCAGGCCTAACTCACCATGTTTAGGGCGTTCGCCAAGCTCTGTGCTTGCCAAGGGACAGTGAGAAACTGATTTATATTTTTAAAAAAGGTGCATTTTACTATAATGATTCAATGCTGTGTGCACATTAACAATCATGCTTCTGCAGACGTGGCCTTCAGGGGAACCCCCTAAACACTGCCCGAGTGCCTCCGCCAGATAAGGAAGTGACCAAGGAGGACATGTTTCGAGAGGTGCTCTAATCCTCAAAGGCTGAAAACCAAGAACACAGGGTGTGGAGAGAGAGAGAGAGATTTTAGAAGAAAATTATAAAATTGACAGGCAGGAGAGAAAGGAAAGCCAGGAGCGAATTTTAATGGGCCAGGAGAGGATGATAAAAGAGATGGAGGAGCACATGGAAATGTTGAAGTCCCTAATCATGCTGCAGGCTGTGCTCAGTGCCCCCTGCAGCCGATATAGAACTGCTTTCCATGCCCTCCCCAAACTCCTCCTACACATTCCTTGCAACTTCCCGGCCCATCTTGGTATTCCATTCACTTCACCCCTTTGGACAGCTTCCAAAATGATAGCTGGACTTACACACAGCTATAAGAGCAGACCCTGCCCTTCATTGTTATCTCCCTTCCCACTAAGCCTTGTGTGTGTGTGTTGTTAATTGGTATTTAATAAAAACACTCTGAAAGATAACCAACTTTTATTTGTCTCCTACTCACAGTGGATGCTGATGGAATGAATACACAGTGGCAATTTGATTATTTGCCGAGTACAAATCACGGTCAGGAATCATCAAAATTTTCATACAAGACGGCAATTAAAGCATGGCAGAGTGCTGTATAGAAAGACATATTACTGAAGCTCATTGTCAAAATGGTGTCTCAAAGCCTTCCTGATTCAAATAGCTCCCTGTTGTGCCCCTCTAATAGCCCTCGTTCTGGCTGCTAAAAATCAGCCACCAGACGATCCACACTCCACACCAAGGGAAACTCTTCACACTTAGCCTCACAAATATTATGCAGCACGCAACAGGCTGTTATGACCATGGTAATATTTTCCTCATTTAGGTCTAATCTGTGATAAAGGCAGCACCAGTGTGCTTTCAATCTGCCAAAGGAACAATCTATGATTATTCTGTACCTCCTCAGCCTATGGTTGAAGATCTCCTTGCTGCTGTCCAGGTTTCCCATGTAATGCTTCACGAGTCATGGGGGTAAGGGGTACATTGGGTCTCCAAGGATGGACATTTCAACATTTGGAAACTTCTGGTCAAAAGAAAGTCGCTACTTGCAGCTTTCTGTACAGGCCAGTATTCCTGAAGATGCATGTGTCATGAACCTTCCCTGACCATTCCGCTCTGATGTCAGTGAAACGGCCATGGTGATCCACACGCACGTGCAATACTATAGAGAAGTACCTCTTTCTATTGATGTACTCCGTTGCAAGATGGTGTGGGGCCAAAATTGAGATATGAGTGCCATCTATCGCCCTGCTGCAGTTAGGGAATCCCATTGCCACAAAGCCATCCACTATTTCATGCACATTGCTGAGAATCACAGTTCTTCATAGCAGAATATGATTAATGGCTCTTCACACTTGCGTTAATGCAGCCCCAACAGTGGATTTCCTGACTCCAAGCTGATGACCGACTGGTAGCAGTATGGAGTTGCCAATTTCCATGCAGTGATCGCCATGCCCTTCTCCACCAAGAGGGCAGCTCTCATTTTGGTATCCTTGCGCTACTGTGCTGGAGCAAGCTCCGCACACAGTCCCAGGAAGGTGGCTTTCCGTATCCAAAAGTTCTGCAGTCATTGATCATCCCGGACCTGCATAATGGTGTGATTCCACAACTCAGCGCTTGTTTCGTGAGCCCAAAAGCAATGTTCCACTGTTTTCAGCTGCTCCATGAATGCCAAAAGTAATCCGGTGTTGTTTTTTTCCCATGGCACACAGAAGGTCAGGCACCTCTGCTTCCTGTTCAGATTGGGTGCTCATAATATACTGCATGATTAGCCATGATGTCTTCATAACAGTGACCACAACAGTAGACAGCAGTGCAGGATTCATCCTTCCAGACAGAGATGGCGGGCGCACAGTAATTTGGGATAATTGAAAAATGCCGCGAAATGCAGTCAGAAGCCTGTGGAATGATGGGACTGAAAAAACTGCATCATGGGATGTTGAGCCAGCACCCGTGATGCACTGCGATCTATTCTGCCTTCCCACAACTTCTAGCTGTAGAAGGTGGTGAGTAGTACAGTGGGATAGCTATCCACAGTGCACTGCTCTCTCTGTCAATGCTAGAGCACCAACCCTGGATGCACTCTGCTGACAGAAAAGCATTGTGTGAACATACACAAGCAATGTAATTATACTGGTTTTTGATCGCTGGCATATGTAGCCTTATAGAGCTAGCCTGCTTGCTTGCCTATATATCTTTTCTTATAGGTTTCTTATTTTCTTATGGGTTTGATTTTCGTTTTCTTATAATAGGTTTATATTAGCGTATGTTTTGGCTGTAATGCAAGGGATATACAGGCCACATCCTATATGTTGATCTAAGGCAAAGTCAGTGTACATATGTTTGGGACCTTTCACTTAAATAGGTGGTGATGAGCTAAACCATAAGGTCCATATAGAATTGCGACCTTTAACACAGATAGATATAGGATGAGTTGAAGCAGGGTGGCATGGGGGCTTACTAAGTTCATATCCTCTTTCAACTTAACAGGTATACAAGGAAAGAACCAGAATAACCTATTAGGACAGAAATAACACATGTGAGAATGAGCCAATGTCATTAATATGTATGTATATGTCATCAATACGTACAAATGTACCAGCCTATGGAGTAAGTGTACCCTAACATTTTGTGGGTGAGGCAACTAAGTATGGACACAGAAGGAGGGCTCAAGTTCTTGAGGTCTATAAGACCCACTATGCCAACTGAAGAAGGTTTCAGTTTTCTAAGCTTCAAAGCTTCTTCGGTCTTAGTTCTTTGTTTACTAGTCTATTAGACTGTTAGTTCTTAAATAACTAACTTAAACTTACAATTAAGTAAAACTCTAAGTTAGCTTCTTTAGCTCTTAGCTCTTCAGCGTCACCTAAACTCTGAACCTCCCATTCAAGAATTGAGGAACCTGGACCTGAACTCTTTTGGCATGCCAGAGGCCAGGCTGGTCCTTTGTCTCTTACCACCAGTTATCAAGGGTGTGAGCATATTAATCAAAAGCTTTATTGTACATATCACATGTACTTCTACAACAATATTATTGCCTTTGTAACTCTGATTATTTTACCATTTGATTACTATTCCATTTACCTTAATAGAAGTCTTTAAGGCTATATTTGTCATACATGTCCTTGTCATACATCCCGAGGGTTTTCCCAACTGCATGTAGCCTAATTCTGGGACAAGAACCTTATCTTCTGATCAGATTAATTGGTGAGCCTATAATCCATATTATCCAAAATAATAATATTAACCTCCTAAAATCAGGCAACACAACTTGCATTGCCAAATCTTTGGAGCGTAGACAAGGCTGGTTTTGGGCAATATATCTTCTGCAGGGTTCAACACAATGCCACTCTCTCCCTCATCTTGTTCTTATCTGCATATGATAGAAGAGTTAGTGAGGAGGCATGAACTGAATGTTTTGAGTATACTGAGTACACCTAAGCTTTCTATATTCATTTTATCCAACCCAAAAGATGGGATCAAGCATTTCTTTGTTTCTGGTAGAGATGGAGAATGAGAGAGAGCAAGCTGGTTGAAGCTGTCTGGATAAGACTAAAGAAATAATGGTAGGATGGGGGAAGCAACCAAAGAGTATGAAAAAGAGTATGAAAGAGATTATACCTGTCCCTTTGAGGATCTTTCAATCAGTTGTCATGAATTCGCAATTTGGGGGTCTTGTTAGAGTCTCTGGTCAGGAAACTAACTCATCTTTCGGATATCAACCTCACTACCATCAATCCAGTCCTTTATTATCTTGAGATTAGATTACTGCAACACATTCTGCACAGAGCTACACCTAAAAGCCATTCAGAACCTGAAGCTGAGCAGAAGGTGACACTGTACTTGTTAAGTGGAGCATCTTGCCATGAACAGTAACTATACAAGCACTGCAGGATCAGCACTAAATGCCTGTTGATTTCTGGCGTTTAAAGTTCTGTCTTGACCTGTAAAGACAAAACAGACTAGGACATGTCTGCTTGTGAGACTGGCCTCTCTTTACAAAATATTGCCTCACTTGCAATCAGCATAGATTCAAGAGCTCAGCCCTTTTGATGCGAAGAGTGAGCTGCTAGCAGGGCATTCTCCAGGAGGGCCTTTCAACACTGAAATTAATTTCCCACTTTGGTCTGAAATGGCATACATTTACTGACCTTTAGGGCACACTGCAAAATCCATCTGTTTGAGATGACATTCTGGGAAGGCTTAAGGTGTGTGAAACACCAGGCTTTCTGGAAGCAGTTTTGTAGATGTTTTGCTTTTTGACTGACAGTTCCTCTGCTACTATTTTTGTTTTTTCTTGCAGTTTGCATTTTAAAGAATTTGTAAGGGTCTAGAGCCTTGTGTCATTTGTTGAAACCAAAATAAACCAGATGTTTGTCAAGCATTCAGATTCTCTAATGACATTTAATTATGTACAAAATATTACTAGTAGCATTACATTCTGGAAATCTCAGGGAATCGGGTTATTTTAAATTTATTTGTTGGTGGTTTGTCTTTTGGATCCACACGAGTTTTCAGTCAGCTTATTTGACTGTATGATTTATTTAATCTTTTAGGAGATAATGTATGTAACAAAATGCACCCTTTATGTAACTGCTGTGATCCTGTGCATTTCAAACTCTTCTGTATGCTTTAGGTAGTTTAAAAGTAGGAAAAAATCTTCCCAGAAGAAGAGCAAATTAAGATTTTCAAAGACACATCATTAGGCTTTCCACTTAAAAATGAATACTCTAACTCTAACATAAGATTAGAAACACAAACCGTTTTTGATTAGTTCTCACCGCAGATGTTAAGAGCATGATGGTGTGATTGCCATTACAGTAGCAATGCCAATCATAATTCAGATGGTGCTCTAATAGAATGAATGTGCTTGGGAAGGGGTAAGGGTGTTCGAGAGATCCTTACTTTTCATTTTAAAAGAATTAAAACAAATGTAGCTACCTCAGCTCACAAAATTTCCTGGAACAGTTAATGACCAGTGGGAATTAATAGCCCAAGGCAAAAACTCTCCCTGCCAGCTAGCAATCCCCAAGGAACAATCTGAAACTCAGTTGTTACTCTCTAAAATTAACACAGGAAAATTAAACTCATTCTTCTGTAGATTTTCATAGAGTAATTTTTTAAAAGGTAGTCCAGATGTCTAATACATATAATTCACATATCTGATCTCGTAACAGAGGGATATTTTCCATCTAAAAAGGAAAAAAATCCCCTCCCCCTTCCTCTGTAAAGCCACTAGATTTTCTAGTGGTCATATCCCAGAGGTTAGCTTTCAAGACAGCATTGTGAGATTGATTCACAACAAAATTGGGAAATATCTGGTGGGAAAAGAGGTTCTGTAGTACACTTTATACATTAGACACTTATCTGAAGCATCTCTGCTGAGTGTAGTCATGTTTCAGGGTGAAGAAAGTGGTGGCCTTTGCTCTAACTAGGTTCCCTATTCCATTAAGGTATATCAAGATTAGGACCAGGTCCTTGAACCACCATACCTGGGACTGTATTGGGAGCCAGATAGAGGAGCAGAGTACTGATCTGATGTGTTCCCATCAATCTGCTCCACTGAATTGACAAACTATCACATGCTGCACCATTTCCAATTTACAAGTGTCCTTTAGATCCTGGCAGAACGTGTTGCAGCAGTCCAGCCCAAAGATGAAGAACTGCTTTCTGATGGAGACCCAAATACAATGCAAAGGGAGAAGTTGCATTGCCAATCTAAGATGAAAGGCAGCATTTCTAGCCATTGATACAATGTGGATGCCTAGAAGCAGTGAGGATTCCAACAGGACTCCAACACTGAGCACCTCTTTGAAGACTTGAGGCAGGGGGATAAAAAAGCACCTAAATTTTTTTTTTTGTTTAAATCAGATTTTTGTTTAAATTAACTACAGATTTTTTTAAATAAACCTATGTAAAACTGATTTTGAAATTATGACAACTTATGTTAAGACCTAAACTTATTTAAATGATTTATTACATTATAGTAAAATATTAAGCAGTGCATCTTTGCTAACAAGTTTTAAAGAAAGTCAAACTACTGAACTGATAGAGATCACTGGCTTCTTCTTCTTGTGTTCTCCTACTGCTTCCTGCTACATCTGGGCATATGTGATTGCCTGACCATTGAGCTCCAGCATGTCACCGGAAGAGCACTCATGCTCCAGCACATGGCACTGCATTAGATACTTCACATTTTGAGGGTCTCTGCTGCCATCACAGGTATTGGGGCCAGTGGTGTAGCCCCACTTGTTCACAGTATCACCAACCAACTCCAGTGCAGAGTTGATTGAGGCAACACCATATAGTCCAGGGTTGATGTGCACCAGGTGGTATGTGCTCAACAGGCAAGAGCCAGAGTTCACAAGCTACAGGGTCACTCTCTACTCGTTTGCCATAACTGATCCTTTGTGGGGGACAATATTAGTGATTTAATGGTGGCAAGAAAACTTTGCCAAGACTTCAGTTGACTCAGTCAGTGTTATATCATACACTGTATGTCTTGGATCTATGCAATACCTTGTGATCTCCACACTAGTAGTAACTTCCTGGTGTATATATCAGGAGGAGCAACACCTATGAGGATGTAGAGGCTGTTGATGTGAGTAGGCTTAAGGCATCCTGTAATATAGCAGCAGACAATGTCAAGTAGATGGTCTAGCTTCCTTGCGTGAGGGGATCTTGTCAACATTGCAAAGGCATATTCAGCAGAGAAGCAGCAAAGTGACAGTGCTGTTGGATCAGATTGGACATGTCTGCACCTCACTTTTATATAAACAACTTGCTGAGAATGTTGTTTGGTATGCTAACCTTGGGTTCAGTTTTCTTGATGTGAGCTCTAAAGAAGTGTATGTGGTCAAGAACAACATCAAGGTATTCAGGATTTATGGAATAAGTAAGTTTCATATCAAGTCCTCTGATGTTGAGTTCACGTTTGGCCTCTCAGTTTTTGAGATGGAATGCACTGTCTTGGCATCTTAGTCACTGGCTAAGCACCTAGAACTAGTTAGTTAAAGCACTAAGCCAGCTTTTGCTAGCAGAAGCCTCTTCTGCAGGAACAGACTATTTTCTTTATTTCAATTTATTCAACTAGTTCAGTTCAATGACTAATTCATACAAAATTAAATTGGCAGTTGAAAAAGCAGAAAAGTTTGTTTTCCTCTTCCAACCTATGAATTAAAAACTAGGTATGAGAGAATGAGATCTACTAGTTCTAAAATCTTGACAACATGGTGACCAGAAGTAATCCGTTCAACTTCCTAACTACAAAAAAATAAGTCCTTTGTTTAATAAATCAGTTTTAAATGCAAATCAGGTTTTGATGAACTCATACTTTTTTTCTTGTGCATCCAGTACATTTAAGGGAGTTTTATTTAGCTAATAAAAGTCAAATTTTAAAATGCCAGTTTTGTGCATTTTTAATTGAATCTGAATTTTCATCTAACTAGAGCTTGACACAAATCAAGTAAAAAAATAATCTAGTAAATAAATGATCATTTTCTAATGTAATAAACAATGTAAAAATTAAGAATCTGACTAAATGTAAAATTAAGCTATATAATTGCTTAAATGTGTATAGCTATAGCATATCCTCCTGGTTAGCAAAAAGAAGCACCAAATCTAGTGAAAACCAATATGTTTTAATGGTTACGGATCCAATCAGAAGTCAACCTCTCTAGGAAAATAACTAAAAAGTACAAATGCAAAACAGATTAAAAGTGATGCTTTAAATTAAGATTTCTCACTTGATTTAAATCATGACTGAAATTGATAATTTTAAATTGCTCTAATTTAAATCAATCCACTCTGCTTGAAGATAGGTGCCTTCAGTGATAGGAGAGGTCAAAATTTAAGCAATTTCTTTCCATTTAACACCTCCTTCATTTTACTTGTAATGAGCTTGAGCCACTACTTGTCATCCAGGTTCCCACTCATTTGCTGTGTCAGCAAATAAAAAGCATTAAGAGTTTGGTGAGGTGAAAGATCTGGATAGCCTCATCTGCATATTGATGGCACTGAACTCTATAGTTTTTATTCACCTTCAGCAGGCTCACATATATAATAGTAAAATGAGAAGACTGAGCCCCATGGCATTCTGCAGGTGCAGGCTCTCAGAAGGGTAGCTGTCCATCAGAACTCTGACACAGCTGAGCAAAATGAACTGACAGCTTAAAATGCCTTTTTCCATTCCTGACATGTTCTATAGCACTTCATGTAACAATGGCACATAGCCAATCTGCAACAGCTAGCAGCAAACATCTCCAATGGCTGGTGATGGGATACTAGATGGGGAGGAATCGGAGTTACTACAGAGAATTTTTTCCCAGGTGTCTGGCAGGTAATTCTTGACCACATGCTCAGGGTTCTAACTGAAGGGTCTATTTGGGGTCGGGAAGGAATTTTCCCTCAGGTCAGATTGGCAGAGACCCTGGGGTTTTTTTTGCCTTCCTCTGCAGCACGGTGCTTGGGTGACTTGCAGGTTTAAACTAGTGTAAATGGTGGATTCTCTGTAACATGAAGTCTTTAAACCCCGATTTGAAGACTTCAGTAACTCAACCAGAGACTAGGGGTCTATTACAGGAGAGGGTGGGTGAGGTTCTGTGACCTGAAATTGCAGATCAGACTAGCTGATCAAGATGGTCCCTTCTGACTTTAAAGTCTATGAGTCTATAAGAACATAAGAACGGCCATACTGGGTCATACCAAAGGTCCATCCAGCCCAGGATCCTGTCAGCCGACAGTGGCCAACACCAGGTGCCCCAGAGGGAGTGAACCTAACAGGTAATGATTAAGTGATCTCTCTCTGCCATCCATCTCCACCCTCTGACAAACAGAGGCTAGGGACACCATTCCTTACCCATCCTGGCTAATAGCCATTAATGGACTTAACCTTTATTAATTTATCTAGTTCTCTTTTAAACCCTTCACAACCTCCTCAGGCAAGGAGTTCCACATGTCGACTATGCGCTGTGTGACGAAGAACTTCCTTTTATTGGTTTTAAACATGCTGCCCATTAATTTCATTTGGTGACCCCTAGTTCTTATATTATGGGAACAAGTAAATAACTTCCTTATTCACTTTCTCCACGCCACTAATGACTTTATATACCTTTATCATATCCCCCCTTAGTCTCCTCTTTTCCAAACTGAAAAGTCCTAGCTTCTTTAATCTCTCCTCATATGGGACACGTTTCAAACCCCTAATCATTTTAGTTGCCCTTTTCTGAACTTTTTCTAATGCCAGTATATCTTTTTTGAGATGAGGAGACCACATCTGTACGCAGTATTCAAGATGTGGGTGTACCATGGATTTATATAAGGGCAATAAGATATTCTCCGTCTTATTCCTCTATTCCTTTTTTAATGATTCCTAACATCCTGTTTGCTTTTTTGACTGCCACTGCACACTGCGAGGACGTCTTCAGAGAACTATCCACGATGACTCCAAGATCTTTCCCGATTAGTTGTAGCTAAATTAGCCCCCCATCATATTGAATGTATAGTTGGGGTTATTTTTTCCAATGTGCATTACTTTACATTTATCCACATTAAATTTCATTTGCCATTTTGTTGCCCAATCACTTAATTTTGTGAGATCTTTTTAAGTTCTTCACAGTCTGCTTTGGTCTTAACTATCTTGAGCACTTTAGAATTATCTGCAAACTTTGCTACCTCACTGTTTACCCCTTTTTCCAGATCATTTATGAATAAGTTGAATAGGATTGGTCCTAGGACTGACCCGTGGGGAACACCACTAGTTACCCCTCTCCATTCTGAAAATGTACCATTTATTCCCACCCTTTGTTCCCTATCTTTTAACCAATTCTCAGTCCATGAAAGGATCTTCCCTGTTATCCCATGACAACTTAATTTATGTAAGAGCCTTTGGTGAGGGACCTTGTCAAAGGCTTTCTGGAAATCTAAGTATTGTACACTATGTTCACTGGATCCCCCTTGTCCACATGTTTGTTGACCCCTTCAAAGAACTCTAATAGATTAGTAAGACATGATTTCCCTTTACAGAAACCATGCTGACTTTTGCCCACAAGTTATGTTCTTCTACGTGTCTGATAATTTTATTCTTTACTATTGTTTCAACTAATTTGCCCGGTACTGACGTTAGACTTACTGGTCTGTAATTGCCGGGATCACCTCTAGAGCCCTTTTTAAATATTGGCGTTACATTAGCTATCTTCCAGTCATTGGGTACAGAAGCTGATTTAAAGGACAGGTTACAAACCATAGTTAATAGTTCCGCAATTTCACATTTGAGTTCTTTCAGAACTCTTGGGTGAATGCCATCTGGTCCCGGTGACTTGTTACTGTTAAGTTTATCAATTAATTCCAAAACCTCCTCTAGTGACACTTCAATCTGTGACAATTCCTCAGATTTATCACCTACAAAGGATGGCTCAGGTTTGGGAATCTCCCTAACATCCTCAGCTGTGAATACTGAAGCAAAGAATTCAAGACTGAAGCAAAGAATATGTCCGATGTTACTGAAGGTCCCCAATTTATACACCAGTATGAGTATGGATGGATGTTTAACCTCTATCCATTGTCGTAAAGAAAATTTTTCAGAGCTACAAATGAAGCCTTTGTACTGCTTCCAGGTCAGTAAAAGAATTGGAAAGGGTCTAGAATATTTAAAGAGGATGTTACTGGAGTTGACCTGCCATCACGGTCTCAATTACTTTATAAAGAGAGATTAACAGCTGGGAGGTAATGAATGAAATCTTTGGCAATAAGTGATGGTTTCTGGAGATCAGCCTGGTTATAGTGTATTTAAGGCTTACAATTGCATGCCCCCATCATCTGCCTATATAGATATTAAAACCATGCTCTATCACAATAGTATGCAAGTTTTGTCCAAAGGCAATTAGCCTTCTATGTGGTGTTGATTTCCCCATGCCTTGTCAACCTTTGCTTGCTGGATTACACTAAACTCCATTAGATGAAAGACAGCACAATATCCCCCATTCTGCTCAGACTATTACTATAAACCTAGAGAGACTCTTTCATGCAATCAAATCTTTTCTGTATAAAAAAAGGATGAAAGCTCATCACAATGGAAGATATAATTTTTTATTATTTTTAAAGAGAATTTTAGTGATAGTGAAAGCTAGCATACTGACAATTCCAAAGATGGAAATCTTCTATTACTAACAGAAGAGTCACAGAATGTGCAAAGACTGTGCAAAATACCATCACATTGCCCTACCAGTGTGCTTCAATAAAGATCTGGATAAATAACCTCCATGGATAAGAGTATTCCAAATTTCCATTTCCGTTCAATCTTTGGCTCATCTTCTGAGAATGGATACAACTATGATGTATTCACCTATCTACTAAGAGAAAAAAACTCCACCAACTTGTTTCATATAAACCACTCAATTAACGGTAATCAGACAGAAATTGATCTGTTGATTATACTAGATACATGGTGATGATTTTATATAGAAAATTTCTCATCTGCTGCATGTTGGGGAAGTTGAAAAATACAAAGCCTAAACAAATTAGACAATGTTTGGGCTCTAGATCTTGTAAAAAAAACTTAAAAATATAAATCTGAGTTTCTCCAAAACTGAGTCATGCAGTTCAGTTTGAACAGATAGACTCAATAACCCAGTTGTGGTCATTGATGATGCTACTGCACTTTTTTCAAGAGTAAACATGTTACCTTTGGTGTACAGATTCCCCAGTAAGCTTTGCTTGGAGAAGTTATTTTTCACTTTCTCACCTATTGCAAGTAGTGTCAACAACACAGAATGGCTGCCATGTTTTTCTTCATAGTGGCTAAATGATGTATTTTATTTACACACAAACACACACAAACAGATACACAGCTTGTAAAGCACGATTTTCTCATGGACAGAAAATGCTTTACATAAATTGAAAGTTATTCTGTGATTACTAAAGGGGTGGATATATATACACAAAACACAATGGGGTTTCTCTGAAGAAACTAAAGACAGCTTCTGTAATTAGTCCTCAGCATTCAGAGCAGAAATATTCCATTGGCTTTTTATGAGACAGAATCTCTGCATACTGCACTAAACTGTGTCTGTCACTGTGTTGTCTAAGTAACACTCCAGATGAAGGGTTATCCACTGAAGTTGCTTTCAGCTTGCTTTAAAGAAAGCTCGGAATCACCTCTGTGTTAATGACCTCAGAAGTAACTAATTTTGTGTTAAGAAATTTCCTGATGGAGCAGTAAGATTAGAACAATGCAAAAACCCATCTTAGCAAAAGGCAGTTTCTGAGTCTGCCTTCCCTCACATTTTGGGGGGGGAAGTGTTTGAGATGATCAAACTGCTGCCTTAACCCTGAAACCCTGCAAAAGCCACCCCAAAAATATGAGATAAAGGGTATATTTATGACATGCATGTTACTTTAATTTATTTCCATGAGCAGTCAGTGGTAGACATGTTCAAATATTTCAGTTATTTACTATGTCACACTCTAACGGCTGAAGATCTAAAGAGAAAATGTAAATCCTGTGTTTCTGAAGCAGTTCTGTTGTCTAGGCTGCAGGTTAATACTTAAATGTGTGTGTGTTTATTTACAGGGTCACAGATAACAAACAGAACATTAACTATAGATGAGTGGCTTGTGAAGAAACTTATTTTGATTTTCTTGAAAAGACAATACCAAATTATTTTCTGATGGAAGTTCCACCTCAGAAACATAAGAAGAAAATTTCTCTAAACAGTTTTATCCTTTTCCATGTGGCAAACAATTCATTTCAAACTCTCCCTGTATTTCTAAAAGTCAACATAACATTTGATTAGATTCCTTGTTTGTGAACCATTTAAAGAGATTTATTCATTGCTATTATGAAGGCATCAAAAGCCACATGAAAACTGTATATATAAACAGTGACTGATTTAAAAAAAAATCTCTAAAAGCAGTGGTTTTGTGGATATTTTCCCCTTAAAAGAAAGATTATTTGGATTCTGAGGCTCCCTTGAACCAAATTTTGGAAGTTCTAAGGTAACTCAAATTCTGTGCCCTATGTTCTCTGAACTGTGTCCTTGTAGCAGGTCTTACCTAGTCTAGCTTCAGGCTCTACCACTATCTCAATTTACCTTCTGTCTTGCAAACAAAAACTACATCTGATGTTTTCACAAAACACCTCTGCTTCTGATTTGGTTTATTAGCATAAAACAACATTCAAACTTCCAGCCCTCTTCCTCAGGATCAATTAGTTCTTTCAATCGACAGTGGGCTTCAGTATCCACACAGCCCGCCTTCTAGGCTCAAAAGACTTCCTAGTCCTTTAGCAGAGCTTCCCCTTCCTTATAGCCCTGCCTCCAGTTTGCAGTCCTTTGCAGCCCTTATAGCCTGGCTTCTCACCCAGCAGGCTCCTGCTTCTTGTAGGTGTTTCAGCTGAGGCTTATCCCTCAACAGGCCCCGATCCTTGCCAGTCTCTCTCTAGGCCTTCTGCCTACGAGCTCTGGGGAGTCATCACCTGTCCTCTTCCCATCAGGCTCTCTCTCCTTGAACTCTTTGACTGAACACAGGCTGCTTTCATATTCCCCAACAGCCCCAGCTTTTAGTAACATGACTCCCATCATGTGACCCCTTGATTCATTCCTTTCACCTGGGAAGGCAGGATACATGTAGCGCAGGTTGAACCTCAAATTCTTTAAAATAGGGTTACCATATTTAAAGTTTTAAAAAAAAGAGGACACTCCACAGGGACCTGGCCCCGCCCCTTCCCTGCCCCAGCCCCAACTCCGCCCTTTCCCCCAAAGTCCCCGCCCCAACTCCGCCCCCTCCCCTGAGCGCCCCGCATTCCCCCTCCTCCCTCCCAGCCACGCGAAACAGCTGCCCAAGCGCTACCGGCTTCACCGTTTGCCGGGCAGCCCCCAGATCTCCAGACCCTGCGCCCCCGGCCGGGCGCTTCCCCTCCCGGGCTCCAGCTACGTTGGGGAAGCCCCCGGCTGGGGGCGCAGCGGGTCTGGAGGCTGCCCGGCAAACCGTGAAGCCGGTAGCAGTCGGGCAGCTCAGCTCTTCAGCTACACAGAGCTGAGGTGTCAGGGGGGAGCAGCAGCAGCCGCCGCAGCAGGGAATCTGCCTGCAGCTCGCAGCCTGCCGGAGCCGCTCAGGTAAGCAGGGGACTGGGGCAGGGATGCCAGCATTTTCCCGGACATGTTCGGCTTTTTGGCAATTCCCCCCGGACGGGGATTTGAGGACCAAAAAGCCGGACATGTCCGGGAAAATCCGGGACGTATGGTAACCCTATTTAAAATTGCCAGCTCACGCTGTGACACTCTCCCTAAACCCAACACTGCTATTTCCATGAAGGAATGTCAACAATGGGGGAAAGACACAAAAAGGACCCTCGGGACTATTCTTACTGAACCCAGCTCTGAATTTTTCCCAGAAAGGTCACACTCACCCTGCTGCCCCTGCGGCGTTTGTGAGATGATAAACTGTGCTGGCTGCAAGTTGGTTGTTGGATGCACCAACACAAACTGTTGCAGGTTGAGATTCTGCTGTTGGAGCTGCTGCAGGTGCTGCAAATCCTTAATGAAATAAAGAGGTGTGCATTAATCATTCACATCAGTCACAACTCCTAAAACATCTGAAATATCTAGGACTTTTCTCCTAGCACTGGGAGATAAAAGGGGATCTAGCACCAGCATGCTTGCTACTGAATAACTTAGTTTTTTCTTTCATTTCTAAAACAGAGTAACCATTACAAGTGCTTCATTGGCATACCTGGAACTGCACACAACAGTTTGCTAAATGCCCCAGTAAATGACGTCCAACATTGTAAAAAATTAGCAGCATTTATATAAGGTTACGGGACTGTCAGCACTTCCATTGTCAAACTTCTGCTTTTCTGAGGTTGGCAGAATCTGCCAGCACTTACAGATGAAATAAGTGTTTAGTCTGGGAACTAGTCTAGTCTGGTGTGCAGGGCGTTGTTTAGTTTTTTAAACACAAATTTTAAGAAATCTGGAATGGCTATTTTTTGAGTTACAGGAAGGCAAAAAGAAAACAAAACTAGAATTTGTTAGTTTGCACTTTGATTGTTAAATATTGGACAGAGTTAATCCATAAAGTGGACTAATCTATTTGAGTAGTTTAAAACAAAATTGCTTAGGTTACTATAGCAGGTATGATAGACATACCTGTAGTTAAGGCTCAAGAAAAACACTTTCAACTATTATGATTCCTGTGTTTTCATTTACTCATTCGTTTTGCAGGGTGAAGATTTTGCTGGTTAGTCTCTGCCTGAACAGGAATTTTTGAGGAATATCTCTTGACCTGTTCGAGCTGGAGTGTGAAAACATACAATATAACTGCTTTAAAAAAAAAATCTAGCCTTATTTTCTCTTTTATTTCAACAGTGATACACTAAAAGCAACTGAAGTTAGAAAGTTGAAGCCTGGCATGCAGATAGCCAAGAGGCATACTGCTGCCCTTCTAAATGATTTCTGTTATTGATCTCATCATTACTAGACTGCCTTTTAAGGATTAGTGCTTTTGCTGAGTTTGAAAACAAATTGCTTTTGATTCCACAAAGTTAAGAACATTTGAAAATTGAGTATTGAGCATGCAGAATAAATTTTATCATTACACTGAGAAGTATGCACTTTAAAAATACATGCAATGTGTGGGTGTGCAAAACTCAGGAAGTGAGCATGTTCCAAAACTGCAACCTCCCACTTCTTGGCCAGCCTTCTTAGGGTACGTCTATACTACCTGCCAGATCAGCGGGTAGTGTTCCATGTATCGGGAATCGATTTATTGAATCTCGCCTGGACGCGATAAATCGATGCCCGTACTCCACCTTGGCAGGAGGAGTAAACGTAGTTGATGGGGGCGCCGTGGCAATCGACTCGCTGCTGTGAGGATGGCCAGTTAAGTCGAACGAAGATACTTCAACTTCAGCTACGCAAATAGCGTAGCTGAAGTTGCGTATCTTAGTTTGAACCCCCCCGCTAGTGTAGCCCAGGCCTTATTGTCCCTTTGCCCATACCAGCATATAAGATTAATTGAAAATTGTTAAATTAAAAATAAAACAAAATCAAACCAAATTACAACCACAATTTGGGGAACGAAGGAACAAGAGTTCTTATAGATATTTTGTCAACTGTGCACTTATAAGGCTATATACGTATGCACACATGGAAATGAGTTCCTAGTCTACATTACAAACACATCCTAGCCATCATTTGGCCAACTTGTTCTTGGTAAGTCAGCAAGTATGCAATTTACCAGTGAGGTAGATAAACACTAGTTGGCACTGACTAAATGATGCCTGTTATACAACTGTAGACTTTTACTGCAGTATTTAAATTGTGATCCCATTTTCACTACTTGCTTTCAGGAAATTCTGGAAGCACTGCAACCACCTCCTCTGGTTCTCTGCCAAGTTTGCTTGCTCCAATTTTGCCAGAGATTCAGTTTATTTCTATCCTCATTTAATAAGGCTATGATATCCAGGAATGCTGGTAAAAAAAAAAAATCTTTATTTCTTGGCCCCAGACACATGATATAGGTCAGGATAACATAAGGTTAAACCTTTGCCACATGACAGGGGTCAGTATCCAGGACTCCATTGGTTACTGTTACAGAAAGGAATAAGCAACTTCCGAACAGATCACCACCATGGAGAGAGCCTCAAGACCACTTGGGTGTGAGGAGCAGATGCAGGGGAAGGAGGAGGTGAAGAGTTACAGGGCAATGCAGGAAGCCAAAAATTCTTGGGAAAAGACACTCCAGGGGAAATAGAAATCAAGAGAGACCAAAGGATGGGAGGTCCTGGGAACTGAGAGAGAAATGGGACCCTCAATTAGAGGTGCTGGAGAGAATCTAGAGAAGGGGGTGTGGACAAAGGAGTGCAGGGAACACCAGAAAAGAGAACAGATAGCCCACCTCAGGGGAGTTGGGGAAGAACCAAGAACAGAGATCTCAGAAGTGGGGAGCATTACATTTAAAGAAAGGGTGGGAAGGAAGAGAACAAAACAGACAGCACTGAATCCAAGAGGCAGAGAGGTAAGAAAAAACATATGGATTTATTTCTTGCCTATGCTATGAAATCTAGCAAGGGTGAGACTCAGTTAAAATATGGAAGCTCCTGTTGACATGGTTAACTTAAAACACTGTTCAGTCTCAGTGAAGACTGGAGTAAGCTGTGTTTAAATTACAGATCTGATTCTCAACTCGCACCAGTTTTACCCCAGTGTAACTCTACAGATGTCAGTGGAGTTACTTTTCATACACAAGTGTAAACCAGACAGGACTCAAGCTCATCTTGTTCCCAAACTGCTTTACCCCCTTCAACTAGACTACTGTACTTTGGGAACGTGGATTAACAGAGTTTAGCTTTGCAACTGTAGATGGGACCCAATTATATTTTCTATGTTCATCTCATGAAAAAATATATTAGGATGTTTGGGAGCCTGTGACTGCTCTTCTTTGCACCTCCCCACAGAGTGTATAGTAGTCACCTACTTTTTTTTTGGCTGGCTATGATCTTGGATAAGATCTGTTAGTCATGCAATCTCTTTCTCTGCAAGTGCAGGATTGTTCCCTACAGCATATACTCTATTTTTCCAATATAGCTTTAAAAGTTCCAAACAACAGGGCTTCCAAAGCCTAATATACTTTATGTCAGAGAGTTTGAGATATTTGGCATAAATTTTCCCTTTGACAATTAAATCTCATTCCCAGTCTAGCCTCATCTATCATGCTAGTTCCAGGTCTCACTCTAAATAATTCCTCTCCATCCTTGGCATTTAAACTCTTTACAATATTTATAAATTTATCTCAGACATACAGGAATTTAAGGATGGGACAGAAAATGTATGTACTATTTTATAGTATGAACTCAGGTAATTTAAGACTGCATTATAATGCCAGGATGAAGAGTTAAGGTTGCCCTTTCAATAGTAATTTCCACATTTCATCATTTTTGAATGCTTAATTGTGCAAACTTAAAGTTGCATTAAAACAGTATTTTTGGATTTAACTGTTTGGAAATCAGGTTACATAGTAACATTTGAATTGGCACAAAATCTGGAAACTGCACCAAACAAATCATGTCAGTGGCCAATGTAGCAATGTCAGAAGTTGCAACGAAGTATGTGATTTGTAGTATTGTTCTATTCTTCTCTCTCTGCTCAAACACACACAGTAGTGATGATTTATTTATTATAATACTTGACAAGTTTCTTTTGTCATATGCCATTGGAGCCACTATGGTGCAGCTCTACATCATGGGAACTGCATAATGAACCAGCTATCATAAATCCAGGACAGGCAGTAACCTTGCAAACCACCAGAGGGTTAGGAGAGCATAGGTGAGAAATAGTCTTGCTTTGAGTCATCTTAGCTGAGAAGATAGAAACTTGATATAATCAGTGCCATTCTCCCAATCCTCCTCTTGGTAACTAACATCTTGGCTGAGCCTTCTTTGAACTGGGAACCTCACCCTAGCTATGTTGCTGGTAATGCTGGTTGGAAGAGCTTGCTGAAGAGATGTGCCTCTCGGATTCATTCAAATTCTGTCATTTACGTCTATTCCTAATGCAAATATGTTTTATTTTTCAGGTAATTATAGCACTATTATAATTCTCACTTTAATGACTAAGTAAACAACCACTGATCATGTTTTCCTATTCAGGTCTCATTTTTCTCTATGGCAAGCTTGTATTACATCAGCTCGAGAACAACAAAAATTAGATGGGAAAAACACTTAGTAGGTCATCTAGTCTATCCAACCAGCCAACACGATGGTTTGTAGAGTATACAATTTATGATATTTTGTCAAATTTGATGAGACTTCCATCACTTCCTTTAGGAGATTATTCCATGACTACATAGATCTTGCCAGGATGAAGCTATTCCATCTAAAGTTCTCTGAGCTCCATACCATTACTCTTACTTATAACCCATGTACTAACCTAAATATCTCTCTCCCTCTTTGACATTTATTTCATTCAAATGTTCACCACAGATCCCAACAGAAGACGAATAAAAGGCCCAGTATCTAGGTACTCAAAACTTGGTACAATTGTTAGTGGTACTTTTGCATCAGTTCAGCAGTAGCGCCAACAATCTTACCCATATCTCCGCAGTAGATTGCTTGTGTTGACTGCAGAGCACATTAAAGAAGGCATGCTTGTGCAATTAGTTAATTAAAATAAATACGGTAATCCCCCTGCTGCAGAAACCTGCCAGTTAATCAATTATTCAAGAATCATCAATTAAAACAAACAGTCGGCTATTTGGGTAATCAACTCTGTGTTTACAATAGCAATGCAAATAAGCAAACCTGTGTGCTGTTTACAGATCAGTGTCAAGATGGAATGGAGAGCCTGGCCTCATCCATCTGCAACTGTAGAGGATACAAGTTTTCCACAGAGTCTCTCAACTATGCCCAACACAGGGCTGCACTTTCATCTTACCAGGAAGCCAAGGGTCACACCTACATTTTTTAAAGAGGACAGAATGCAGTTAATTTATAATTACATGCCAAAAATCTATGTTAAAAGAACATTCATTGTAAAGTCAACAGTCAGAAAATGCCAGAATTAAGATTGCCTGTGCAATCCAAATTCAATCCCCTGGTGTATATGCACTATGATACAGTCTTTACTTGCATGATCATATACTACTTCTTCCATAGGACTGCGGCCTTATTCAGTGCACAAGATGGACCGTGCTTGATTGATGAGCAGCTAGTCAATATTTTGTTTCCTCCTTGGTCAGTGTGTGGCTGAAGGTCTTATTTACTGCACACTATTCAAATCCTCCTCTAAACACAGAATTAATTTCTACAGGGGCTATTGTATTGTGCTCATCACTATAGCAGTTAAGCATTTCACAAACTTGAATTTTTATAGCACCCCTGTAAAATGAGGTGGTGGTGGTATCCACATTTATAGATGGGGAACTCAGGAACAAAGAGATTAAGGTAAAAAGGTACCCATCAATTTTTGGTACCCAATTTTAGATGCCTAGAACCTAATTTTTCAGAGTACCTAGCATTATATAGCACTTCACATGTTCAAAGCACAGTTCAGAGTTGCACCTGATGTTAATGGGAGTACTCAGCACTTCTATAAATCAGTCCCCATGATCGCAAGTTCAGCACCCATAAAATGAGAAACAGTTAGTGATCACCTGCAAAAAATGTGGTTTAAGTGACTTGCCCAGAATCACATAGGAACTCTGTGGCAGAGGCAAGGATAGACTCTAGAATTCAGTTCTGCAGGGGGAGCATTCAGCTTCCTTAACCATAATATTGTCCTTTCTTATCCTGCAATCTCCTCCCTCATTCACTATCCACCACCTTCCAGCTTCTGCAACAAATGAAGCAGGGGTCCTACAGACAGCAGACACCTTTATTACGCAACCAGAGCAGTACTATCCTGTGCACTGAATGAGACGGGGTCCTGCAGAATAAGTGGTATGCAATCATGTAATTAAAGACTATATCATAATGCATATGCACACTAAGGAAACCTTAATACTGGCATCCCCTAATTTCTGAGTGTTTATTTTTGCAGTCTTAATAATGTTCTTTTAACATAGTTTTGTATGTAAGTTCCTGAATTTTCACTGAAAAAAACCCAGAAATTCCATCATGTGGCATCATATTGACACCCACATGAGTCATCAGCAGGGTTGCAACATTTAGATCCATTGCACAGACCTTTGCCACTTCAGATTATGGTTTAACTGATAGCAGTAGTAGGTTCTCATCCCCTATGTCAACCAGTACTAAAAGAGGAGGGGACACTGTCAGTGGGTTTCACAGATATTTGCTGATAGCAGAGGAATGGGGAGTGTCAGGAATCTTGGATCCCATTCTGCGGTGGGGAGAGGAGTATGCTCTAGTTTGCACAAACTCTTCTGCCCATTGCCCCCAAGTGTGACCTCTTCTACCTAGTCCCCTCCAACCTGTCTCTGTTCCGTCTCTTCATCCCAGACCTATTCTCATCTAGCCAGTCCCAATATCCACTCCTCAAGTTTTTCAACCCAGTCGCGTTCTCCTTGCCCATCAAGTCCTAGTCTGACCTATCTGGACTCCTAGTCTCCTCACTCAGCCATTCCCAGTTCCACCCAACCCCCAGCTCTTTTTCCCCAGTCTCCTTACTCAATCAGTCCCAATCTCCTACCCTCTCCTTCCTGGCTCACCTGATCTGTTTGTCTTCATCACCTGTCCTCCAATCTCCCCTCCCCCACATTCCCTATCCCTAATTTTCTCACTAGACTCCTCATCCTAGCTAGTGTCCTGTCCATCTGCCCACCCAAACTCCTTGTCTTAAGGTCTCTTCGCCCACTAAGTTCCAATTCACCCCAGCTTTTTGCAGATCTCGTTTCCCCCCACTCTACTCATTTGCAGTCTAAATCTCCATGCCCAGCCACTCCCAATCCCTGCAGCAGACAGGCCCAGTCTCCACACCAGGCTCCCAGGCCCAGTCTCTCTCCCCGAAACTCCTTGGCAAGCCTCCAATCCCAATCTTCCCCTTCCACCTCAATCAGGCTCTTTGTCCAAATTACTCCCTCCAATCCTCCCCCAGGTCTGGCTCTTTTCCCCTCTGCATTCAAATCAGGCAGCTTCCTCCTCCATCGTCAGCAGGGAGTGATTGAAAACATAGGAGAGAAGTCTCTGGGCTCTCAGTTTCAGTGACCAAGACTAGACCCAAGATAGCCTAGTGCAGCCCAGAGCTGTAGAGAAAGTCCTGCCCAGCCCCAGGCTGGCATATGTCAAGTGTGGATGAAATCTCTGGGGAACTGAACTGCTAAAATCTAAAAAGTCTACTGAGCCTGTGAGAACTGCAATTTTTCAAACACTGATAACTTGCCCAAATGTTGACAGATTTTCACAGAGGCAGCAACCCCTCCCCCCAAAAAAAACTAAAAAACAAAACACATCTGTGACCCCACTTCCAAATTTCAAGCCCTGGCTCCAAAGCATGGGGGAGCTACAGATTTTCAAAGAAAACGTCAGCAAAAATTTTTAAACCTGGGCTCAGAAACAGCTGCACAATAAGTGGTGCTACCAGCCGGTGCAGCGTGTGGAGACTATAGGACGCGGCATACCATTCAGCCAAGTTACTCAGATCAAGATAGAATATGCCATGCTAGGAACTATAATTTTCAAGAGACTGGGCCTCCGTGTTGAAGATGAGGCCAGCAACAGGTTTCATTAGAGAACCTTGTGATCCACATTTGGTTACTCATGTCTGGAGGGATCTAGAGACCTCCATGCTGTACATGTTAAGCACAGAATCAATGGTGCCAGGTCCTCCACAGTGGACTATGTCATCCTGGACAGATCCACTTCACTGTCACTCCTGCCAGGCACATACCCACTTTGGTTAGGAGTTCTTCAGAAGTAAGGGTGCCAGACCCTCAGTACAAGACTTCAACCTGGATGGATCCAGACACCAGAATCATTTTGGCAAGCAGTTCTCCAGTGACAAAGGGTGCTGGATCTCTGATGCTGGACCTGATGCACCACGATGGATCCAGGAACCTTAGAGACACTGGCATGAAGCACACCGCCGGTGTGGTGAGTTAAGTCCAGCACATAGTTGACTTGGCATGAAGAGCCTTCCAGGTCAGTGGGGGTACAAGGCCACCCTCCTGCTCTTGTTGGTCCTACAATTCCCATTCCATGTGGGTATCGTTTCTTTTCCCTCTTTCTTAAGAAAAACTAACTACAAACAAAAATAGGCCCCAAAAAGAAAGAAAGTGAAAAACAACGAACTGTTGAGGACAAGGTGTGTGACAGGAGTTTGTGGCACCATAAGCAGTGAAATAGAACTGAGGGATAGTTGGGGACACACCTTTTTAGATCCCCTGAAGTCCTCCATGATGGGGTGAGAAGAAGAGAGGAATGAGTGATCCCAGTGGACACTGCTCAACACAAGATTCTGGAAGCCTACGGCACAGGTGCCTGTGATCCCACAAGTGAAAATATATAGAAGCCACTTGAAGAACAAGTGGATGTGTTTTTTTCAGGTTAAAACTGCTTCCCTCAACCCACACAAGCCCCAGTTCTCACCTGTGCAATCTGTATTGGCTGAGAAAGAGGAATCTGCGTCATCGGCGTCGCAGCGGAGGCCGAGATGGTGGCGCCTGCAGCGCTGTGCTGCTGGCTGGCTGAATGCTGCACTGCAGCCGCCAGCAACTGTGCCTGTGCCTGTTGTAATAATAACTGCTGCTGGGCTGGCGTCAACGTGAGCTAGAAAAAATTAGAACAAACAGTCATTAACAGCAGAAAGAATCATTCCCATTACAAACTACCAGCTATTAATCAGGTAACAGACATTGGCCAACCTAGGCACCTTATGTAAGGGCAACTGGCTACTCAACATAACATAGCAATCAACCTACAGCACAATTTTGGTAGAAGCATTGAAACTTTAAGTGTTATGCTGCAATCAGAACCTGAGGAATCACGCAAGCTTCTCCACAGCTCTACTCCAAGGTTCATGCAAAAAGGTAATTAACTAGCAGGCAAAAAGAAAGAATCAGCCCTGACAGGATTTGAAAGGAAATGTACACCGAACAGAACAGCAAGTGATTAGCCAGATGAAAGAAAAGCAGGAGTGCTGGCTATGGCTACTGAATGAACTGATAACACCCCAGCTGCTTCACATTAGCATGAAACCCTGCCATATTCCATCATTTTCATTATGCCTTAAGATATAAGTGAAGAATATGAGCTCCATTTGTTTCACTCCAAGTCTCCCCTCCCATCTGCCTTTTTTTTTTTTTTTTTAAACAGAATAGAGTTGGCAAGTTTACATCCCTTCATCTTCCAAACACACATTATCTCTATGAAACAGGTGGCTAGTCTCTCCTTTACATATAAATGAATCCTGATGTCCACATTTAATACAATCCCCATCTACACAAACCTGGAGTCTTGAATGTCTCAGTACCACAGACATTCATCAGACAAAGCAAAAATGACTTATTTAGAATAGGTTTTAATAACTTTCTTCCACCGCGTAATTTTTGTTGTTGTTGAAAGCAAATGTACTTTAAAATAGTAAAATACAAATTAAATTAAACAAAACCCATTAAATGTGGGCCTGGATAATTTACACAGCTATTCTACTTTGAGGATTCTGCAGCAAACTGGATTGAATTAGACATGGCACCATTCAAGTTTGCAGGTGACATCACCCAACAATTTAAATCAGAGACCCAATGCATTGATGGAATAACCTCCTAATACCCCATTTCCAGGCAAAAACCTCAATCTGAAGAGCTGATGAAATGGAAATAACCTCTCCAACCAAACCAATCCACTCTCAAGTTTGTTCTTCTAATTAATTTTAAACACTTCTGGCGGCTGCAACAATTTCACAAGCACAACTACCCTGTTAAAAAATAAAAAAAACCACCAAACTCCCACCCCCCCAAAAAAACTTTACTATTTAAAACAAACAAAAAACTCTAGAAAAATAAGGACTGACAGGTTAAATGGAGGGGCTGAATTCTGTGAGCATAAGCAAAAACGTTGATGATTTCTAAAGATCGAGTTGCTCAGAGAACACAAACTTTATGCCCTTTGCAAAATATTTAAAAAGTTAGGGGATATAAACTGTAATAAAGTTCCCATCACTTTTGCTACACATGTACCCTCATTCTGACATGGTGTTTCCCTCTCATGCTTCTATATGGTCCCACAGTGAAGTCAAAACGTTGACTTCCTGATATCCATGACTTCTACACCAGTCTAATGTCAAACCTAGAGTTCTGATTTCATTGCAGGGTCAAATAGAAGAAAATGAACAGGAACCAAGAAATTCTAATATTGTAATACAAATTTCTCCAAACACCAGGCACTAAGAACTACTGACAAGCAGACTGCTTTTTATATAAAAATGTTCGCGCTCCCCTTGCCACCTGTGTGAAAGTTCCTCTTTAATGAAATGACAGTAACCTTGGACAGCCACTCTACTATCTGTTGGTGGGCGATTCTAATTGGATGGCGAATGATGGCAGTACTGCCAGACAGGAGGCTTACTACAATTCTCTTGGGTAAACCTTACCCCGGTGATCTGTCCTCCGGCCAGCATGAGCTGGGTCTGGGGTATGGCCGCCTGCACTGAAGGCTGCTGGGAAGGCTGGCTTGGCTGCTGGGTGTCCCCAGATTCTTCATTAGATTTAGACTAGGAAAAAAATATAACTCTTTATAGTGTAAAACAGATGTTAATGTGTACACTACTATCTCTACACTGTACATCAAAATCTTTCATCTGCATACAAAAAGCCCTTGGGTTCATTTTAAGAGTGGGTTTAAGAAATGGCTCTTTCTGCCCACCATCTCAGCTATGACTGCTCCAACATGTGTAGCTAACACAGCTTAGGGTTAAAACAAAATAAAACACCCAGTTCTTTTGTACCTGAAATATTTTCAGATCTCACTTTGTTTGCTGCAGCATCACTGAAGATGATGCTACTTTTTACCACAAAGAAAAAATATTTGCCCACCACAAAGCACTTAAAATGATTCACGGACTAAAATCCAGAACAATGGAGTGAAGGCAGTATATGTTTTTCAAACATCTGCATTAAGGACATTCAGTCAACAGAATGCTAGCTAAATGGGGGACTGGTTTGAAATGCCCTCATATGCTTCACTAAATCTAGCAAGAAGCCCAACACAAATCGTCTTAAAATAAAAAATTAAGCATTTATATAGCTGTGCAGTGTGTTTTACTTAAAATTAGTTTTTGTATTTTTTTTAAAAATGGAGAAGAGAATACTGCAGCCATGAGGGAGGAAATGCAAGAGAGTGTCTGAAGAGGAAAGAGAGGGTTTTATGGTAATTAAAACTGGTTATGCAGAGCATTAAAATTCTGCATAGATTTGCATATTTTCCACCACCTGTTTTGGGGACTGCAGAGCAGGCTAATTAACATAAAGCCTCTGATTAATTCTTCCAGTCACTGAAAGATAATTACAGCATAGGACTGTAAACATTCTGCACTGGTGATACAGCTTGTTTGCCAACATCTCTCTCAGGGATGGAAGTTTACCATGGCAACCGAGGCAATTTTCTGCCTCCTTTCTCTTAAAAAGGAAGATCACTGTATTTCCTCTTCTTTCTAAAGCATCATCACATATAACTGGGTCCATGTTCTATTTGGCTTCATGGAATGCACTATCCCAGTTCTTTAGTACACTGCAGTATTGAAACCAGTTTTCAATAAAACTACATCCCTTTCCCCTTTCGGCATGTTGCTTGAATATTGTATTGAAAGGAAGCAGTAGGTTGATTGAAATGCTATGGAGCATACTGCATCACACAAAGTTTGAATGCTTTGCTATACCATGCAGATCAATGAGGAGCAAGTAGCCCAGTTTATTTTTAAATTACTAGGTATAATTTACTTGATGTTGTAGGAAACCCGAGTGATCCACACCAGCAACCTTAAAAATCAATGCTACATTGGCCCCCTATCAAACACAGCTTGCAAAGTAATCTATGATTAAAATAAGGCTGGAATCAAGGAACATGTGAGATTATTGGAGTTTGTAATGCAGCATGAGAACTATTTACAACAGCTCACTAACCTCTGACACAAAATTATTAGCACCAATGAATTAACCAGCTCCTACTGCTGACCATCACCCAATCTGTTCTGCAGCTGTGAAACTATTACTACTCAACCTCTCTTATTTTACAAACCCAAACAAATGTTATTAGAAGGGGACAGCTCGCAGCCTTTATCTTTAATGAAACAGATACTTGATGGAGAATGGGAGAATGAGGAGCAGTCCTTACCTGTACATTTAAGGACTGAGCAGCAGCCTGTAAACTTGTTCCAGCGAGCTGGACCTACAACACAGTGCAAAGAACTGAGATGAAGTGAAGGAACAGTCATATAAAGCTTTGAAAGATGAAACACAGACCCCCTAAAACATTCTGCAGTAGCTGAAAGTAGGGGTAGTGCTGAGAAATATTAGACACAAGTCCATATGGACCTTGCACAGTGTTATCTGTCCACCTCTTACTGAGAAAAGATTGTCAGTTTAGGACCTCTGGATGTTGATGTGAATGACTATGAAAGGAGCATTTTTGGGTGGGTGAGTCTTCTTTGGGAAATATAATTTTTATGCAGAAATCTCCTACGTTCTTAAAATGAAAACCCTATTAATCAACTTCTTAACTTCAGAATAGGCATTACCCCAAATACACACGCTGCATTCACCACATTCCTTACATCACACAATGGGAATTTACACATGCAGCAGGAACCTCATATACCACATAAAAACTGTTCTCACACATCAATCCACCAACCAAGCACTCTCACTGTCCCTAAACACTGCAAAAAAAAATTACATACAGATGACGGGGATACCCTTAACAAGGGCAGCATTGACTGACGTGTACTCAAACTCAAATTCAATTTTTGAGATTGATGACCTGGTCCAATACTCCCAAGAAAGCGTTTGGGGGGCGGGGGGGGGGGGGGCGGGGAAGAGGGAGGAGGGCACGCAGGAGGCAGGAAAGTGAAATGAAAGCAACATTCCAGAACTTGGGATTTTTAAGAGCAAGATAGAGACAAAATATTATGAACAGGAAAAAGATTCTCTCTCCTATTACCACAAACTATACGCTCATACACTGTAGTCAGCTTTAATAACCCTCTTCATGTTACCATCATCAGCATCACTCCTACTACGAAGGAAGAATGTTACGTAATTGCCAATTCTTCCAAAGGGCAGGATTATAGCCTGTAGAATATTTCATCACTGACCATGCTTGAAATCCACTGCTTTACTGGGAACCAGGAAACACATAATGAGTACAAGAAAAACAAATAATCAAATGTGGCATGCTGTCCTTTAAGAAAAGGAAGACATCCCTATACTGAGATGTGTTGCATGAGAGTGGTAACATATTTAACTATACTTGCTTTCCTGTTGGCTCTATGTGGGTTGGAGAGCTTTAATTCAGATCCAGATACAAAAATTCCATGCTGTGGCAGCTCTGACCTTACAGAGCCATCTCTTGAAGTGTTTCATACCTTCCTGGGTGGGATTCTACAAGATTTTCTGCATTTCCTGTCGCCAAACAGAGTTCATCTCTAGAAGTTAAGTTTAATTTGCCTTGCCTGTTGTGTTCTGAGATTTCAACAACATATAGCCCAAACAGCCTAATCAAACCGCTGTCCTAGTGAAATAGCCTGGATATAATTATTTTACCTCTCTCAGCACTAAAGGTTGACCTTACAAACTTAAGTCTCTTAAGTGCAGCCAGCACACACTTGAACATAGATTGTGTTGTTCTCTCTCCCCACCACCCATCTCCATCCCCCTATGCACACACTTTCCTATTAGAGTATTTTAGAAGACAGTTTCTGAATGGCACCTTGTATTGTATTTGGCATTGGTCAGATGTAAAGCACTCCATCTTGAGAGTAATCACAGCTGTCACCACTAAGAATTCCTATAATGGACATGCGTCTGACGAAGTGGGTATTTACCCACGAAAGCTTATGCTCCAATACTTCTGTTAGTCTATGAGGTGCCACAGGACTCTTTGTCGCTATAACAGAAGATGCTAATAGTTCATATCTAAGGTGGTAGCCAGTCTGGATGCATCAAAAGAAGGCTTGGAGATTTCTTGAAACTTGAGATTCAAGAAATGCAGCATACATAGTCACAAAAAAAGTTATGGTCTTAGCAACTTTTTAAAAATACTTTTCAGGGCAAGGTGACATAATACTGTACTGATAAAAGTTATTGATTTCAGGTAAGTTCATATGACAAATGAACATTAAAACAAGCTATTCTGGAAACACAAAAGACCTTCAGAGCTCCTGAATTTGCATACCATACTGACACGCACATTCAGGGTACTGAGAGCGAAGTGTGCAAGAAAGGCATTCTCCAACAGCCTATTGGTTCAGTGTACTCAAACATTCACACTGTTATTCCACAGGTCCTAGGTAAACCTCTATCCTTGGGAAAATTATAATTTTGTGACAAAAAAGTACTGAATGCTCAGTACAATAAAATGGAAGTTCTGCACTCTTAAAAGTGAACATAAAAGCCTGAGTAGCTCAATTATACCATAACAATTGTGTAACCCCAGACCCTGAACACATGGGGTCAGCCAATTATTTCCAGTAATTTTAAGTTTAAACTTGGTGCCAGGGAAGGGAAAGACATTTGTTCTCAGACCCTAAGTGTGATCAGACACCTTACCTCTGAAGTATAACTTTGACTCCGTAAGAATAGGGGCTGTAGAGAAGCAATTAAGGGAAATAGAAGCCTGAATATCCTAAGGAAAACAACTCCATGAAATAAATCTTCCTAAAAATGACTCTGAAATTTGTAGAAATATATGCTTGTCTAGTTCCATAATTTTAAGCTTTCCTTGAGCATGGGAAGCAACAGGAGGACTTGAACTCTGTACTGGTAGCCCTATCACTTCTCCTTTCTTTAACTAGGTATTGACAAGTTCCAGGTCCATGTTGGGACAGTTATTGGGCAAATATAATTCTTAAGAGAAGAGACCAATTCTGGCCTTGTCTTTGGACACCTGTGATTCTAATGAACACTTTTCCAAAGAGGAGTAAGCATTAAATCCCAGTGGCCTGTACAGTTTCAGAGTATTTATTTCCTATGCCCTTCTCAGATTTTTGAAAGAACTATGAAAGACATATGGTGTTTTAATTATAGGTACTCTCATCTGCAATATGGCCCTGTGGTGGCATCTGTTATCTAAAAGTTCCCAAAAGAGCTATTTCCCAATAATAATTCTCAGTGTATTTGATATGTGGGCTACAGATCAGTACAATAATTCATGACTAGCCTCTAACATTTAGCAGGCAGAAAAAAAAATCTCACATCCTACTCAGGATGACAGTGCTCCCCTACACTACTCATGGATTCAGCTGCCAATTGTATGGGGGGGTGGGAGGGTGGGGGTGGGAATCTTTCCCCATCCACTTCTTTCCCAAACCACCTCCAGTTTAAAAAGTGTCTTGGTTTTACCTGATGAAGGTGTCCAAGGAAGGCCTGAGCCTGGGCTGTAGAGATTGCCCCTCCAACGGGCACAGGCTGCTTCTGAAAGTCCAGGCCATTTGTCTGTGTGCCTGTAGAGGCAGAAGAAATTACAAAACTGTTGAACAGGACTCAAAGAAATTATATTAAGAAATTTTTAATTAATTCTTGCTGAAGTCTCCTGCTACTCTGGACTTCTAACTCTTAATTCCATGAAACGTCCTCCAATAACAACAAGGGTTTGAGTCTCCCCAGAAATGAAAGCAGCACTGTCACTCCCAGCAATTAGTATATACTCTGAGCCAGTTAAACGTAAGCAATTTCATAACCCCCTTAATGCCTATCATCTTGATCACCCTGCTCTATCAGTGCTGACAATGGTTTCACAACAGGATGCTCTATAACTGTATGTGCCTAGGGTTAAGATCATAGTTCAGTTTTGCAAGTACCCTCTACCTAACAGCTTGCTGCTGATGGCAATTTTGAAGTTCAGACTTCTGCAAAAAACAAGGATCACAGTGGTAATAACACAATCCCTATTTCTTTTTCATCAGTAGATCTCAAAGCGCTTCATGCTTAAATGCATTTAAGGAAAAAAAGGATTCTTTTCA
Organism: Malaclemys terrapin pileata; assembly: GCF_027887155.1. Classification (NCBI taxonomy): domain Eukaryota; kingdom Metazoa; phylum Chordata; order Testudines; family Emydidae; genus Malaclemys; species Malaclemys terrapin. Next base: position 167,475,949 of record NC_071505.1, read on the forward strand.
AGAAAGTGAAGGGTGAGGGGAGAAGGCAACAGGGAAATGGTAGTGCCACATGTGCATTAGAACATGGGGACATAGTCCTTCTGATAACTATATACCAGTGTTCCGATGAATATTTGTGCAGAAGACTTGTTACACTAGATTGCTCTTGTTCTATTATCTTTTATCCACTTTGAAATAATTTAGAACTGATTGCCTCTTTGCACTCTTCTCCTACCCAGGCCTGGAAGAAGGAAAAGGCCAAAAGCTAATGCTGGCACATCTGGTTGAGAGAAATGAAAAGTATCGGAAACTTTTCTCCACGATATTGTCAAAGCTTTTCTCTTCTGCTAAAAAAACAGCTGTACTGTGGTTTCAGAAATCATTCCTCCATGTTACGTGAAGGCAATAGAATAAGTATTGTAGACAACTATTTTGGTACACTGTTGATATTATTTCCACCCACTACAACATCCTCCTCCACTATTGGTGACTATGGGAAAGGATATTTCCAATTTATAAAATTGCATACAAGTTCTGTAGCAGATGATACAACACAGATTCCAAGGCCAGAAGGAACCACTGTGATCATCTAATCTGACCTCCTCTTTAACACGAGTCATAGATTTTTCACAAATTCCTAGTGCATATTTTTTCTAAAAATCCAGTCTTGATTTAAAAATTGCCAGTGATGGAGAATCCATTAGGACCCTTGCTACATTGTTCTAATGGTTAATTACTCTCAATGTACACCTTATTTGCAGTCTGAATTTAATTAGCTTCAAATTCCAGGCATCAGCTCATGTTATACCTTTCTATACTAGACTGAAGAGCCCATTATCAAATATTTGTTCCCCATGTAGGTACCGACAGACTACTCAAATCACACTTTAATCTTCTCTTTGATTGAGCTCTTTGCGACTATTACTATATAAAGCATATTTTTCTAATCTTTTAATCATTCTCATGGCTCTTCTCAGAACCTTCTCCAATTTATCGGCATCCTTCTTGAACTGTGGGCACCAGAACTGGACACAGTATTCCAGCAGCAGTTGCACCAGTGCCAAATACAGAAGTAAAATAACCTCTCTACTCTTACTCAAGATTCCCGTTTATACATCCAAGGATGCATTAGCCCTTTTTGGCAACAGCATCACACTAGGAGCTCATGTTTACCTTATTATCCACCAGGACCACCAAATCTTTCTCAGAATCCCTGCTTCCCAGGATAGAGTCCCCCATCTTGTAAATATGGCCTACATTCTTTGTTCCTAAATGTATACATTTACATTTAGGTTATTCAAATACATATTGTTTGCTTGAGCCCAGCTTACTGAGTGATCCAGATCACTCCATATCAGTGACCTGTCCTCTTCCTTATTTACCACTCCAATGTGTGAGTCATCTGCCAACTTTATCAATCGTGATTTTGTGTTTTCTTCCAGGTAACTGGTAAAAATGTTAAATAGTGTAAGGCCAAGAGTCGATCCTTGTGGGACTCTGAGAAACATACCCACTTGATATGATTCCTGATTTACAATTACATTTTGAGACCTATCAGTTAGCCAGTTTTAATGTATTTAAAATATACTATGTTGATTTCTTATCTTTTTAGTTTTTTTCCCCCCATCAAAATGTGGTGCGGTACCAAGTCAAATGTCTTACAGAAGTCTAAGTATATTACATCAATACTATTACCTTTATCAAGCAAACTTATCTCATAAAAAATATATGAAGTTAATCTGAAAGGATCTATTTTCCATAAATCCGGGTTGATTGACATTAATTATAATATCCTCCTTTAATTCTTTATTAATCGAGTCCTGTATCAGCTACTCCATTATCTTGCCTGGGATTGATGTCAGAATGACAGGCCTATAATTACCCTAATCTTCTAAGAAATGGGGTGACCAAAATGAGAAAAGACCAACATATTTAGATTTGGAGGAAATTTCAGTAGGATCACTGTACTGCTTCATCCTAAAAGCTATCAGATTTTGTCTACTGGTGATGGATAGGTGCTCACACAATGCATGACTGCCCATGGCTTACTATAACAATCCCTAATCCACTAGCCCCCCTTTTTGTCCTATGACTACAGTGATATTAACCAGCCACTTCACCTTGAATGGTCCCTTAGAATATGTGCTAACTACTTATGCTAATCTGTTCGACCTTGTATTTAGCTGAAGAAGAGCTCTGTGTAGCTCGAAAGCTCGTCTCTCTCACCAACAGAAGTTGGTCCAATAAAAGATATACCTCACCCACCTTGTCTCTCTAATATCCTGGGACTGACACAGCTACACCACCACTGAATACCCTCCTCCGCCCCCCCAGGGCCGCATCTTATTCAGATTAAAAATTATGGCTAGCAAATCTGGGTTATCGACTAAATGAAAGAGATGCAGTTGTTATATCATGGGACTTAGGCATCACTTTAAAAATCCATGAAAGCAAATATGGCTTATGTTCAGGAAAATCAAGGAGGTATACAGTTAGGCTTGGGAGGATTAGATTTTATTGGTAAATGTCTGTAAACATCAATTTCAACATACTGATGAAAAAATATTTCCATTGATAATAATAGAAATTTACAGTTAGGTAAAGTAAGAAAAATGCTGCTTGAGAATTTACTAGAATTTGATTTAAGGATATTTACTTTGTATATTTTGATACATGTTGATGACAACTTGTGTTTTAACAGTTATAAAGCTTTACCTTTTTGAATCTCAGCGTCCACTGTCATTAATTATTTATTGTCTAACACTCTCATAATTTCCTGCAACTGTGAAAAGTGAATTAAATAAAAATATTAAAAAAGCCTTAAAAATAAACACTATTATCCAGTGAACTTTTAAAAAAAAGAAATGGTTACTCACCCTGTGTAGTAACTGTGGTTCTTTGAGGTATGCCCCACTACGGGTGCTCCATTCAAGATGTGCTAGTGCCCCCTGCACCTTTGATCAGAGATTTTTCATAGCAGTGTCCGTTCAGCCCGCATATGTATGCTAGTCAGCCTCATACCCCATGCCACTGTTATATAGCACTGTGCAGGTGAACCACTCTTAGGGCAGGTCTACACTACCGCTTATGTTGATCCAACTTCTGTTGCTCAGGGATGTAAAAGGGCCTCCTCCCCCTCCCAGTGCAAGTTTTGTGCTGTCCACACTGGCGCTATGTCGGCGGGAGACACTCTTCTGTCGACATAGCTTCCACTTCTTGCTGAGATGGAATAATAATACTGATGGGAGCACAGTCTCCCATCAGCATAGCGTGTCTTCACCAGGAGATGAGGAGCGACATGGAGAGTGAGTGGTGAGCAAATGGCCAGCTGAATCAGGTAAGGAAACCATATCTGTCAGGGCCAGATTGGAATTACTAGGATAATTCTGGCTGTGTCTGTTTTTATTTGGTACATAACTTTGGTTATTAAAGGAGTCAATGGGAATGCGTACAAGAGAGCTGACCAATGAAGGTGAAAAGCATCCTCCCCCCCCCCCCCCCCCCCCCAAGGACTGGTGACCCAGTCCACCTCTCAAGCAAAACTGGGTACATTTCTTGTTTAATTCTGTGGTGAGCAAATCTATCTGCGGGGTGCCCCATTGACAGAATAAGTGGTATAATGTGCTGGGGTCTATTTCCCACTTGTGGTCTTGGAAGAAGTGCCTGCTGAGTGTATCCATGGTCATATGCTTATCCCCTGGAAGGTAGGCTGCTGTGGTGATGATCTGGTTCTGTATGCACCAATTTCCATGCTTGACAGCCTTGGTGCAGAGGGAGGGAGATCTTGCTCCTCCTTGGTGATTGATGTAAAACATGCATGATAAGTTGTCCATCATAACCTTTATGTGTTATGTACCCTGATAAGTGGTAGAAACTAGAGACAGGCCTACCCAACCATTCTGAGTTCCAGGAGGTTGATGTATTGCACAGTCTCTTGCGATGTCCACTTGCTCTGGGTCGCATGAGTGTCTAGATGAACTCCCCAGCCTAGCAGAGCGGTGTCTGTCATTATGATGCAACCTAGATGGAGCTACTATAAGGTGGGTGCAAAACTGGTTGGAAAACTGTTCCCAGAGTAGTTATCAGTGGTTCAGAGTCATGCTGGAAGGGGATAACGAGTGGGGTCCCACAGGGATCAGTTCTGGGTCTGGTTCTGTTCAATATCTTCTTCATTGATTTAGATAATGGCACACAGATTACACTTATAAAGTTTGCAGAGGATACCAAGCTGGGAGGCATTGCAAGTGCTTTGGAGTATAGGATTATAATTCAAAATGATTTGGACAAACTGAAGAAATGGTATGAAGTAAATAGGATGAAATTCAAGAAGGACAAATGCAAAGTACTCCATTTAGGAAGGAACAATCAATCAGTTGCATGCATACAAAATGACTGCCTAGGAAGGAGTACTGTGGAAAGGGATCGTGGAGTCATAGTGGACCACAAGCTAAATGAGTCAAGAGTGTAATGCTGTTGCAAAAAAAAACCAACATCATTCTGGGATGTATTAGCAGGAGTGTTGTAAGCAAGACATGAGAAGTAATTCTTCCACTCTACTCTGCATTGATTACGCCTCAACTGGAGTATCATGTCCAGTTCTGGACGTCACATTTCAGGAAGGATGTTGACAAATTGGAGAGAGTCGAGAAGAGCAACAAAACTGATTAAAGGTCTAGAAAACATGACCTATGAGGGAAAATTGAAAAGATTGGGTTTGTTTAGTCTGGAGAAGAGAAGAATGAAAGGGGAGATAACAGTTTTCAAGTAGGTAAAAGGTTGTTACAAGGAGGAAGGAGAAAAAAAATTTTCTTAACATCTGAAGATAGGATAAGCAGCAATGGGCTTAAATTGCAGCAAGGGAGGTTTAGGTTGGACATTGGGAAAAACTACCTGTCAGGGTGGTTAAGCACTGGAGTAAAGTACCTAGAGACTTTGTGGAATTTCCATCATTGGGGATTTTTAAGAGCAGGTTTGACAAACTCCTGTCAGGAATGGTCTAGCTAATACTTAGTCCTGCCTTGAGTGCAGGGGACTGGACTAGATGACCTCTCGAGGTCTCTTCCAGTTCTATGATTCTATGATGACTGTTGGGGGAGGATACACGAATGGGACTTTTGCACACACGTTGCGATGGGTCTTTCCATCAGCTGAGGGATTGTTTTATGCAGGTGGGTATGGAAAGAAGCATATTTAAACTGTGTCTGTTTGGTGAATAAACAGTTCTGAGCCACCCTTGAAAGGCAGCACATTAGGAGTCTTGTTTGTTCTATGATGAAGGTGCTGGCTGCCATGTGCCCCAGAAACTGAAGACAGTTCTTTATCAGAGTTTGGGGACTGAGCTGAATTGTGTTGGGGCCACAAATCTGTGCAGAGGAAGGTAGGCTCTTGCTGTTACTGAATCGAGATGTGCCCCTATGAAGTTTTGCACAGAAGTCAAAATGGATTTTTGAATGTTTAATTGCAGGCCATTCAAGGAAGAAATCTGTGGCCTCAGAAGTTTCCCGAGATGTCAGTTCCAAGGAGTGGCCTTTTAGCAGTCAATCGTACAGGTAAAGGAATACTACCTTTCCTATTGAGCTGTGCTGCTACTACTGACATGCCTTTCTAAAGATCCTCGGGGCAGATGACAGGCCAAAGGGGAGCACTTGGTATTGGAAGTGGCCCTGACCAACAGTGAAACATTGGTATTGTTTGTGGGATAAGGATTGCTATATGGAAATATGCATCTTGAAGGTTGAGGGCTAAGAACCAACCCCCTTGCTCTATTATCGCTGCAAGAGTCACCATTTTGAATTTTTGTGCCTTCACACAGATGTTGAGTAGCCTCAAATGTAGGCTGGGTCTCCAAACTCCACTCTTTTTTGGGGTCAAGAAATATCTTGAATAAACCCCCTTTCCTCTGTGCTGCATGGGGACTGGTTCTATAGCTCCCATGCGTATAAGAGTCTATTTCTTGATGAAGCAAGGTCCTGTGAGAGGGGTCCTTAAAGAGGTACAGGGAAGGGGGATTTGTGGAAGTGTAGTCAAGTAGATGGTGTATCCTATGGAGATGATCTCCAAAACCCACTTATCTACAGTGACAGTCTCCCAAGCCCGCCATAAGTGGTAAAGACTATTGCCAAAGGGAAGAAGGTAGGTGGATTGGTGCAGATGATGAGGACAGTAATTCAGGCCAACTAGCCCATCAAAATTGCTGCTTGGAGGTGGAAGGGTGCAAGGTGGAAGGCTGAGAAGTGGACAGTTTCCTTCTCTGGAATCTGGGTCTCTTCTGATGCGGTTCACATGGCTCCTAGGAGGTAAGAAATTGAGCAGAGCAGGCCTCTGAGCCATCTGGGACTTAATGAGCTACCTCTTGTAGGTGTGTTTATATAGATACCAATAAAATGCAAGGCAGCCCTAGAGTCCGTAGGGATGAACCATAGATTCATCTATGCTGTTCAAAACCAACTCAAACCCACCAAAAGGAAGCTCCCCCACTGTATTCTGGACCTTTTTTGGAAATCTTGAGAGTTGGAGCTAGGAAGCCTGTCTCATAACTACTGCTGTAGTGATCGAATGGGAGGCAGTATCAGCAGCATTGACAGAGGCTTGTAGAGATGTCCCGGCAAGTAATTGGCCCTCTGTAATAATTGCCTGGAATTGCTCTGTGTTCCGTGCTCTGCCAGTAAGTGGTCAACAAAAAGAGTTCAGTTTGGTATAGTTTACGTGATAACATTTTGCCATTAGCATGTGGTAATTGGTAATTCTAAATTGTAAGGAAGCTGAGGAATGAGATTTCCTACCCAGTAAGTCCAGACACTTGTGCTACCTTCCACGTATATTAACTGCGTTGAGTACCAAAGAGTTAGGTGAGGACGAGAAAATAAAAATGTGGAGTCCTTTGCTGTGACATAATGTGTCTTATCCACTCTCTTGCATGTAGGCAGAATAGTAGCTGGAGTGTGATCTTTGCTGGGTCCAGAAGGGCTTTGTTTATGGGCAAAGCTATGCAGGTAGATGAGGGTGAATGGAGGATATCAAGCAGCTTATGATGAGGTTCTTTAACCTCCTCAAGAGAGATCTGTAAGGAGTCAGCAATTCTCTTGATCAGATCTGGAACTGCTTAAAATCATCTGCCAAGGATGGCGGAGGAGGCACGACAGCTTCATCTGGAGTTGAAAATGAGATGTTGGCCACAGAGAGACGACCTCATTGGTTCTAGCTCCCTGCTCCTCAAAGGATTTATCTTGAGGGTCAGGTCTCCTGGAGGGAGCAGGTGATGCAGGTTGCCTCTCTCTGCAACAGGTTGTGCTCAATGCCCTGATGGTGATAGGCTGCCCAACGGTCCCAATATGGCCAGGGAGAAGTATAAGGCGCAGGAGGGGGCGGCACCCATACCAGTGAGTATGATAGTAATCTTGTGCCACAAGTAGTTATAGTCTCAGACTTCTGGAAAGGGGCCTCTATAGGGGTGAGGGGGAGAACCCTGAATTGATATTTGAGACACTGAGGCAAGGTCTTCATTAGAATCCTCTTCTTATAAATCGCTCTGGAATGGTGGGGCATCTGGAGAGATCTGAAGTGAAACCATTGGTACTGTTTGACCTTCAGGAGATCTTGACAGCACATCAGAGCCAAGCAGCGGAGAACTAGGTGTCTCAGATACAGCCAGGTCCTGAGGAAAACAGAAATCCTGGGGTACTGAGTGTATTATCGGTATCAAGTCTGTGGTCTGCACCGAGGTGATGATGGTCAAAGGCACTGATGGTACCGTGAGTTTCCAGCACTTTGAGGGAAGTGTGGTCGGAGCCCAAGACGGCTTCTTTGGTACCAAGGAACCAGAGGAAGACCTTTCCTTGCTGCCTCAGTCTGCCAACTGTACCAATTATCTCTCCAGGCCTGAGGCTTTGAAGTCTCTCGGTCTAGCAGTACCCTGGGTACCTGAGGAACCAGCAGCCTCATGGGTACTTGACTGAAGAACAGATGGTGCCTAAGTGGCTGAAGATACTGACAACCTTGGCTTTTCAGAGGTAGATTCCCTATCTGGTGAGCCCAAGGAACACGGGCGAACTGCCCTCAGTTCTTTCTCAGCCACCTCGGCCTGAGACAGAGCTCTGACAGTTGTACCCGTTGAGATTTCCTCAATGTTGTACTCATTTCTTATTCAAGTAGTTAGTTGTAGTAGCTCTGAGCATTACTCTAATTAGTCAGTAAGCAGTAGTAATTTTAGCTTTCTAGTTAAAAAAAAATTCTCTCATATATAGATACTAGATAGTAGTTCTTGTTCACTGGGAGGTTTTGCCCAGTTCTCCCGGCTTCAAATGTCTGTTGTACGGGGAGGCGATCCTGGTAAGCGATGGGCACTCCCACTACATCCATTGCCTCGGGGAAATCGTATGTTGCCCAGAAGTGTACCTTCTGTCTGACACTGAAGTCCAGAGCCAGAAAAAACAGGGAGATAAAACTTATGATGGAGAGGGCTCGCCATGCCTGACTTCTGATCCAGGCCAAGGGACTGTACACCAGTCTCCAAGCAAACCAGTCTCCACTATATCAGAGCCCCAAACCTCCAGGGCCTCTAAAAGGAAAGGCCACAAAACTCCTCCAAGGACTGTTCCCAGGGCTCACCAGGCAGGGAATCTATCTTTAAAATGCCCAGGTCATTGGTGTCTTCAGCCACTTTGGCACCATCTTCAAAGCCGAACAACAGATTGATCTATTCCCTCCATCACATTCATTGCTGCATTAATCAAACCACCATACGGGACATGAATGGCACTCACTCAGATACTCCGGAGTTAGCAATGGAAGATCACTGATGGATATTGGAGAGACTTTATACCAGGAATAATAATAATTATACTATGCATCTGTTTAGCGCCTTTCAACAGAAGGAAAAGTTTTACAAAAGGTGTACAAATACAATCACTATTTTACAGATAGGAAAAACTTAGATACAGAAAATAGCCCAAGATTACACAGCAGTTCATTTATAGAATCCGAACGTCTGATTCTCCTTCTCATACTCTAGACACCGAATATGCTGTCTCCCCTCTACTTGCACCTCTCTTATAATACACAAATACAGTAGACTAGCATCCAGGAGCACTGGAAAATTGTAGTTACAAGAAGATTATGGATTTTGCAATTTTGCTCTTTTCTACAAATTTACAACATTCATTCAAATATAAGAGAGCTTTTATAGTACTCTCCACTGCACAGTTACTGTGGAAAGCCTGAATCAGAAAACAATTTCTGGCCAAATAGTGGTAGCAATTTAAAAAAAAAAAAAGTTTGTTATGTTCAAAGGCCTCTGCGACAACTTAAAATATTAAAATCGTAACCCCTCTGAAATAATTTACTTCAATGAGCTGTGAAGTTTAAAGACTAGGGGTCTGATGACAGTCTTTCTATTGACTTGAAGGACTTTGGATTAAGCCTTAGTTTATGTTACTAACATTAAGCATGGCAGTCAAAACAACTAGTAAAACAGCAGCAAAATGAACTTATTTTTAATGCTCACCTCCTCTTTTCTTCAAGCCTACTGGTGGACCTCTGCTAGACCTCTAAACCAGAACTTTCCTGTTTGTCAAACAGCCTAGGCTGGAATGAGGCTGGGGTCTACCTTGGCTTTTAACCTTCATGTTTGTTCAGTTTCCCCTCTGGGGGGGAAAGGTGATAGAGAAAATTCCCCATATCCTTATATGACCAACTAAAAACTGCACTCAGCTGACTTTTGAAATTTCAGATCTGTTTTTAGAATTTTTACAAGTCTATAAGGCATGAGTGTTTGGCTTTAGTTTCTTAAAATAAAAATCCCTCCACAATTTCTCAATGCTCTACGCATATCAGACAACACAATTTCCTGAGAATAATTTCTTTGTAGCAATTACAGTGAAATGCCTTCATCTCCAGCCTGGACAATGGACACAGATTCCAAGGCCAGAAGCGACCAGGTGTGATTATTTAGTCTGACCTCCTGTTATAACACAGGCCATAAAACTTCCCAAAAATAAATCCTATAGCATATATTTTAGAAAAACAACCAATCTCGCTGACTCCTCGGTTTCAAAGCTTCATAAATACCACTTATTAAAAGGGTGTTATAAAATGACCAGACCTCAGTCTTATATTTGGAAATCCAGCAGAGTTATCCCACTTTGCTGCCTGATTATGTTTTATGTGAGCTGTTGCATAAATGATTAAGCATACTTGATAATGTAGCAAGATTAATCGATTTGTCAATGTGTGTATATATAAAATATCTTTGTTTAGAATGTATAATACTGGTTAAAGATGAATTACAGATTATTCAAATTGTATGCAAGTTCTATTTTTCTTTGGGAACAGACATGTGCTCAACAAAAAGTCCATAGTCACCCTCCCTACTTTATGACAGCAGTGAGCAGTCACTTTGAGGGCAACCTGGTTCAGTCCCACTGGAAACAATAGGGGACTGCAGCCATCTTTGCAGATGGTAGATAGAGGCTCCCCCAGTAAAGGATTTAAGGCATCTCCAATTGCCTCAGTTCTTTCCACTAAACCGCACAATCCTATTAGAGTACAGCTCCAAGGAAGAGGAGAAGGTGGTTTGGTAAGCGTGAATATACACAGGCAACGCTCCTGACAAACCACTATTGTAATTAAATAACAAACCATTTATTCTGCCTTCAAGGTATCATCTTGCATATCCCCTCTTGTGAGACTTTACCTGGCAATATATTCCCAGGAAGGTGGGCTGAGGCCTTCTAATTAACTGTCCCCTCCCAAAGAAAGCATCAAATCAAGATTCCATGTTAGGAGATAACTGCTGTGTAAATGTGTACACAGGACTCCAGGTAGCAACCCTACAGCTTTCTAAGATGAAACCATTATGGAGGCATCCCATTAATGCTGCCTTAAGCTCTGGTAGAGTGAGCGCCAAGACTCTTAGGTACTTACTCCCTAGCTAATATATAACATGTCTCAATGCATGGCTTACTCCATTTAGACAGGTGCAGAGCAGAAATGGCATTTCCTTGACAGCGATCCTCAAAAGGCTACAGAAAGTCTTACTAACTTTCTAAATGCCTTAGTCCTATTCAAATAAAAACTGGAAGCACTCTTGACATCTAGGGTATGGACTCTTGTTTCTCCTACGGGTATGGACTTTTGTTTCTCCTATAATTAGAATGCAGTTTTGGTTTTGGGAAGAACACTAGGACCTTACTTGAGTCTACTACTGAATTTCCAATTTGCCACAGAAACAGAGAGGGTGGGGTGGTGCAGAGTAGAGGGTCGAAGGGGGGAAAGTGGGGCCTTGCCTTAGATTTTTAGTCCAGTTCGTAGGGTACACAGGACCTTACTCCTAAGGTGCTTGGAAGTGGGGCTCCACTCCTGTGAACCTCAAGAAGTTCATGAGAGAGCTGGTGAGATGAGACTGTAGCTGGCATGGATTTTGAAGATCAAGAGACCAGAAGGGGCATGAAGGGACCAGAGAGTCCCAACTCCTACTGTGCTTAGGAGCTAAACATGGAAAACTAGTGCTGCTTAAAGACAGCAGACACGGGGCCCAATTCTTCTGAACAACAGCAATTACTATCCGACCTCTCTACCCACACGTCCTAAGGTGTGTGGGGGTCAAACTCTCAATGCCTCCATGCCATCTTGGTCGGTGTGTGTGAAAAGTGACAGTGGATATGGGGCTGGGGAAAATGCCACATAAATCCAGGGTGCCCTAGGTCTAATGTGCTTGACGGCACATGTCTACACTGAAAAAAAAAAAAACCACCAAGGCTACGTCTACACTACTCGCCGGATCGGTGGGTTGCGATCCATCTATCGGGGATCAATTTATCGCGTGTAGTGTAGACGCGATAAATCGACCCTGATCGCTCTCCCGTCGACTGCCGAACTCTAGCTCAGCGACAGGCGGAAGCAAAGTTGATGGGGGGAGCCGCAGCAATTGACCCCGCGCCGTGAGGACGTGAGGTAAGTCGAACTAAGATATGTCGACTTCAGCTACGCTATTCTCGTAGCTGAAGTTGCGTATCTTAGGTCGATTCTCCCCAATGTGTAGACCAGGCCTAAGATTGGTCATAGGAAATAACTTTGGAATGAGTGATCAGGAGTTTATTCAATTTAAATTAAATGGAAGGATAATAAAAACCAAAGTCATCAACTGTGATTTTTTATTTCAAAAGAGCAGACATTGGGAAATATAGGGCATTAGTTAAAGCAGTAAATTGTATTGAAGACCTCAGGTAAATTTTATGCCATACTCTCACTCTTTATAGGACAAAAAGAGGCTCCCAATTTACCATTAGGTGTCTGGATAGAGGTTAGGAGAGATGTTCAGAGGCTTACTATTCTCTCTATCCTTCAGTGCCTCCAGGGGACATTCAGTTAGCTTTCCTGGCCAAGACTGGGGTTAAGAGGCAGGATTTGAGAAGAAGTTTGCAGAGTTTTGTTTAGAGTAGGGAGGAATTCCAGTCTGAGGGCAAGTGATCATCACAAGTTCCATAACTTCAGCAGCAACTAGCTCCTTTTGTGCCTGAGAAACTTGTATGAGATCCCTACTAAAAGTTACAGTCCCATTCGGGCACATTGCTGACACTGACCTGCATGAGATCCCCAAAAGGTGCAATCTACTTTATGCATTCTGTTGAGACTATAGTCTCTGCAGGGGACCTGACTGAAGTTCCAAAGGTTTAAAGCAGGGGTCGGCAACGTTCGGCACGCGGCTTGCCAGGGTAAGCACCCTGGCGGGCCGGGCCAGTTTATTTACCCGCTGACGTGGCAGGTTCAGCCGATCGCGGCCCCCACTGGCCGCCGTTCGCCATCCTGGGCTAATGGGGGCAGCGAGAAGCCGCGGCCAGCACATCGCTCGCCTGCGCCGCTTCTCGCCGCCCCCATTCACCCGGGACGGCCCGTGGGGGCCGCGATTGGCCGAACCTGCTGCATCAGCAGGTAAATAAACTGGCCTGGCCCGCCAGGGTGCTTACCCTGGCGAGCCGCGTGCCGAACGTTGCCGACCCCTGGTTTAAAGTATCATAAACTGCAATTTGTCTAATTTCTAACTACAATACTTCTCTAACTTCCATGAACCTTAGCTATTAGTCTCATAGAACTTGCAAGGTATGTTAACTTTACCAACAATGATTGCATTTTTTCTGAAGTTACAATCTCTGCCAAATGTAAATTCCATACACCTTAGCTATTTCTGTCATAAAATTTATAAGCTCCATCAGCTCATAGGATTTTGATACACAATGATTCAAACAGAGAAAAACAGCAATGATTCATTGTGGTTAAGAGATCTGCTAGCAGTATATACATGAGAGACTCACATGAGTTACAAGTGCCACTGGGAAACCAGCAGAGTTTGTAACTTCTTTTAGCCCTGAAAGTGATAAAAATAAAATTCTTTGAGATTAACATCTGCCAGCTGCCTGGTGCTGCCTGTAAGGTGTTTGAACCCTGGATGGAATGGTTCATAAATGTTACTAATTACTAGCTTCACTGGTTTGTGAGCATAAAAACAATGAGACCTAATACAATAAATAAAGAGAACCCTCCAAAATTCTGGGTTCTGTCATCTTGCCTACTGAGTTTATAAATTATGAGCCTAAAATGAACAGCTCAGGAATATTTTAATTTACTAGAGATGATACTTATAAAGGTCCAAAACACATGCCACTGCAAAATATAAAAGTTTAGCCTCATACAATACAGTGATTCCCATCATTAGGGAACGTAAATGAGGAAGTCACAGAAACTATAGCCCTATGTTGTTGCAAAGACATCCATACACATCTTCATAAATCAGCAGGTTACCTTAGGATCTAACCCCTCCAGAGCTGATCACCTATTTGCCTCTGCCTCTTCTACAACTGAGCTAGGGTGTTGCTAAAACAACTATATATGAGAGGAAGAACAGCTCATGTACGAACCATGTCACCCTCTTTGGCTGCATACTTTAGTCAAAAAGAGACATGATAATTGTTTATAGCACCAAGTTACATAGAATACACTGCCAGATGGCAGTGCATTCCGTCCAGTGTATCTTATCCACCACACTTCTGTGTTCTGTTCCTACTCTGAGGTTGTGCTATAGGCAGGAAGTTGCTGTGACTGAAGTAGAACACCAAGTTTTCCTCAGGGCTTTTACACACCTCCAGCTCCAGTGCTTCTGGAGGAGAAAGGGAGAGTTAGAACCACTGTCCTCCTGAGAAAGCCTACACAGTTCCAAAGTAGGGACACTTGAGAGGATCTGAAAGGGATTAGAACTTTTAAACCACACCGGAGAGTCTTTTAAATTCATAATGGATTATTTTTATGTACAGAAAAACAAAAACTCTTTAGACTCAGGGTTAGTCTACACTGGCAGTGCTTTAACATGGCTTGTGTAGTCATGGTAGAGCACTGAGAGAGAGCTCTCCCAGCGCTCTAAAAAAACCACCTCCACGAGAGGCATGGCTCTGAGCACTGGTGCACTGTTTACATTGGTGCTTTACAGCGCTGAAACTTGCTGCGCTCAGGGGTGTGTTTTTTTCACATCCCTGAGCGAGAAAGCTGTAGCACTGTAAATTTTCAGTGTAGACGAGCCCTCACTCTAGCATCACCACTACTGTGGACGTTACAAAAACTGAAAATGCAGTACCAGGGAACAGACATGTGAATGAGCTGAAAAAATCTGACTGGTTCCACCTATTGACAGGAAAACATCCATCAACCTTGGATTAGTACAGGGAACACTCAATTGTCCTTAGATGTATTGTTATTAAAGTCATGCACAAAGAACAGAGAGAATCAACAATATAAAATGCTGCAAATTGCCAGGTTCACTACAGTTCCTAGAGTTGAAATAAAGGAAGAATATTCTTATTATTGTTATTGGGGAAAGTGAAGTGAAAGAATTATTGTTTATCCCATTCTATGAACCCAGACTTCTCTAAAAGCAATGAGAAATGATTTCTTACAATTAAAATTTCCCCCAACTCATAACCTGGACTTGTCTGCAGAGAGAGGCTAATTCTGAGTTATTTCATCCTATTTACTTTTTCATTCGGAGTTCTCATTTCTACTCCTTGTTTCCAAAAAGAATTAAATGGCATCTAGAAAGGAACTAGTAGCACAAAATAGTATTTTTTTTCCAATCTAACTAAAGGTAAAAACATGAATTATGTTTTTAATACAATTTTAATTTTAAAATAATACATAATGAACTCTTTACTCTCCATCACCTACAAGCAGCTCTTTAGGAAACTCTTTTGAAAAAGGTTCCTAGGATTGTGATATTAGGGAAAACAGAGAAGAACCTAATAGGTGTCAAAGTCTACATCAGCTCCCATCAGCGACTCTCTCTCTCTCTATAGAGGTAACATTGTAAGAATGGGGAAAAAATTATTATTGTGTATGAGGAAACAAAGATCTGCAAAAATGAACAGTTAGATATACTATAGTTAATATATTAAATGGCAAGCAGGAGCCCCCACGGATATGACTACACTGCAATGAGACACCCGTGGCTAGTCCATGCCGCTGACTTGGGCTAAAGGGCTGTTTAACTGTGGTGTAGATGTGTGGGCTTTGGCTGCCACCCAAACTCTGGGACCCTCCCACCTCACAGGGTCCCAGAGCTCAGACCGCAGCACAAACCCACATCTACACCACAGTTAAACAGCCCTTCAGCCTGAGCCCCACGAGCCTGAGTCAGCTGGCACAAGCCAGCCACAGGTATCTAATTGCAGTGTAGACACACCCTAAGACTAAAAAACCCATAAGAAATGTACACAAAACAGCCCAAGTATTCATACACGAATAAAGGAGATTCTCCCTTTTAAAGCCATCCAATTTTCCCAGAAGGTCAGATCTGAACACTAAATATTAATTCCTTACCTGTGTTCCCATCCCCACTCTCCATTGGTGGTTTACTGGTTTCTGACGGATTGTTCATTCTTGAGTCTGGATTAAAAGAGAGGTAAAGAGATATAAAGAAATAAAGTGGAAAATATTGATGCTGTCTTTTCTAACAAGTTAAGTATAAAATATGACAAGCCTGAATGGCATATATCTCACATACAATGATGATGATCAGGGATGGGATCACAGAAATGTAGGGCTGGAAGGGATTTCAAGAACATCAAGGGATGCAATGGCGAATCTTTCAACCATGGACTGGGCCATTGTTTTAAAGAATAAATCTCAGCAACCACATACACAAAACAAGAAAATGTTGAGAGAATAACAGAAAGGATTCAACAGGGCAAGGGTGCCCAATACTGTGAAAGAATTATAGAAGCAAAGGTCTGGTGAAAAAAGCAGCAATTTATAGATTAAAAAATGCTGGCTTATGCTATGTCCAAATATATTTTGTTTTTCATAAATAAGGAAATTCAGTCATTACTGGGAGAAATATTTATCTAGTCCTGCATTTTTACTTCATAGGAATGTCAACAGTGTTAAATTATTTTTTTATGGTCTCTTTTCAGTCTCCCTGTGGGTCAATCTCAAAGTGTGTGCTCCTAATTTTCAAGTTTGTCAAATTTAATATGGTTAGGTTTGGCAGAATTTAATTTTTAATTTTGTTTTATAAAACTTTGACAAATCACATAGATTTATTATAAAGCTTTTTTATTTTTATTAATTTAAATTTCCACAGTTCTGGATATTATGGGGGAGGGAGGCTTTCAGAAGGGGTCAGACAATTATTTAATGACAGTAGATATTGAGATTGAAAGTTAAAACTTTATAACCATTTAAGCACAATTTGTCAACATCACATGTCAAAACATAAAAAGTAAATATCCTTAAATCAAGCTCAAATAAGTTCTCAAGCAGCTTTTTTCTTACCTTACCTATCTGTAAATTTCAATTACTATCAATGGAAATATTTTTTCATCAGTTTGTGTGTATGATGAAACTTACATTTACTGATATTTATCAATAAAAATCTGATCCTGCCAAGATTAAATATAGTGAACGCAGCAGAGAGCCTTCCCAGGTGGCAGGGAGAGAATACAGTTTCGAGTATCGGTAACAGATGCTGTCAGCACAGTATCAACTCTAACTCAGGCCTTCTCATATCTTGCTGGTAACCGCAGCATCTCACATTACCATAGACACAAGACAAGACAGACTATGTCAAGTGGTTAAACAGAATAATTTGGACAGAGAAAAACAAACAAATCCTCAAACGCATCTTCCATCCTCAACTAGCTCAACATAAAACTTTTGATTCAGGGTGTTCTTTTGATGGGTGTTTAAGAGGGTTGCTCCTGTAATTGGTTGTCATTAAAGCAGCGGTTCAAAAACAATGATCCATTGATCAATGGTCTGCAGAGGGCTGGCTACTGCCACTACCTGCTCTAGCTTGTTCCAGTTGCTTCTACAGGCGTCCAGGATCTTTGTTGCCTAGTGGACTGAAAAAGCAGCTGGAAACAATGAAATAAAGCCGGCCTGTCTGTACTTGCATCAGCTACTAAATAGCAGAGGAAACTGGAGCTACCCTCAGATACCACAACTACCATTGGTACTGAAAATGACAACCAGCAAAAGGAAAGGCACGCCAAGAAGCGCAAGAGAAAGAATGATCAGAGCTGGACAGCATGTCCAGCTAAGTGGGGAAGAAGGGAACCAGCCACAGAAAAGCTTGTGTGGGGAGAAAGGAAAACAAGCAGACCAGGCAGCAGAGAAGCATATGCAGGGCTGGAGGAGAAGAGATAGGAAGGAGAAAGTCAGGTGAAGAGCAACAAAAGTGAGTGAGTAGTTTTTTGTTTGTTTTTTTAAAGTCAAAAGTCATTAATTCAGTTAAAAATACATCAATAACTTTCCAGATGTAACTTTTCCATGTAAATAACTGATGTAGTTCACCTAGGTATGGCTTGAAAAATCCAGTCACCTATAACAAGTAGGAACCTTTCCCAAGTGAGGGGCATCAGCTTTTACAGAATCTCAATGTTTGTTGTGTTTTTGTTGTTGTGGGTGTTTTTTTTTTTTTTTTTTTTTGGGGGGGGGGGGGGTGAGGATATTCTAGCCTGTATGGCTGAGATTAAAACTTTTGAATTTGAGCTAAATGTAATAGATACACTGATGTCTGCCTGAGCTGGCTGACACACAGCGCTTGAGGTAAGCGCTGCCTGGAGCCTGCACCCCTGAGCCTCTCCCAACACCCCAACCCTGATCCCCTTCCCTCCCTCCGAACCCCTCTATCTGAGCCCGGAGCCTGCACCCCAAGCCCTCATCCCCCGCCCACCCCAGAGCCCGCAGCCCCATCCAGAGCCCACACCCCAACCCCCTGCCCCAGCCCTGATCCCTCTCCCACCTGCCAAACCCCTCAATCCCAGGCTGGAGCACGCTCCTACACCCCAAACTCCTCATCTCCAGCCCCAACCCAGAGTCCTCAGCCCCTCCCTGCCCCAGACACCTCCTGCACCCTGAACTCCTCATTTCTGGCCCCACCCAGGAGCCCGCACCCCCAACCAGAGCCCTCACCCCCTCCCACACTCCAGCCCCAATATTGTGAGCATTCATGGCCCGCCATACAATTTCTATTTCCAAAAAGTTTGCCCACCACTGGTCTATGGGATGTGATTGGAGGGTTCCTTCAAGCCCCTTCCCATCCATACAGCCATCAATTTGGTGAAATACTGTCAACAAGACCTCCATCCCAATAAAACAGCCCTCAGCTAGGTGGCCAGGAGAGGGTCTACTACCACTGGTCTTCAAATTGACTGGGGACTGGCTCCTCAAGGCTGTAACTCCCCAGGGAGAACTAGTGTCAGTTTCTGGAAGAGGGAAACCTCTGTTTACTGACACCATAGCAAAGGGCCGTTTGTATGCCCCCGCCCACCTCTCGCAGATGGATCTGTGTGTAGGACCAGCATACATGGATTTACTTGGATGGGGCACTATCCAGCACTAAATTTGTTGAGGGAAAGCATTGGAAATGGAAACTGGCATTAATTGCAGGTTCTGATTTTAGTCAGCAAGAGACTGGAGACTTGATCCAAGTAATGATGAATGCATGACCTGTAGATGACTAAGCAAGAGGACTAGAAATACCAATGTATTTCAGCGTAGTGGCAGCCTTGGGCTAGCAGGTTTTCAAGTCCTGAATACAGGGGATGTTATGAGTTCATGAATGGGAAAGAAGTTAGTCAGCATGATCACAAGTGGAAGGGGCAGAGGTCAAAAATAATTTCTCTGTTAAGCTGTGGTCCACACTATGAAAAAGGATTGAGCCTCTGCATGATGGAAATAGCACTGTGCTTCCCATAGGACTTCATTACAGAGACTAGCATTGGGGCCCTGATCCTGATTGGGGCCTCTAATGGCACATTATTATTATAAATAAATTGTTATTATTGAAGCTATTGAAGAAAATTAATTGGGTACAGTGTACTGCAGAATATAGTGGACATTCTCCCTCTCTTTTTTTACAGAAGGCTCATGCAGCAAACCTTTGAAAATATTTTGCTCCATGTGACGTTGTGCAGTCTATATGGTTTTATAAAAACATAATAAGTGAATATAGTGTAACTGGGATAGTTTTATAAAGATTTGATCATAATCTACTGAGTGTGATCATCCTATTTATAGAAATGTACCACTCTTGTATCTAAAACTAGAAATATAAAACGTAACTCTGAGGGCCTATTGTAATTATGCAAAGTGTGGGCCATTAATGGTGGTTTGGAATCTTGATGACTCCCATTAACCAGGACCATTGTCTGCAGATGGCTGTGTTTACCTGTTAGTCTTCCTGTATGTGTGTGTGCTGGCAAGTGGGCAATGAAGTCTTGCAGTGACATGTGATCATGTCACCTGAACTGTAATCCATCTTTAACCTGGTGCTTTTCCAGTGAGGGGGAGTGGAAACCCAGAGGGACAAAGGATTCCCGCCTTATTCAAAAGATATATAAAGGGGTGGAACAGAAAAAAGGGAGAGAGGAGCCATCATGAAGAATCCCCTAGCTATCACCTGAGCTGGAACAAGAGCTGTACCAGGGGAAAGAATTGTGCCCAGGCCAGGAAGGTGTACAGTCTGAGAAAAACTTACTGAAGCATCTCTGAGGGTGAGATTATCAGTATTTAGTTTGATTAGACATATGTTTGCGCATTTTATTTTATTTTGCTTGGTGACTTACTTTGTTCTGCCTGTTACCACTTGGAACCACTTAAATCCTATTTTCTGTACTTAATAAAATCACTTTTTATTTAGTAATTTACTCAGAGTATGTATTAATACCTGAGGGAGCAAACAACTGTGCATATCTCTCTATCAGTGTTATAGAGGGCGAACAATTTATGAGTATACTCTGCATAAGCTTTATGCAGGGTAAAACGGATTTATCTGGGTTTAGACCCCATTGGGAGTTGGGCATCTGAGTGCTAAAGACAAGCACACTTCTGTGAACTGTTTTCGGGTAAACTTGCAGCTTTGGGGCAAGTGATTCAGACCCTGGGTCTGTGTTGGAGCAGACAGGAGTGTCTGGCTCAACAAGACAGGGTGCTGGAGTCCTGAGCTGGCAGGGAAAACAGAAGCAGGGGTAGTCTTTGCACCTCCAAAGGGGGTTTCTGTGATCCAACCCGTCACACTCCATACCTAGTGGATGATCAGTAGTTTGTCTTTAATGAAGCTGCAAATACCATTCCACAGGGCAACAAGAATAGTTTTTGCCAGACTGCACTGGGAAATCAAGGCTTCAGAAAGAGGTATTTAGTGGTTGTTTAGTGTTACATGTATATGGGGAATTTAGGCAGGTAGTAAAATGTGCTTGCAGTAAGAATAATATTTTACTATTAAGATTCACCTCTGGCAGCAATATATTTGCAATGTTCTGTCTTCCATCAAACCCCCAAACACTATAACAAGTAAAGAGATAAACTCGCTGTAGAAACTTCCTGCCAGAACTGCTTTGAACCCATGGAAGAATAAACCTTCATTACCTTCACCAGCTTGAACAAAACCTTGGTGGGTGTGTGGAAGGTGATGTTCTATGTTTATTTTGCACAGAATGGGTCAAGCACTCTATAGTGTTTCCATTGCAAATAGCATCACATGCATCTGAAGCACAATACTGTTATGAACAAAATAGACACTTATCTATAGGGCAAAGACCTACAATAATGTAATTGGTTTGTAGATTAATTGCAAAGGAAAGTTCTTTTGCAATTAAAAAAAATAAGGGTGTTAACACCTTCTTTCCCTCCAACACCTTTTTCCCCTTTAGACTTTTCTTGAGTTTTAAATAAAGGCTGGGCTGCAAATTTCTGTCAATAGCACCTAAAAACAAACCTCAAGCACAGAAAGATCGAAAGCAGCAGGTGCATGACTGAAATCAAACTCAAAGGAGCTTTTACATTCATTCTTGTTACTCTGATAGCAGAGTTTGAGTGTAACACAAGGCACTACTATGCTAGGCTTTTGCTGCCTCTCTGATATTTCAAAAGGTATTCAGAAAAAAAATAAAAAGCAGAGGATGGACAAGACTGGAATGATAGATAAATTGCAAATTAAGCAATGCGTACATGTAAAATCATCTTAATATAGAATTTCACGCACTGTTTCCCCTCACACCCATTCAAGGGAAACTTTCCCAATACTCCATCAGAACCAGCATAAATAATTCCCTGGGAAACATAGGTCAGAGGGATTCCTCAATGCCAGCAAAACACCAAATGGGTCACTTACATATGAATCTTTGACTCAAACTTGCAACTGCTGCATATCTGGAAATATGCATGTTCAGATATCTCCTTAAAAACAAACATCAGACTAACGATGGTCCAGTTATACCTTTTATTGTAGGACCAAAAAGGAAATACCCTTAGGTTCAATGTGTGGAATTCAGAGCTCTGAAAATAACATACTACCTATTGCAAAAAAACAACAAACAATTATTACAAATAACTTTTAAAATATAGGAAAGGGAAGAAATATGAGTACAGGACTGACAGGCTGCTAATGGAAATACGTTATCTCAGTACCTTAAGCTGATGCAAGCTATGCATCAATGGCAACTGTGACCTCCACCCTATTTTCCATTACACAAGAAGAAACCTTGCTATTATGTCAGAAAAACACACATACACACACAAACAAACTATAGGCCCTGTGAAGAGTTGATATGGGTAAGTGGTTTGAAATTGGAATTTTTTTTTTAAATATAAAAAACAAACCAAAAAAAAAAGAGTATATGGATCTGCCATTCAAGTCCTAAATCTTAATGTCTGTCAGAAGTCAAATGATTCTCAGAATAAAATCCCAAAAGCAAAAAGTTCTGTATTGAATATCACGCAAACCCAAGAGCAAATCTATTTTTTCCAATGCCGAAGAGTACAATTCTCCAGAATCAGGAAAAAACTGGAATAGCAGGGTGGCACTTGCTGTTGATTTACTGGCGAGCTTCACCTTTAAAATGCTTTCTGCAAACCCTGCATATGTTTAAGCCTCCATGCATAGTCAATCTCACACCCTCTATTTCCATATTAAACGCTTATAAGAAAGAGCAGAGCTGGTACCCACCTAGAACGTAGTCACTGCAGTCCAACATTGCTGTGAAATCCTCTACAGGTTCAGATAGTCCAAGGAAAGAAATAAAGAGGGGGAAGACTATTTCTAACAAATTTATGCTACTGCTCTCAACAGAACAAGAAAGGGAGTAGGGGTGAGGGGGAGAAATACAACTTCAGTTACACCATAGCAATCTTCAACTGAACAGGGAAACTTCAGTTGCTCTGTGGAGTTTTAGTCTCTCCTACTAGCTGTGTCTGACATTGTCAAGGCGACTGAAGCGTGAAAAGTTCCCCTTTTTGTAATAAAACAGAAACAAAGATTGCAGCTGGCAGTTTCCATAATGAAGCTTAATCAGTATGCGCCTGATTAGGGCCTTATGCAAATCTCCCCTCGTTAGCACAGCAGCCAGCACTTTGAAGTCCATGAACAATTCATTTGCAGAGTACACTGAAAGCGTTCCCTGCATAATTTAAATCATGGTATAAATATTTATCAGCTCATTTGCATATTAATTGGCAGTGCATGAAGGGAAAAATTATCTCCCAAGTGCCAGCATAATAATTAGGGAACAAAATGAAATCTCTTCCAATAGCTTGGCTTCTCAGCACAGTACTGGTGGAGCAGGGAGGGAGAGAGACACAGTTCTGTTAAAATGCCACTGAAATGACACATACAAATTAGAAACAACTCTACAGACTTTAGCACCTTTAATCTTATTCCTGCTGGCAACGATAACTTCAGTAATAAAGGGGATTTGGAAAAAGCTTTAATCCAAGAAAACAATTAGCAAGGTAGGAGCTGAACATAGATGTCAACCTGGTGTTTTCCAAATGTTAACATGAACTGTCACGAGATGGTCCCACTCAAAAACAGAAGACAACATTAGGGGCAGAGAAGCAGCACACTTCTTTTTAAATGGTCAAAAAAGGCTGGTGATTCATTATCTGCTAATAGTTTTGCAACACTAGATTAACAGCAGTATATATGTCCAGTATTGTGTAACATTTGACACCCATTAATCTATCCCATGTGATGTTGCAAATAATTTTTACACTTTCAAATGATTTCCAAGTAAAAGCTACTAATCCCTTCTACAAGTGTAAACTGAGAGCTAAATAAAGCTTACTCTGGAGCTCGGATTCCAGGAGGGGGATACTTGAGATCAGGGTTGTGGTCCTTGGACCACCAATGATTGGCAGAATCTTGCCCAACAGTCTGCAGAATTAAACATTTTGAGACCCAAGCAAAGAAGGAGTGGAGATTGCGAGTGGTTGTGGTCCATGAAAGAATATTTCTTACAAAGTGGTCCACAGAATGAACATACCAGAGAATCACAACTTTAGACCAACTCTATCAAATAAAATCTCTGATAGAATATACAAAATTCAATTTCCAAGACAGCAAGAACAAGATACGTCTCTATGGTTCAAGGGATAAATGCATAGCTGGATGTGAAAACTCAGCAGCCCATTTTCTATTCAGGAATAAATGAAGCTATGGTCAATACTGGATGAATGCAGTCATGGCCACTTTCAGGTACAAATGTATATGAAGTTGCAGAGGGAAAGGTACTTCTTTAATTAGTTGCTCTTCTTGCTCCTTTATGAAGTGGAATTCAAATCCCACCCCTCCACACCAAAGAGAAAAGAAGAAGAAAAAAGATTTCTAATTCCTGTACTACTGACTCAAATTTATTTTCACTTTGGACCTCTCCTGTTCAGCCTCACATCTCTGTCTACCTTTCAGGGTATGCCCACACCTCAGAATCATAACGGACAGCATCCACACTACAAAGTAACAGTTGAGTTCTGGATGGGTTGCTGTAACAGTGGTGCTCTACTTGTTCCTATATAGCACTAAGACTTCTGGGGGAAAATCCCATGGTTCAGAGAGTTTCAGTAAATGGCACTATTCTATTAATGTTTTTGCCATGTATTGTGGGAGAACTATCCATCCGGAGATCCTAGGCAGAAATGGCACCAACACCCATTAAAGCAAGTCATTCCTGGTGTCTACCAGCCTCCGGCCAGCTGCCAGCACAGTGAGATGCCCTCTTTGGGACCATTCTCAAAGAATGGAGCTCCGTATCAGAGACTGATGAGTTCAAATGCTGATACTGGAAGGTGCATGTGAAAAGGAGAATGAATGCTAAGACTCTGGGTCAGGAAACAGGGAATAAGTAGATGACAAGAAAAGACCAAGGGGTTGGGTACCTGTCATATTGTGGGAAGGCACTGGAGGATTAGTGCCCCTCAGCTGTTGTGTCACAGGCTAGCCTGTGTCCATGCTACAGATATGACACGTTGGCAGTTGACAAGGGAGGGTCACTCAAGGTCTGCCCTATATTCCCAGTTGTGCTAGCCAACTTGCATTACCACCACAAACAAAGGGTTTGTGTGTAGGTTCAAGGGGTCAAGATAACAATACTTGAGCTGTAACCTTGTGTTAACTTACTAGTGAAAACAAGCCCTCGGTTATCTCCTCCTCAAACTAAACATGTCAAAAACAGAACTCATCTTTCCTTCTAAATTGTCTCCACTAAACCTCTCCATTCTCCAGTGATAATTGTGTTACCTTCCTCCCTTTCACACAAGAATGGAATCTTAATTCAAAATAGCCAGAATCAGTTGCCTTTATGGCATGTTACTAAAACCTTCTGTTTACTAAGGTTTTGGGGGAGGACTGAAAGCCTGAGTGCAATGAGATTTGGGGTGGGGTACTGTAGAATTTACTGCTTCCAAATTACGGGCTAGTTAAGATCATTTAATTTTGTATTTGGGTTGCGCCTTACTGCAGGGTGGTTATTCCTGCATGGATTGCCATTCTAAAGAACTGTCCTGGTGTCCTGAGCTGTGAATAGCTTTTTTTTGTGAGGTGGGAGAAGGGGAAGGGGGAGTATTTAGATCTAAATAAAATAACCCTTTCAAAATCCTGTCACGCTTTCCTCTAAGGGTACGTCTACATCAAGAGAAAAGGTACACCACTTTTCCTAGTGTAGACATACCTTAAATCATTTCCAATACGTCATCGCTGCAAAGACTGGTTCTCTCTCAACTTGACAACTGTAAACTTCTCCAATATCACGTCACAGCACAAAACAAATCACATATGACTTTTTCCTGGTTAATCCTTCCCTCGCCCTGGCTTGGCATCTTGCCAAATTTAGACTGTAAAACAATACGCTCCTCAACAGCACTGCATAAATAATATATATTTTTTAAAAGATAGTTATAAAGTAGAAAAAAGGCATCTTAATTCTTATTGTGAAAAGATCCAAAATACTATTGGCAGAATAAGAGGCAAAATTATTATCAAAGGCCTCCCATCCCACATGCATTTAGGGAGAGAAAAGAATCTTCATTTTTACTTTCACAAGTTTTGATCTATTAGTAAAATGTCACTTACTACATGCCCTCAATGACAGCTAGGAAGTTTCTACTGTTAGGTATCTCCATTTGACAAGCGTGATCTTTACACACTTCCCAGGAACAGTTTCTGACCCAATACTGAAAGACTAGTCTTGAGGCCAGCAATACATTAGTCTCACTCCTGAGCATGGTACTGTGAATCCTACTGTGAAAGGGAGTCAGTAGTGTAGCTAGCGGGGTGCAGGGGAAGCAGCCGCTTCCCCCGCCTTTCCAAAAGCGACCAGAGGAGGGGGAACACGGCATGCGGCTCACAGCACGGCCCGGCAGCCGCGTCCGGAGGAGCGAGGGGGGGGGGGGGGGCGCGCAGGCTGGCGGCCTGGAGCACGGCCCGGCAGCTGCAGCCAGAGGAGCGAGGGGGGGCGCGCAGCCTGGCAGCCCGCAGCGTGGCCAGCAGCCATGGGGGGGGGTGTGGCACGGCCGGAGGAGTGGGGGTAGCGCGGCCCAGCAGCCACGGCCGGAGGAGCGAGGGGGGGGCGCAGGCTGGTGGCTGGAGGAGCGGGAGGGCACAGCATGGCGGCCGGAGGAGCAAGGGGGAGGCACGGGGGTGGCACAGCAGGGCTGGAAGAGCCAAGGGGGGGGGGGGGTGCGGAGCGGCCGGAGGAGGAGCCAAGGGGGGCTCCTTTTTTATATTTGCTCCCCCTCCTCTTAGAAGCTGGCTACGCCACTGAAGGGAGTATGGCATCAACCATAACATATATCTCCCTTCTTATTATCTCAAACTACAGCCCACTTTTCTCTCTCAGTAACCATGCAAAACTCTGGATAGCACAAGATTTGAAAATAGCCCTGATAAGTATACACTGTGTCAACTAACACCAAAAATGCCCCGAGGAAGACTGCTTTCCATAGGTCATATCAGCCAAGAGTAATATGTTGGAGCCTGCCCTAGTCTCTAAACCACACATTAGAATACAAAAAAACCCCGCAGATTTTGAGGCCTCAAACTCCATTCCTCAAATTAAGTGATGAGATTTCCTGTTACTTTTCAAACAGAACCCCAATGTATTGTGAACAGAAAACACTTATGAGCAAAACAAACCATTATTTATGTTCGCTCAATCCTCACAGTAATTAACAACGGACAATAGCCTCTTAATAATTAAGATTACAACTAGGTTCCATTATACATTCTAATTTTAGCTCCAACCCATGTTTTGGTTCACAAAACTAGTTTGATCTAAAAATTGCTAAGTCCTGGTCTACACCTAAAACTTAGTCAACCTAGCTACGTCGCTTGGGAGCATGAAAAATTCACAGCCCGAGACACGCAAGTTAAGCAGATCTAAGCCTAGGTGTCGACACCACTAGAAATTCTTCCGTCAACCTAGCTACCGCCTCTTAGGAGATCAATTACCTACACTGACAGCATCTGTAGTATAGACATAGCCTTAAGTTTACTCTGAAGGCTAAAGAGCAGTTTTCTGCAGAAGTCAAATAAAACCGATCTGTTAAGTTACAGGTCAAACTTGCTATGATTTGAAATTTTTAAATCTGCATCTAAATTTTCTGTCCTCCCCAACCAGCTCAAACAAAACTCACTTCAAACTTTCCATATAGTTAAATCTCCTTCAAAATTCTTGTACATACCATATTTCAAGAAGATTAAGAGAAGACAGTTACCTGTTCCGTAACTGGTGTTCTTCGAGATGTGTTGCTCATGTCCATTCCATATGAGGCATGTGTGCTCACCACATGCACCGGTGCCGTAAGTTTTTTCCTCAGAGGTATCCATAGAGGACCGGCTCTGGTGCCCTCTGGAGTGGTGCACACATCCTGCAGTATAAGGGGTGCCGTCGGCTCCCCCCACCCTCAGTTCCTTCTTGCTGGAAACTCCAACAGTGGGGAAGGAGGGCGGGTCATGGAATGGACATGAGCAACACATCTTGAAGAACACCAGTTACGGAACAGGTAACTGTCTCTTCTTCTTCGAGTGCTTGCTCATGTCCATTCTATATTAGGTGACTCCCAAGGAGTACCAATGGAGGCGGGTAGGAGTTCATGGATACGTAGATTGCAACACAGCTCTGCTGTACCCAATGTCATCTCTGGCCTTCTGAGTGATGGTATAATGCGCAGTGAATGTGTGAACCGAAGATCACGTCACGGTTCTCCAAATGTCCTGGATGGGAATGTGAGCCAGGAAGGCTGCCGAGGACGCCCGAGTTCTGGTCAAATGAGTCCTCACTATCGGTGATGGTGGGACCTGTGCTAACTCATAACAGATCCGGATGCAGGAGGTGATCCAGTCTGAAATCCTCTGCGAAGATACTGGAAGGCTCTTCATCCTGTTCGCAGTCGTGATGAAGAACAGGGTTGACCTGCGGAAGGGCTTGGTACGCTCCAGGTAAAACATCAGGGCAGGTCTGACATCCAGAGCATGTAGCCTCCTTTCCTTAGTAGTGGCTGCAGCTTGGGACAAAACACTGTGAGGAAGATGTCCTGGTTGACGTGGAAGGAAGACACCATTTTTGGAAGAAGGGCCAGATGGGGTCGCAGTTGAACTTTGTCCTTGTAGAACACCGTATATGGCAGCTCCAATGTCAAGGCTTTAATCTCCGACACTCGTCTCAGCAATGTTACTGCCACAAGGAATGCAACCTCCCATGAAAGGTGGTAAAGGGAGCAGGAGGCCATAGCTTCGAAGGGCGGGCCCGTGAACCTAGAAAGAACCAAGTTAAGATCCCACCGTGGGGCAGGAGCCCGGACTGGCGGGAAGTCTCTCTCAAGGCATCTCAGGAATCTGAGCAACATGTCATGCGAGAACACCATCTGACCCTGGATCGACGGGTGAAAAGCAGGGATGGCTGCAAGGTGCACCCTGATGGAAAAAAGGGCCAGCCCCTAGTTCTTAAAATGAAGCAGGTAACCTAAAATAGATTGTAAGGAGGAGCACAACGGAGAGATGCTATGCCCAGACGCCCAATGGGAGAACCTCGTCCACTTAGCCAGGTAAGTTGCTCTGGTGGAAGGCTTCCTGCTTCCCAGGAGGACTTGCTGGCCCTTGTTAGAGCAGGCCCATTCCTCTGGGTTTAACCATGCAGCATCCACACCCTGAGGTGGAGGGAGGCAAGGTTGGAGTGTAGGAGGTGCCCGTGATCTTGTGAAATCAGATCTGGTCGGTCGGGAAGGGGCCAGGGAGCGGCCGCTGCCAGGTCCATCAACGTGCTGAACCAATGTTGGCACGGCCACACCGGGGCAATCATATGACTTAGGCCTTGTCTCTCTTGATCTTTGACAGGACTCTGCTGAAGAGCAGGATTGGCAGGAACGCGTATATTAGGACCTCTGACCAGGGAAGGAGAAAGGCGTCTGAGAGGGAGCCCTTATCCAGACCCTGCAGGGAACAGAACTGATAATATTTCCTGTTCTGTCTGATGGCGAACAGGTTCACTCAGGGAGTTCCCCACCTCTGGAAAAGCCATTGGGCTACCTCTGGATGGAGCAACCACTCACGGTGAGAGAAAAGGGACCTGCTGAGGCGATTCACCAGCATGTTCCTGATGCTGGGGAGGTTACAGGCCTCCAGGTGGATCGCATGTTTGATGCAGAAATCCCACAATCGGAGAGCCTCTTGACAGAGAGCCTTGCCTATTGATGTAGAACATCAAGGCCATATTGTCCGTCAACACTCTCACCACTTTGAGTGACACATACGGTAGAAAGACGCTGCAGGCTAAACATACCGCTCTGAGCTCGACGTTTATGTGCAACGTCATCTCCTCCAGGGACCACGTCCCTTGATGCACTCCCCAGCCGATGTCTAAAGCTTCCGATATCAGTTCGGCCGAGTGGCACAGGGTGTCAAACAGAACTCCTTCCAGGACAACCTTGGGGTCGGTCTACCATTACAGGGAGGTAAGTATCATCGATGGGATAGTAACAACTTTGTCCAGGTGATCCTGGAGGTGGTAGAATCTCCATCTTTAGAGGTTTTTAAGGCTCGGCTTGACAAAGCCTTGGCTGGGATGATTTGGTTGGCATTGGTCTTGCTTTGAGCAGGGGATTGGACTAGTTGACCTCCTGAGGTCTCTTCCAACCCTAATATTCTACGATCTCTGGACTGGGAATAAATTGTTGCCAGCCACTGCTGCAAGGGTCGCATTCTGAGCCTTGCACTGCGGATGACATATGTACAATGCTGCCATGTGGCGCAGCAAACACAGACTTACCCAGACTGGTTAGAGGGAATGCAGAGACCCCCCACAATGAGGTCCACCATCATTTAGAGCCTCTTGTGTGGCAGGAAAGCTCTGGTGCAAGTGGAGTTGAGCACCGCTCCAATGAACTCTATCCTTTGCACCAGAACTAACGTTGACTTCTTGTCATTCACCAACAGGCCCAGAGACCGGCACATGACCTGTAGCACCACGACATCCCTTTGGACTTGGGACCTGGAGCAACCTTTGACCAGCCATTCATTGAGAAACGGGTAGATCTGAATAAGCCTGAGGTAGGCTGCTACCACCGACATATACTTGATAAATACCCTCGATGCTGTCGCTAGACCAAAAGGGAGAACCACAAACTGGTAGTGGTCCAATCCCACCGTGAAGCATAGGAAGCGCCTGTGCCCTTGAAAGATCGCTATAAGAAAGTGCGCGTCCTTCAAGCTGAGGGCGGCATACCAGTCTCCCGGATCCAGGGAGGGGATGATGGAGGCCAAGGAGACCATGAGGAACTTCAACTTTGTTAGGTATTTGTTGAAGTCTCGCAGGTCCAGGATGGATGGATCTTAGACTGCCCTTGGCCTTTGGAATTAGAAAGTACCGGGACTAGAACCCATTGCTCCTGTACTCACAAGGAACTTCTTCCACCGCTCCCAGTTGCAGCAGGCCCTTCACCTCCTGCGCAAAGAGACTTTCATGAGAAGGGTCCCTGAAGAGGGACCGGGGCGGGCGGGGGGGGAGAGAAAGAGAGGGAATAGAAAGAAACTGTAGAGTTTAGTCCTGGGCCACTGTGTTGAGGACCCAAGGTTATCACAGTCCATTCAGGGAGGAAAAAAGAAAGGCGGTTGGAGAAACATAGGAAGGCTCTTTAGGATATAACATAGTGTGTGTTAAAGTATACACATCAATGACCATTTTGCATCTTTACAAATGTCTTTTCTAGATACCTGAGCCAGAATAGGTGTGGAAGCTGCTTGAGCTCTTGTGGAGTGAGATACCACCCTGCTTTGTGGAGGCAAGTTTTCGTAGCATAACCTTATGCAGGATGAAACCCACTATGAAACTGTGTTGCCTTTCATCCTGTCCACAACTGAAATAAACAGCTGGATAGACCTTCTAAAGCACCTACTTCTGCCCAAGTTAAACACCAGCTCCCTTCTAACATTCAAAGTATGAAGCCTCTCTTCATTCTTATGAGAATGTGTCTTAGGGGGGAACAGGATGGTAAGTATATGGCTGCATTAGAGTGGAACCCAGAAACAACTTTACCAAGGAATTTTGGATGTGTATATATATTTATATATATAAGCAAATATATATTCTAATTGCTGACACTCTCTCTCTCTCTCTCTCTCTCCAGCAATTAGGGAACGTAACTCCTCCAACCTCCTCGTGGAGATAATGGCCAAAATGCTACCTTTATAGATCAATGTATCAAAGAAGCAGTGGCTATTAGCTCAAAAAGCAGACCCATCAGTTTAGCCAGTACCAAATTCAAGTCCCATGGAGGAGTGGGATTCACTATATGGGGTACAGTCTGTCCAAACCCTTTAAGAATTTGAGGGTTAGAAAACACCAATCTGCCCTCTGTTGGTAGATGGAATGAGGAGATAGCACTAGAACGCAGAGAACAAAGATCTTGATGCTTCAGGTGAAGCAAATCCAGGATATGATGGATAGTAGCCAGGATCAGCAAAATACCATTCCGCTGGGACCAGCTGGAGATTCTATTTAATCAGGTAAGCATATTTGTTGGACAGCTTCCTGCAGTTTAGAATGATGTTTTGCAGTCCACAGAAAATGCAGCCTCTTGAGGTATTAACCCCTGAGTATCCAAGCCATAAGATGAAGAGTGCACAGGTTGAAATGCAACATCTGACTGGGATTCTGGGATATTATGTAAAGTTTCTAAAGTAGTGGTACTGGACTCCTGATAGAGAGGTTCAGCACACTGGAGAAACAATGTTGAAGAGGCCAGGGTAGCGCTATCGGGATCATGCAAGCTTGGTCCTGTTTGAGCTTGCACAACACTTTGTGGATCAGAGGAATAGGAGGATAAGCATACAGCAGCTTTCCCTTCCACAAAAGAAAAGCAAGAGTCCGGACTGTGCCCCGCCATGCAACAAAACCTGGTATTTTCAGGACAGCCAAGTGGCGAATAGATCGCTCTCTGTAACCCCCCGTGATTGAAAGATGAATCTCAATGTCTGGTTTGAGAGCATTCATGGTCTTTACTGAACATTCATCTTTGATGATCTGCCAAGCTCTTCTGAACATCAGGAAGGTGGGAGATTATGAGATGTACTGCACGGCAAATACAAAAAGTCCCAAAGATCTACTGTACTTGACAGAGCTGAATTGATCGGGCCACCTCACTGTCTGTTCACATAGAACATTACAACAGTGTTGTCTATGAGGATATGCAAGGTAGCCCATTTGATATAAAGGAGGGAACCCTGACATGTCTGGTGAAATGCCCACAACTCATTATTTATGTGTAGGGCAAGCTTTTGATCTGTCCACAGACCTTGAGTCTATAGACTCCATAGGTGAGCTTCCCAATCCAGAGAAGAGGGGTGAAGGGAACTGTCATCCACCAGTCTAGAGAGGCTACGATTCCTGCAGGTAAGCAAATCAGCATGTCCAATGGAAGATGAGATGGAGAATAAGCTGACTTCAACTTTCTGAAGTGATGTCTGGCATGCCAAGTCATGTATGTGCACAAAGCTATGTGTCCCAGAAGTCTTAGACAGCTTCTTACTGTTTTGAGCAGATGGCTTTGAAATTCACACATGTAGCACTGTCTGGAACAGGGGTCGGCAACGTTTGGCACTCGGCTCGCCAGGGTAAGCACCCTAGCGGGCCGGGCCAGTTTATTTACCTGCTGACGCGGCAGGTTCGGCCGATCGCGGCCCCCACTCACCGAGGTTCCCTGTCCCGGTCCAATGGGGGCGGCGGGAAGTGGTGCAGGCCGAGGGATGTGCTGGCTGTGGCTTCCTGCCGCCCCATTGGCTCAGGATGGCGAACCGCGGCCAGTGGGGGCCGCGATCGGCCGAACCTGCCGCGTCAGCAGGTAAATAAACTGGCCCGGCCCGCCAGGATGCTTATCCTGGCGAGCCGCGTGCCAAACGTTGCCGACCCCTGGTCTGGAATCTGGCTTGTGGCAAGAACCCCCTGGCTACTGTAGAGTTGCGGATAAAGTTCTATCCTCTGCCCTCGAGAAAAAACTGATTTGTCCTCATTGATCCCCATGCCCAGATACTGGGAAACAGACTGGATTTTGATGAGACTGACCTCCACTGGTGCTTGGAAGAATCCGAAAACCAGGCAGTTGTCCAGGCAGAAACACACTTGCACCCCTGCTTTTCTTAAAAAATGCTGCTACCACTGCAATGCCTTTTGTAAAAACTCATAGGGCTGCCCAAAGGCCATGACTGCAAATTGATGAGTGTTGTGAAGTCTTAGGAACTTCCTGGGACTCTGGTGGATAGCCATATGATAATATGAGTTCCTCAAATCAAAGGCAACATACTGGTTGCTGGCACCTAGCGAGGGGATGATGGAGGCCAGGGTGACCATAAGAAATTGTGCTCTCTGTGTGTATTTGTTTAAATCTCAAAAGTCCAGAATGGGCCTGAGACCTCCTTTTGCCTTTGAAATCAAAAGATACCAGGATTAGAAACCCTTTCCCCAATGGAGAGGAGGAACTTCTTTTATGGCTCCACTTGTTTAAAAAAAAAAAAAAAAAAAAAAATCTCTTGGAGAAAAAGAGGCTTCCGAGAATGGTCCCTGAAGAGGAACCAGGAGGGGGTGGTGAGAAGGAAGGCAAGAATTGTATCCCAGTTCCATGCTGCTTAGAATTCACCAGTGATAACAAGGGCCCAAGCACATAAGAAATCAGATCACCTGTTGGAAAAACAGGGATGGGAGAATCTCTAGTAGGCGAGCTGTCCTCAACAAAATAGTCTGAAACCTGGCTCAGAGGCCACAGCATCTGTCAAAGAACCTGCATTAGAAAGAGGCGGAGAAGGTGGTCATCTCCTCCTGTGTCTCGTCCCATTTTCTGAACTGATCAGGGTGCTTATGTAGATAAAATGGGTACCTCTGAAGAGTAGAATGGCTTCCTTTTAGGAAAAGCCATGTCAATACCGCAGGATTTCAGCATAGCTCTGGAATTCCTGAGACCATGTAACAACTCACCAGTCTTAAGAGAAGACAATAGGATTCTAAGAGAAGATTCTGGATTCTCTGCTGAACTTCTAAGCAGGAGACCGGAAGACTGCAGCCACGTAAATCTGCACATAAGTTATTCCGGATGCTGTGACTCTAACCACCGAATCAGCAAGCAGCCCTCCTTCATGCTGTGAGGTTCTAGCCCCTAGTTCAATATCCTCTATCATGGCCTGAAAGTCATGCCTGGTCTCCTATGGCAACTTATCCAAGCATTCAGCATTTTATCCCAAAATGATAAATCGTATCTAGTCAATAAAGCCTGGTGGTTGGAGACAGGATTCTGATGCCTAGATTTGGAATAAACCTTTCTAACAAAAAGATCTAGTTGTTTTACTTCTTTGTACTTTGGGGTAGAAGGTCGATCCTGCCATAACCTTTCATTCACCACTGACACCACTAAGGAACCTGGTGAAGAGCATGTGTAAAACTGTTCACACCCTCTAGAACGCTCCAAAGGTGGACAAAAGGGAACCTCCATAAGAACATGGGGAAGTCTCACCTCCCTATCCTTTTTTGTACATGGCTGGAATTCTCTGTACAATTGGCAGCAGTCTCGAACATGGCTCTCACCTAGACATTTCAGACAACTGGAGTGAAGGTCACTCATCCGCCTAGACTTCTTGCAACCAGCACAGGACTTAAAGCCTGGAGACCAAGGAGCCCCAGTACCAAGAGTTAACACCTGACCATTAAAAGGGACTCAATGCCAAACAACCAAGAATGAAAGAAAAACTAGACATACTATAAGAATGAGTACCACTAAACAAAGATACAGAAAAACCACTGATAAATGGGGAAAAATTTGAACAAACAAGTCCACAATCTCAGTCTCCAATTATGGGTGGTAAGGAATTGAGAGGGGTCAGGGGCTGCTCTGCCCTTTATATCATCAGTCAATAGCAGGGGTAGGCAACCGGCAGCACGCGTGCCAAAGGCAGCACGCGTGCTGATTTTCAGTGGCACTCACACTGCTCAGGTCCTAGCCACCGGTCTGTGGGGCTCTGCATTTTAATTTAATTTTAAATGAAGCGTCTTAAATATTTTAAAAACCTTATTTACTTTATATACAAGAATGGTTTAGTTATATATTATAGACTTATAGAGAGAGACCTTTTAAAAACATTAAAATGTATTACTGGCTTGCGAAATCTTAAATGAGAGTGAATAAATGAAGACTTGGCACACCACTTCTGAAAGGTTGCCGACCCCTGGTCAATAGCATGAGCCTGTTAAAGGTGCATGCACCGCCCTGACAGGTACTGCTAAGGGAAAAGCATCTCTGGCTCTAGTGCACAGGGTTCACACACACCTGAAGTGGAGGGGACATGTGCAATCACTCAAAAATATTTAAGTTTTTTAAAATATTTTTATTGATTTAAATGTTCACAGTTGGGCAACATTATGGTTTTAAGTCCCCCCCCCCCCCCACTATTTTTATCAATTTAATTTTTCACTGTTGTGGGAAAATAAAAGGGGGTATCAGATTATTATTATTTAATAACATTAAGATTCCAGAAAGATAATAAAGTATTTAGTTACTACATTAACTATATTCTCATCTTGATTTTTGTGCAAACTTCCCATTAACATAAGCAGATCAACTGACTGTAGCCTGAGGGTAACGTAGTCCTAAATTTATGCCCCAGTTATGGACCATTATTAACAATGGAATTCAGACCTCTCCAAAGAACAGAAGTTGACACACTGATGTAGGGGATCACAGCTGTCCCATGATTGAAGTAAAGCAGAGTTTTATTTTGCAGCACAGCAAGGACCTAACACGGGGCGGGCAAACTTTTTGGCCTGAGGGCCACATCGGGTTTTGTAAATTGTATGGAGGGCTGGTTAGGGGAGGGAGTTGTGCCCCACCCGGCTGGGACTCCTGCCCATACAATCCCCCCCGTTCCCTGACAGCCCCTCTGGGACCCCTGCCCCATCCACACACACCCCTGCTCCCCTTGTCCTTTGACCGTCCCCGGACCCCCGCTGCCCCATCCAACCCCTCCTCTCATTCCTGACGGCCCCCCTGGGACCCCTGCCCCATCCAACCACCCCTTGTCTCTGTCCCCTGACTGCCCCCGGAACCCCTTCCCGACTGCCCCTGCTACCCCATCCAACCCCCACTCCTTCCTGACTGCCCCTCCGGGACCCCTGCCCCCATTCAACCCCGTTCCCCCCCCCCCCGACTAACCCGACCCCTATCCACACCCCCGCCCCCTGACCACAATCCCGAACTCCCCTGCCTCTATCCAACCCCCCCCCGCTCCCTGCCCCCTTACCGTGCTGCCCGGAGCACCAGTGGCTGGGCGTGCTACAGCTGCGCCGCCCGGCTGGAGACAGGCCATGTCACCGCCACCACCACCACACAGCACAGAGCACCGGGTCTGGCTGGGCTCTGCAGCTGTGCTGCCCCAGGAGCTCATAGCCCTGCCGCTCAGAGCATTGTGCTGGCAGCAGAGCGAGCGAGCTGAGGCTGCAGGAGAGGGGAGACAGCAGGGGAGGGGGCGGGGGCGAGCTTCCCGGGGCAGGAGCTCGGGGGCCGGGCAGGATGATCCCGCGGGCCGTATGTGACCAGAGGGCCGTAGTTTGCCCACCTCTGACCTAACATGTTGTAACCACATCCCCATCACCATGCGCACGCCTCT
Organism: Malaclemys terrapin pileata; assembly: GCF_027887155.1. Classification (NCBI taxonomy): domain Eukaryota; kingdom Metazoa; phylum Chordata; order Testudines; family Emydidae; genus Malaclemys; species Malaclemys terrapin. The sequence goes on from NC_071505.1 coordinate 167,512,880, forward strand.
TTATTTATAACATTATGAAAGAAAACTTTCTATAAAAGATACCTAAGTGTCACTTGTTTTGCCTTCTTTCCCTTTTCCTTCTCTCTACTTCTGTCATTTTTACATTGAGCTCCCAGTTTTCCTCTCTTTCAGGGACTGTTTCCATTCCATTTACATGCCAGGGCTACAGAACAAGTATGGTAAGGTTGGCTAGCATTGTGATGTTTCTGCAAAGACATTTCTATACCAGCAAAAGCCCTACTGTTGATATAGTTATACCAACATGCATGTGCTTTAGCTGACATCTTCCTTTTTTGCTTGGGAAACTAATATATCAGCAAAGGCACTTTTTGGTGTATAAGCTGTGTCTACATTAGGAGAGTTTGCTGGTATAGCTATTATCAGCAAACCTTTCCTAGCATAGACTTGGCTTAAGAAAGGAGACTGATTCCAGAGAATTCAAAGAATGACCGAATTATTTCAAAACAGGTACTAAAAGCTCTACAGTTGCACAATGAAACTACAGCAAATTAGACAGGAGGATCACCTTGAAAAGTCTGTATCCCAATAAAACAATTTAATTCTACAATAGGAATACTAAGAATTGAAGTCTGAATCCTACGAGGAATCAGGAACCAAATTTGATCAGAACAATAAGAAAAAAAGTTCAGGATGCAGCGTAGAGAACATGTACAGGCAGACTAATAATTTCCTCCAAAGCCTAGCAGGAGTTTACATTTGGCAAAGGGAGAGGGTATCTGACCTTTCGCCAGGCCCTAAAGCCCTGTCAATCTGGTATTTAAAAAAAGTCTCGAACATAACAACCCTCCAGTGAAGGACTAAGCCAACTTGTCAACCCTACAGCACAACTGCAACAGCAGTTTCACCTGCTAGAGACAAAAATCAGCAGAGGAAAAACACAAAGAACAAGTCAATGTACAGTGTTAGTCTGCTCAGTTGTATCCAATCTCCACCAGTCAGTAGGAAAATCGCGTAGTCCAGAATTGGCACAGGAAGGCAAGGCCAAATGTGCAAGGATTGTGAAAGATCGGAGAAGAATCAAAGTAGCAAATCAGAGATGCCAACCTACCACCCCTCTGCCTACAGAAATCATATGGTGTCTGGAGTCAGGCAACATCAATGTCTGTACAGAGCTGCTGACCATTCAAATAGGCAGCAGTGGTACTGGCACCTCTTGGAACCGTTCCACTGCCCTCTCAGTAAGAAGTCATGATGGTCACCATTGAGGGAGGAGGGATTTCAGCAGTAAAAGGGGAAGAGAAATGTAAAAGAAGATTCCCCCTTAATTTCCCAGCAGTACTTGATATCACACTAACATTCTAATGTTGCATTTCAGTCAATAACTCAGTGCAATTTCATAAAGACAAAAAAAGACCTGTAACCCACACTCACTTTGCAGTCCTTCCCTGTCATTCTGAAATCTCCTATTAAAAATGCAGAGCATATAATGAAATTTGCTAGGATTTAAAAAACGAGAGAGAATGGTACAGAAATATGTGAAATTGCAGCAAATTTAATCTCAAAACCACTCTCAACACATGGTCAAAATCCACATACACATTCCCAAAACGTCTACCAAATTCAAACCCCTGAGTGGGTTTGCAGGAACTTAGATGAATAAGAACAGCTTTCCTGTCCAGTGCGACAGTCTCAAAATGACAAGCCTTTTCTGGCTGCCCAGTGGCTAGTCTATGCTCCCCGTTTTTTTCTTTTGAATTTCCCACAACTTAAATTGAATGCAAATAAGCCAGGTGTGGTCCCCAGAACAGCAATTGGCAGATAGTCCCCACTGAGTTTCCATAGCAACATGCACAGCTGTCAATAAGCAAGAGGTTGCATCTGCCTCAGATTGGCTAGAAAGTTTAAACACTGAGTGAAATGCCAATTATAGTATCTTGTAAAAAACAACATTTAATGAAAAACCCATCCATCCATCCTTCCTTGACTAATATAGCAAAATAAAACTAAGAGTATACTGCTCAATCTAACAAAGAATGATTATTTGGAGAAAACTAGCTGCTAGAGAAGTAGCTTGCACTTAGGCAGTAAAAATACTGAAGTTTAAGAATCTACTGTGTTTAGAAGATACTTGTGGATTGGTAAAATGTAATAATAATTATATAGGAGACTGAAGGAGAGTTAGGAACCAAAGAATACCACATATTTTAATAGTAGCATTTCCTGTCCAGTTCTAGAGACTCTTTCACTAGACACCCTCTACCTCTTACTGCTACTATTATTTGCTTTCTACGCTAACTTTAAAATTTATAGAATCAAACCCAAGATGGATCAAATCTGAAAGCCAACAAGCTGCTCTGCTAAAACAAATTAAAACAAAAATGGACTGGTGACCAATCAGTGGTGCTTGAGCTTCTTTTCCAAAATGACTGCACAGAACATCGACTTAACCAGTTGCCAGATCACTTGTCAAAAACAGTAGGGCAAACGCACAGTGCAAAACTCAGCCTGTTACTGTACAAACAAGACTGCCACCAACTCCTCACTCACACAGCAGAAGACTGACAAGCATTTATTCATTTATAAAAGAATAAATTATTTGCATGAGAGGAATTTAATGTGTGTGTTAGGATGAGCCATGAATTTTATCTGTACATCACCACATGTACAAATAAAATACTAAAAGCCAATAAGCTTTATCTGTTACCCCACCTGTGGCAACAATCCCATAATCCATCACTACTTTGAAAGTTGCGCATTTGCTAAAGGAGTTTTAGTTTTAATTTTCTACTACACTCACTCTCTCCATTCCCTTCAGGCTAATCAGCAGCGCTTCAAAGCTGAGCTGGTGACAAAGTGACCAGAAACAGAGATTTAATGGGGCACAACCACTGGGTAAGTGAAACATGCCATATGCTGTTAAAACTGACGACTGCAAGACCACTGAATAGAAAGAGTTCTGCAATTCATCAGATAAAACAGATTACTAATTCCCCTTGATACAGGGCTGGTATATTTCGAACACTCAGAACCACATTACAATAACATTAAGGGTCCATCTTAAACTGACAACAGACAGGAAATTAAAAATGAAGGCTCTTATCTGTAGTGCCCTATACAGTCGGCCATATGTTTATATACACTAGGAATTACACGGACCTTATTCAAATAGGTGGAGCTTTGCATTTGAGGCAGAAAACATGTATATCGTTGTCTTCTGTGTTTTACTACCTTTTTCTTCTCTTTTTGGACTTCTAAAGAAACAGAACAAATCCACTTGAAGTCTGTGAATCATCAATAAACAGGCTCAGAAGTGTCGTACTTTTCCTTGGGATTTCACTCAGATTTCGGTTTCCCTACTAAAAAAACGATTACCACCTTTCATAACTGTTGTTCTTCGAGATGTGTTGTTCATGTCCATTTCATTCTAGGTATGTACGTGCCCCCGTGCACAGTTCTCGGAGATATTATCTTAGCTGTATCCGCAGGGTCAGTTGTGGCACCTAGAGTGTTGTGCTCTTGTGTCGGTATATCAGGCACCACTGGCCCTACACCCTCTCAGGCCGTGGCTACACTCGAAACTTCAAAGAGCTGCAGCGGGAGCGCTCCCGCGGCAGTGCTTTGAAGTGCAAGTGTGGTCGCGTGCCAGCGCTGGGAGAGAGCTCTCCCAGCGCTGCAGTTACTCCACCTCCATGAAGGGATTAGCTTACAGCGTGCTGCCAGCACTGGGGCACTGTTTACACTGGCGCTTTCCAGCGCTGGAACTTGCAGCACTCGGGGGGGGGGGGGGGGGGGTGTTTTTTCACACCCTTGAGAGAGAAAGTTGCAGCACTGTAAAGTGCCAGTGTAGCCATAGCTTAAGTTCCTTCTTGTCAGCAACTCCAACAAAGGGGTAAGGAGGAAGAGTAATGGAATGGACATGAGCAACACATCTCAAAGATGAACAGTTATGAAAGGTAGGTAACCGTTTTTTCTTCTTTGGGTGCTTGCTCGTGTCAATTCCATTCTAGGTGACTCACAAGCAGTATCCAGGGAGGTGGGCTTGGAGTTCACAGTCGTGTGGCTTGCAGCACTTCGCTAGCAAAGCCAACATAATCTTGGGCTTGACAGGTAAGTGCAGTGAGACGTGTGAATGGACGACCAGGTAGCGGCCCTGCCGATATCATGAATTGGCACCTGGGCCAGGAAGGCCGCCAAGGAGGCTAGTCCTAGTGAAGAGGGCAGTTACAACTGCTGGTGGAGGCACTTTTGCCAGTTCATAGCAAAATCAGATGCAGGTTGAAATCCATGATGAAATCCTCTGGGTAGACACCGAATGACATTTCATTCTGTCTGCCACTGCAACAAACAGCTGCGTTGACTTACGGAACAGCTTAGTCGTTTCAATGTAAAAGGCGAGTGCTCTCCTGACATCCAGAGAGTGCAATCTACACTCCTCCTCAGACTGATGAGGTTTTGGGAAGCACACAGGCAAGAATATGTCCTGGCTCACGTGAAACAACCTTGGGCAGGAAGCCTGGGTGCAGTTGCAGCTGGACCTTATCCTTGAAAAACACCGTATAGGTGGCTCCAAGGTAAGGGCCCTGATCTCAGAGACTCTCCAGGCAGACGATATCGCCACCAGGAAGGACAGCGATATCGCTACCAGGAGAGTAGAAGCAGGGAACAGGAAGCCAATGACATGAAGGGGGCCCCCCCCATGAGTCACGCCAGCACTAAATTTAGGTCCCAAGTAGGGACAGGGTCCTGGACATGGGGGTAGAATCGCTCCAGACCTTTTAGAAATCAGACCATCATGCCATAATTGAAGATCAACCTGCCCTGGAACGGATGGTGAAATGCCAATATCTTGGCCAAGTGGACCTTAATCGATGAAAGGCACAAGCCCTGGAGCTTGAGATGTAGAAGGAAGTCCAGGATTGGCAGCAGTGAGGCCTGTTCAGGCCTTATACCCTAGTCCGAGGCCCAGCATGTGAACAGTTTTCATTTGTCCAGGTAGGTCGCCCTGGTGGAGGGCTTCCTGCTGCCCAACAGAACCTGTTGGACATGGGCCGAGCACTCCTGCTCCTCCGCATTCAACCATGCGGTAGCCAAGTCATCAAGTGCAGCGCTGCCAGGTTCAGGTGAAGGAGACTGCCGTGGTTCTGGGACAGAAGAACCGGCCAGAGAGGCAGCTGCAACGGGGCTGCCACCAAATTGTCCAGCAGTGTGCCAAACAAGTGTTGGCGAGGCCAAGCCGGGGCTATCAGGATTATCTTCGTCCTGTCCTGTTTGATCTTCATGATGACCCTATGCACTAATGGCACTGGTGGGAAGCCATACATCAGAGCCCCCGACCATAGGAGTAAGAAGGCGTCTGACAGGGAGCCTCTGTCAAGTCCCCAAAATCGAGCGAAACACGTGGCATTTCCTGTTCTGATGAGTCGCAAACAAATTCACTGGAGGAGTTCCCCACCTTTGGAAGATCACGCTGACCACCTTGGGATGGAATGACCATTCATGGGGAGATGAGAAGGTTCTGCTGAGGTGATCTGCTTGTACATTCCTGGTCCCCGAAAGATGCGCAGCCATGAGATGAATGGCATGGTGCACACAGAAGTCCCAGAGCCAGAGAGCTTCCTGGAAAAGGGCCAATGACCTGGCCCTGCCTTGCTTTTTGTATGTCAGGACTTGTAACCCTCCAGGTGGGACCGGAAAGCCTGGAGGCCAAGCGAACTGCTCTGAGCTCCCTGACATTTATGTGGAGGGAATGATCATCCCGCAAGCAGTGGCCTTGTGTGCTGAGTTCACACGGATGGGCTCCCCAGCCCAGGTCAAAAGGCGTTGGAATCCAGGGTCAGTGATGATCCTGGGCCCGCAAAGGAAACTCCCAACACCAACCCGGGGTCCAACCACCATTTCAGTAACAACCGAATGTGGACCGGTACTCTGACTACCAGGTCCAGATCGTGCTTGCAGAAGCCGGAGATGGAGCCGGGCATGAGAGACCACATAAGTGCAAGCTGCCATGTGGCTTAATAACCTCAGGCAGGTCCATGTGGTGGTGAACAGGTGTCCTTGTATATGAAAGATCAAGTCTGACATGGCTTGTAAACGGGCCTCTGGAAGGAAGGCTCTGGCCTGCATAGAGTCGAGGACCACCCCTATGAATTCTATTTGTTGCACTGGTATGAGGGTAGATTTCTTTTCGTTTACTAACAGGCCCAGGTCAAGACAGGTGAAGCACACCAGATCGAGATTTCTCTGCACTTCATCCTGCGATCTGCCCTTGATGAGCCAATTGTCGTGATAAGGACAGACCTGGACCCCTCAACGTCTCCGGTAAGCGGCTACTGGAGCCATGCATTTCGTGAATACCCATGGTGCTGACAAGAGACTAAAGGGTAGTGCCATAAATTGGAAGTGGCGCTGGCCCATCATAAAAACGGAGGAACAGTCTATGTCTGTGGAAAATGGAAATATTAAAATAAGCATCCTTGAGGTCGAGAGCGGCATACCAGTCCCCGGATCCAGGGAGGGAATGATGGAGGCCAGGGAGACCATGCGGAACGTTAACTTCTTGAGATATTTGTTGAGTTGTCACAAGTCCAGAGTGGGTTTTAGGCCCTCTTTTGGCTTTTGCGATTAGAAAGTAGCGGGAGTAGAATCCTTTCCCCGTCATTTCCCAAGGGACTTCCTCCACCGCCCCCATCTGCAAGAGGTTTTTGACCTCCTGAACGAGGAGTAGCTCATAAGAAGGGTCCCTGAGGAGGGATGGGGAAGGAGGGTGGGAGTGGGGTATAGCCGAGAACTGCAAGGTGTGTCCCAGAGATACGATTTCTAACACCCAGCGGTCCGATGTGAATTGTGACCAGGCCAGTTGGAAGGGATGTAAATGGTTGAGAAAGGGGTAAGGCGGATCCATGATGACTGGGGTGTCGCTCTCCAGTGCGCCATCAAAACGAGCGCTTCTGGCCCCCCAGGTGTTTTGCTGGGCCAGGCTAAGCTGGTGAGCAGGAGGTGGAGGGATGGTAACAACTGAAATTTGTGTCTCTGTCCCTTCTCCTAGCAGAGCCCTGCCGAGATGGCCAAAGCCTAGGAGGCAGGGGCAGCCTGAATTGTTTCCTCGCAGTCTGTGGCATATGTATGCCCAGCAAACGGAGGATGGCCCGCATGTCTTTGAGCCCATGCAGCCTCACATCTGTCTGCTCTGCAAAGAGTCCGTTCCCATCAAATGGGAGGTCCTGAATGGAGGACTGCATCTCTTGTTACAGGCCTATGGTTTGAAGCCATGAACTGTGCCTCATAACCATGGCCAATGCAACCACCCTGGCCAGCACGTCGGCTGTGTCCCAGGCCATCTGGAGAGAATATCTGGCTGCTGTCATGCCCTCCTCTACTAGGGCTATGAACTCTTGGGACAAGTCCTGGGGCAGAGAATCCTTAAATTTTCTTAGGAAGTCCCACAGATTAAAGTTATATCTTCCCACAAGCACCTGGTGGTTTGCCAACCTGAATTGAAGGCTGGCCGTTGAATAAATCTTCCTTCCAAAAAGGTCCAGCCTCTTGGCCTCTTTATTCTTAGTGGTAGAACTGGTCTGCCTCTGCCTGTCCTTCTCGTTGGTCACAGACACCAGTGAACCTGGGGGTGGACGAGTATAGAAGTATTTGAACCCCTTGGCCGGGACAAAATACTTCTTTTCAGCCCTTCTGGAAGTGGGAGGGATGGAGTTTGCTGGATGACTTTAGTTATTTATAGGGCACCTTCGTATACTGGCAGCATAACTCGAGGGGGGGTGCTGCCAAAAGCACATTAAACAAGGTGTCCGATTGCTCCGTCATCTCCTCCACCTCTAAGCTCAAGTTCGTGGCCACCTTTCGGAGCAGGGCTTGATGCTCTTTGAAATCATCCGGTGGTCTTGCATGTGATGGTCCAGCCATTGCCTCGTCGGGTGACGAAGAGGACGACTGAAACGCCAAGGGAGGGCCTGGTGCATCATCCCCCGTGGGGGAAGGGGCTTTAGGGATGGATATTCGGTCCTCCACCCCAGTGTCCGATTCCACTCCATGCACCGATCCTGGTGCCGTCAGTGCCGGAGGCTGTTTTTCTGAAGCATCACTGAAGAGTGGTGTGAGAAGGGCACTGGCATAAATAGCATGCCCCATGCATTCCAGTAAGGCCACTGGGCAGGCCACTGACCCTGCTGCCAGGTCGGCATCGCGGAGGTCGATGCGGTCTCCGATGTCCACACAGACCACTGCTGCCTTGGCGAGAGGCTGAACTCCCAATCTAACCCGGAAGAATCTCCTTCTGGAGACCATGGTGGGGCCATCCATGCCTGAGTTTGACAGCTAACTGTCGCTGTAGGTGAGCAGTACTTTGCATAGAACTGTTTTCCTGGGGATTGGTGCTGGTAGTGAGCAGATCGGAACCACCCCAGGAGATCGTTCTCAGAGTCTGGGAGACGGGGATCTGCGTCGTGGAGTCGGCGGACAGGAGGATGACCAGCGCCGGGCATATCATGATCGAAGTATCCATCTGGTTGACCTGTGTCTAATCGATGGAGACAGCGAATGCAGTGCCGGTGATCTAGGTCTGTCAACCGGAGACCTCCGCTGTGGAAACTGAGATCTGTCACGGAGATGGGGAACTCTGCCTCAATTCTGGGGACCGACAACCTTCGCTAGCCCTCTGGGGGGACTCTCACAGCTGGCTTTCCCTCATAGGGAGCCTTTGCCAGATCCAACACCATGCGGGGTGCCAGCGGTGTCGGAGGGTCTCTCTGCTCCCTGGTCTCCGGGACGGCCTGGGACGATGACAGCCCAATAGTGAGTCTGGGTCCTCTGTTGATTCTGGGAGCCGGCAGCAGATTCCTGAGGGGACTAATGGGTCCAATCGGAGAGGCACCCTCACGCGGCTCTGGGGTAGGCAGGTGGCCTGAACTAGGTCCCTTGCCCGATGTCCCTTGACCCTTTTTGCTCGGTGCTGACTAGTCCCACTTTTTTGACCACTTTTTGGGCACCAGTGAGGGGGAGCGGTGCTGGGAGTGCACTACGCACCGAAGCGCTGGGCGTAGAGTCCAGTGTCGGAGCCCTCGACACTGGGCGGAGTGCAGCCTCCATGAGGAGGGCCCTCAAATGAATATCACGCTTCTTGGGGAATCTCAGATGAAAGTTTTTACAAATCCAACACTTGTCTCACATGTGGTTCCCCAAAGCACTTTAGGCAGCTGCTATGAGGGTCACTCACAGGTATAGACCTACTGCAGGGAAAACAGGGTTTTATCACCTAGAGACCCATGCCCCGCCCGAGACAAAGTCCCACCTGGGACTCTAAACTTCCTAACTACACTACTTAACAACTACTTATTAACTAACTGTAAATGAACTATTTACAGGGCACTGAGAAACAAAGAATGCAAGAACTGCTATCCACTAGCTAGGCAAGGGGAAGGCACTCCAAGGTACTGTCACAGGCCATAAGAAGGAACTAAGAGGGCGTAGGGCCGGTGGCACCTGATATACCAACACATGAGCGTAGCACTCCAGCGGGCACCACAGCTGACCCCACAGATACCACTAAGGCAAAAATCTCCGACAACTGTGCACATGGGCACGCACACACCTAGAATGGAATCGATATGAGCAAGCACTCAAAGAATAATAAATTTTTAATGTGATACTTACCTGCACTTTAAAATTTAGAAACAGTTTTGAGGTGAAAAACTTCTAACAAACAGGTAGCATAACTATGTTCCAGATGTGTGGATAGATATGGACTTCAAAGAACTAGTTTGTCACTATCTTCAGTCTTCAAAAAGATACCTTTGGTGTGTACAGATGGCATTGTGCGGACATATTCTTTAGATGGTTGAGACTGATTTCATACAAGATTAACCTATCAGACAATGGCAGAAGACAGCCAGAATTACAACAATGAGCTCCTTTATCAATAGAACAAAGATAAGCTGGGGAATTTAAAAAAAAAAAAAAGGATTCCGGATACCCTACCAAAGCTAAATCCTATTTTCTTTTTACAATGTCAACCTGTGGTAACTGACTATGGAGCTTTTTTTATCTGAGTAACTGTCTCAAATACAGTCCAGGGCAATAGTTATCTAAAGTCACTACAACCCAAATGTTGAATAACCTATATCAAGTGAGTTTGGGGAGTTTTAGGAAAAGAAACTCCATTCAGCAAATCCTAGTAGACAGGAGTTCAGATAAACAAAAAACACCCACCACAATCACTATAGCACTAAATTATTCCCTTGATGACAGTCTCAAAGGAACCAAGTATTGAATGGGTCTGGATGGGACATGAAGAAACTTCCACTGAAAGTGCTCATGCATGGTCTATTGGGTAAAAAAAGAGAGGACTTCATTTGGCAGGACTGTTAATCTGGCACCTTTCACCAGCACTAAATCTACCTCTATTCATTTACAAAATCCTTAAGAAGTTGTTGGATGGAAAACTAAGGTTTTGGCTCTGAAGAGGGGATATTTGGGCCTTTAGGCACCTGGAGAGATACAAAAGATAAATCACATTACCTGGATGCTTCTGTTAAATTAATCAAATTAAACTACTCAGATACTGCTATGATGAAAGCTGTATTAGAAACATGGATATCAATGAAAAAGTTAACAGTGTTGTAGTGTTGCTGTAGCCATGTTGATCACAAGATAATAAAGAGATAAGGGAGGGGAGGTAACAATCTTTTGCTGGACCAACTTCTGCTGGTGAAAGAGAAACTTTTGAGCTACACGGAGATCTTCTTCAGGTCTGGGGAAGGTACTCAGTGTCACAGCTAAATATAAGGTGGAACAGACCGTTTAGCATAAGTAAACATATTCTAACAGACCAATCAAAGGGAAGTAGCCCACTAACACTGCTGCAGTGTACTAAATGCACTTAACTATGTGGGTGAAACAAAACAATCACTACACTCTCAAATGAACTCACACAGCAAAATGATAAAAGACAAAGATGCCATATCACCAATGGACGAACACTTTTCACAAAATGATTAATCCATACTTGACCTCTTAGACCTCATCCTCACAGGAAATCTGCTCAACACCTTCAAAAGATGTGTCTGGGAGCTTCAATTCATAACTTTGCTTGAAACAAAAAATCATGGTCTTAATAAAGACACTGGATTTATGGTTTATTACAATAATCTGTAACCCACTAATCCAGTGGTCCCCAAACTTTTTATGTCATGTCTCTCCATACCCGTAATGTAATCTTGCTCCCCCACCCCGGGAGTGGAGGCGGGAGCTAGGGCCAAGGCTGGAGCTGCGGCTGGGGTCACAGCTGGGAGCAGTAGCTGTGGTGGGGGGTCCGAGGCCAGGGCCGGAGTGGAGCTGGGGGCAAAGCAGGGCTGGATAGCGCTCCCTTCTCACCCCTCATGGGGGCTGGCCTGGGCCCTGCTGCACCACCTCCAAACACTCCTCCGCATGCCCAAGGGGAGCATGCCCCAGTTTGGGGACCACTGCACTTACCCCCCTTTTTTGTCCTCTGACTGCAGAGAAGTTAATGGGCCACTTCACCTTTAATGGTCCCTTAGAATATGCGTTAAATATATATGATAAACAATCCGTTCCACCTTATATTTAGCTGTGACACAATGAGTACCTTTCCCAGATCTGAAGAAGAGCTCTGAGTAGTTTGAAAGTTTGCCTCTTTCACCAGCAGAAGTTGGTCCAATAAAAGATTGTTTCTTTAGTTAAAGTGGATGAAGTAACAAATGGTCACAAATGGTGACATTTTAAGGGGAGATTTTTCATAGATTTTTAAAGACCAGAAGTGACCATTATGGTCATATCTAGTCTGATCTCCTGATAACACAGGCCTTAGTCTCTGGTTGAACTAGAGCATATCTTTCAGAAAGAAATCCAATCTTGATTTAAAACACTCCAAGGAATGGAGAATCCACCATTTCCCTTGATTCTAATGGTTAATTACCCTCACTGCTTAAAATGCACCTTATTTACAGATTTAAAGTTTTTACACAAATTCAATTTCCAGCTGTTGGATCTTGCAACGTCTGTGTTTCAACATTAAACAGCTCTTAATTATCAGAAAGCTTCTCCTTGTATGGGTAATTGAAGACTGATCAAGCCACCTCTCAACCTGTCCTTTAATAACTAAATAGATTACTCTTCTTAATTTTCATCTCTTGGTAAGGCAGGATTTCTAAACTTTGAATCACTCTGGTGGTCTTTTCTGAAACCTCTTCAATACGTCAACATCCTCCCTAAAGTATGGATACCAGAGCTGGACACAGTATTCCAGTAATGGTTTTACCAGTGGTAGTATTGTACCACCACCATCTCTCTAATACCAACTGATACTTCCCTGTTTATAAGCCCATAATCATGCTAACCCTCTCAGCCATTGCCTGTAACTGGGGGATTGAATTATCACCTGAATACATCACAATTCCAAAATCCTTTTGGAGTTGTTACGTTCCAGAATAGAGTCCCCCATCCTGTAAGTGGGATCTATGCTCTTTGTTCCTAGACACAAGCTTGCATTTGACTGAAATGAAATGCAAATTAGATTAAGGCAAGGTAACAAGGCAATCTGGACTGCACCAATCTTAGTGTTATCTACAAACTTGACCAGCAATGATTTTATATTTTCTTCCAGATCATAGATAGTTATTAAAGCACTGGACCAAGCATAGATCCTTGGGGAACCCCATTAAAGGGGAGGGGGAAGTTGCCCATGACGCCCCTCTACTCTCTTCAAGCAATGCCTCAATAAACACATACTAACACTAGCGCTTGTCACTATAAGATTCAGGAGGTTACAGATCCTGGCGTACACTCTCACAGTTGGCCAATTCCCCAGAAAGAATACCACATGCATACAATGTAAGAACCACTTCACAGCCTTTTACAACTCCATTACACTTACTCACAGGATACCATCTCACTTTCACGTAACCATCATTAATTAAAAAGTGTTAGAATCCTCTCATATTCCACCTTACTGCGGACAAGATCTTTTATATTAAAAGATCTAAGTCCTGCTAACTCCACATAGAAATGATGCAGACAGCATCCTGAAGGTATGTATACACCTCTTCCCTTTTCTCACACAAAGGGGTGGAAAATATAGATTTCATCAGTCACATGTCACACACCTCAAAGTGATCCACAAATCTCAGAGAGACACCTCTACCACCTCCACCGTTCAATACAGTTACACCGGACACTGACCACACTCACTTTACCTAAAGTGCATGCAGATAATAGACTGCTCTCATAACCCAGCTTACGCCTGACAATACCCTGTGTAATAAAACACTTCTACCCTGATAATTATATAACATACACGATTCTACACTGAAATTATAAATACTTGATGCTGAAGGTACACATGCAGCTCTTCCCTTTGATCACATGCATCGGAGAGTGCAAAACATAGATCTCCTTATAACATAATCACAGATGTCACACACCTCAAAATAGACTACCCTTACCAAGCAACCCCAACTAACCTATACAGTATTTCTTCCCTGAACTTCATTGCGTGTCCATTAGAAAAGCCTGCCATTTTTACTCATCTTGAAGAAACTGCATAATATCTGGAATGCATTAAAGAGTTTCAAAAAGGAAGTACTACAAAGTAGTTGATAATTACACTATCAAAGCTCCCCAACATACAAAATATGATGTAATAGTTAAATGCTCGGCATAAGTAGAGAAGTTGGTGACTAGAGTAATTTAGTACACTACATTTGTTGGCCATAGCAGCTGCTATTGGCAATGGAACCAGTTAATGGTTTTCCTTCACTACTACTTCACTGGCAATGGTTGTACATTACCAGATTACCCTTCCTGGTAATGACAGTAGTGTGACTCCTACATCCCAGAAATCTCAAACTGGTGAAATGTACTATCCCTTTCTACCTCCTCAACCCATTCCGCTAGAGAAAACTTCCCCAAGTTATCATAAATATTGTCAAAAAGCAACATGTCAAAACAAGATCCAGGGGCAGTCGTGGTAGACATTTCCACCTCACCCCAAGACACAATCAGCCGTTATTTGTCCTGAAGAGGTAGCTTAAGGATGCCTGTCTGTTGGAATAACCTGGTTAAGTTTTACTAGACCATGGATCAATTAAGGAAGTTCACCAAGTCACTTTTTGAACAGACACTTATGTCAGTGTCCACAGTGTGTTGTGAGAAGAGCATCCCTGTGCTAAAGACAGAACCCATGTTGATGGAATTTAAAAAATACAAAATAAACTTTTGTTTAAAGTTTGCCAAACATGGCAACTCAAGCTATTAAGTCTTTTTTTTTTACGGAGTAATTCAGACTCTCCTCAAAATAGGTCTGCCTCAAAACCATTCAAAAGCAAAAATGAAGAGTGGATTCATTTGCCCCTACTTTTCAGGTTTCTGCACAATCTACCTCCTTCCAGGTCTCTCCACCTGACAGCACAGGGAGCATTCAAATCCAGCATATTTACCCCAGATGTCTTGCCCTAGTCCAGGATTACAACCTGGCTGTCAGGAAACCACATTTTCCAGCAATCCTGCTCCACTGGATTAGAGAGAGAACTGCTGGGAACTAACCTGAGCCAGCCATATTCCTCATGATAACAGTTTTCAAGTACATAAAAGGTTGTTACAATTTTTCTCCCTCCTCCTTGTTCTTCTTAACCTTTGAGGATAGGACAAGAAGCAATGGGCTTAAATTGCAACAAGGGCGGTTTAAGATTGGACATTAGGAAAAACTTCGTGTCAGAGTGGTTAAGCACTGGAATAAATTGCCTAGGAACTTTGTGGAATCTCCATCACTCGGGATTTTTAAGAGCAGGTTGGACAAACACCTGTCAGGGATGGTCTGGATAATACTTAGTCCTGCCTTCAGTGCAGGGGACTGCACTAGATGACCTCTCGAGGTCCCTTCCAGTTCTGTGATGGCCACAGAACAGGCAACTGAGTTCTATCAATAACCCCACTATAGATGGAGATGCACCATTCATACTCAAAACCTTCCATTATCTCTGGGATATTTCCATCAGCAATCATCATCCTCCACAGAATCTTTATTTTTGTACAAGCTTCCTCCCACACATATACCAGAAGATGTCCTCCCTCATTCAGCAGCTCCCAGAACAACCTCATCCTACTATCAAGTTGATCAAGATCTGACGCAGGACCAACTTGGGGAAGGTTCATAGCCAAAAACAGGTAAGACATAATGTCAGGCTGTTTTTCTCAATCTCTCAGTCAATTTACATAGAGGTCACTACATCCATTAAATTTCCTTGATAGATGGTTTTAAAATCAGAGAATAGTGATTTAAATGCTGTTTGCCTGTTTTTGAGAAGCAATAATCTGAAATTAGTACTTTGTCTTGCACAGAAGAAACAAAATATGGACATGCTACTGTGCATTTAATAAAAAAAATGAGTTTAGTATATCATAGTACCACAATAAAACTAGTTATCTAAATTAATGTTTGTAAATAGCTATAGAAATAGTAACTAAAATGTATTCCCAAGGAGAACAAGCATATAGCCTTTTTCATACTTTTCTCTCTTTCTTTCTTTGCTGTTTTGGGCTATATGGAAAGACAGCAATTTCCCTCCTCTCAAATCTCTCTTTTCCTTGTCTCTGCCATCCCATAATACACTAGGCACTTACTTCACAGCATCTCACCTTCAACTTGAAGAACAGCCCAGTGTGTCTGAAATCTAGCTTGTTAGCACCACAAATGTGAAGTCAACCAAGGTCAATGCAAAGCAAAAAAAAAAAAAAAAAAAAAAAAAAAGTTCTAGGGCTCAGAGGAGATACAAAGAATGGAAATGCTTGATACAAAGGCTAAAACAGTATGCACTGTGGTTTTCAAACTCCACCCCCCCCCCCCCACGACCCAGCTGAAGAAAATTGTTGATGCCTGTGACCCAACGGAGCTGGGGATGAGGGGTTCAGGGTGCGGGAGGGGCTCAGGAAGGGCCGGCTCCAGCGTTTTTGCCGCCCCAAGCAGCGGAAAAAAAAGAAAAGGAAAAAAGCCGCTATCGGCGGCACTTCGGCAGGAGCTCTACTGCCACCGCTTGATCCTTCGGCGGCAGGTCCTTCCCTCCGAGAGGGACTGAGGGACCCGCCACCGAATTGCCGCCGAAGAGACAGACATGCCACTCCTTTCCCTTGGCTGCCACAAGCACCTGCTTGCTGCGCTGGTGCCTGAGCCGGCCCTGGGCTCAGGGCTGGGGCCAGGAATGAGGGGTTCAGGGTGCAGGAGGGGGTCAGGGCTCTGGGCTGGGGGTGCAGGCTCTGTGATGGGGCTGGGGATGAGGGATTTGGGGTGCAGGAAGGGGCTTTGGATTTGGGGGGCTCAGGGCTGGGGAAGGAGATTGGGGCATGGGCTTACCTCAGGTGGTTCCCAGTCAGCAGCACAGCGTGGGTGCTAAGGCAGGCTTCCTGTCTGTCCTGGCACCGCAGATCACATTGCATCCCAGAAGCAACCAGCAGCAGGTCTGGCTCCTAGGCAGAGGCGCATAAGCGGCTCCGCATGGCTCTCGCCCACAGGCACCCCTCCTCCCCCCGCTCCCATTGGCTGGTAACTGGTCAATGGGAGTGCGGAGCCGGTGCTAGCTAGAAGCAGCGCGCAGAGCCCCATGACCCCGCCACCTAGGAGCCGTAACTGCTGCTGGCCACTTCCGGGGCAGAGCACAGTATCAAAACAGGTAGGGACTAGCCTGCCTTAGCCAGGCAGCACCGCTGACGCGACGTTTAACAGCCCGGTCAGTGGTGCCGACCAGAGCCACCGCGACCCAGTGCCTTACATTCCATGACCCAGGTCGTGACCCACAGTTTGAAAACCACTGCACTAGGAGGGCAAATTTCAAAGAATCAATTTCATATAGAGCACAAAAAAAAAACAACCCTATGGTAGGGAGTCCGTTTGACACCATGACACACACTGTAGCCTTGGTGACCCACAGAGTAATTTTATTAGGTGAGAGGCGGGCCTTGAAATCAGACTTTTCCCAACTTGCATCGGAAAATATTTTTCATTGCAGAGAATAGGGGAAAATTTCCTCACACAACTGAAGTTTATTTTTAAAGTTCTTCATTGGGCAAAATAGTCTCAAAATATACCAGTAGGGAAACTTGTCCCAACCTTAACTGGAGCAACATTGTTAAATGGCCCATGCTGAAATACAGACATTTAATTTTCCTCTGAAACAGCAATAGTAGTTGGCTCTTCTAAAGCACCCTCCATCAGGTGAGCTCAAAGCACATTACAAACATTAGTGCATTAAGCTTCAGAACACACATTTCCATGAAATCTGGATTTCAGTACAGATTACATAAACTAATAAATGGCACTATTCTCCAGAAGGGAGGAAAAAAAGCTCTACCATTGACATTGTTCCATTGCAACTGTAACTCAAATTAATTTTGCCCTACCTTGAGAAATACTCCTATGTTAGCTAGTAACTGAAGACAGGTTACATTACCCAGTATATAAAATATACATACAAACATATGGCTACGGCTTAAGGAAAACTGAAAGGTATTTTCTATAGTTTTAAAAACAACATTTGGTTCTGCTGCGCATAGTCAACCTTCTGTTATGCTCTCAGCAGCGCTAATTATGAGTTATCATTTGAAAATGTGCTAGGCCCAGAATGGCTGCAGAATGAAATTGACATTCTTTATGGTTTTTCTGCTCCCCACAAGGTTCTGAATATGAAACTAGGACATCTTATTAACTTTACTCTGCCACTATCTGACAAAGCTGTGAGCAGTGGCAGAGGCACTGGAGTAGTGTATCTGCAGACAAAACATAACAAATCTGCTTCAGTGCGCATTCATTTTATAGCTCGAAGGTTATGTTTGCAACCATCTGGGAGAGATTTTTTTTTTTTTTTTTAAACAAAAGTTTACATTCTGCAGAACAGTATGTCATAGGTGTCTATACCTGACAGTGAAACTTTCCATTCACCAAAAGCAAGTGAACATTTAAAGCCCTCTCCTCCATCACTGCTCTTTCCAGATTGGATTATTGCAATGGAACTATACCTGAAGAGCAAAAGAAAATTTAGCTAGTATGGAATGCAGCAATATATTTTAATATTGTCTCACACAAGATGTCTATTCTAGAGTCTATATTGGGTTGTAATCTGTTTCCAAGTGCAATTTGAGGTATTGGGTTTGACTTATAAAACCCTTTATAGTCCAAATGTTGGGAGTGGCTGGCAGTGAATTCTCAGCGAAAGACTTCTCATGGAAATCACCCCCCTCCACTGTTTTGAGAGAGAGTTCATTTCTAATGACTGAACACTCGTTGAAATACAACTTGCTCTGTCTACATTAGGGTTTTAAAACCTGTTCGCTACCTCCCACTCCCTTTTTGTTTTTTAATAAACACCTTTTATCCTCATCTAGACAAGGCTTAGCATGGTTATTTTATTGAGGCCTTTAAAAGTGGAATTTAGATTGAGTCCTCCAAGTGGGACAATTTTATTATTATTTAATGCATTTTGTACAAAGTTCAAGAAACTGAAAATAACATTTGGTTCTATTTGATAAATAGAACAAGAAAGTGAAATTATACTTGGGTAGTTATCCATTGGGGACTTGAGGAAAAACCTTCTTTCAGTGTATACGGAAATTTGAAATACTTTTATGCTAAGGACAATATGACTTGGGGCTCATGGTAGACAGTCAGCTGAACATGAGCTCCCAGTACGATGCTGTGGCCAAAAAGGGCTAATGTGATTCTTAGAAAAACAGGGGAATCTTGAGCAGAGAGGTTATTTTGCCTCTAGATTTTGTAATGGTGTGACCACTGCTGGAATACCGTGTACAGTTCTGAGGTCCATAATTCAAGAAGGATGTTAATAAATTGTAAAGTGTTCAGAGAAGAGCCATGATAATGGTTAAAGGATTACAAAGAATGCTTTCTAGTGAGAAACACAAAGCTCAATCTATTTAGCATAACAAAGAGAAGGTAAAGGGGTGACTTGATAAGTACTTACAAAATATTTAACAATGAGCTCTTCAATCTAGCACAGAAAGGTATAATATGATCTAATGCCTGGAAGTTGAAGCTAGACAAATTTAGATTGGAAATAAAAATTTACACCATAACAGTGAGGGTAATTAACCAATGGAAAAATGCACCAAGGGATCATGGTGGATTCTCCTCCATCACTGGCACTTTTTAAAATCAAAATTTTTTTCTCCCCTGAAGGTATGCTCTAGGAATTATTTTCTGGAAGTCCTATGTCCTGTGTTATGCAGGAGGTCAGACTAGATGACCACAATAGTCCTTTCTGGCCCTGGAATCTATGAATCTAATAAGGCCACAGAGGAGGATGCTAGTACAAACTAAGCACGTGCCAAGTAGCACAAAAACTATTCTGCACGTGTGAACTATGGAATCTTATTAGACAGAGGTTATTCAGGAATCAGTGAAAAAGCAGAGATGAGGAAAAAGAGAAAGAGTAATTCTTTTAACACCTCCTTCCTTCCCCAACAAGTCACAAACCTTTCAGGCACCTATATTACAACTGCTCAGGTAATTAATTCAGCCTAACAGCCAGAAGCAGCAATAGTGAAACAGCCACTGTTAAGCAGTCTGTGCTTTGCTGTAAGGAGATTTTTCCTGAAGACAGATGCCACCCAGAGGAACAAAAACAGAAAAACAATCCAGTGCCTGACCAGAGGCAACACAAGGAAAGATTAGAACTGCAAGTCTTTCTCTCTCCCCAGCGATTTCAAGTCTGCATCCTTAGAACAAACCTGCACAGACAACAGAAATGGTAATTTCCAAAACACAATACAAAGCAAGAAACTCTCTGTTCCTTATTCTGTGGCTATCTTATAACCACAGAGCCCCATCAAAATGTTGTACTTACTAAGAAAACAAACATATTTCCTGAAAGCAGAAACAAATTTGGACAACACCGTTCACAACTCTTGGGTCTGTACAAGATCATAAATTCAATATAACTGCCTTCCCAACAGTAACAAGACAAAAGAAGGATTCTTTACCTATTAAATAATTATTTGGGTAAGTTGACAACATAGATTCCCAATCTTGGGAGCCCATGTATTCTTGCACAGAGATTGGAATCCTCTGGGAAACCCTGGCTATTAGGGCTCATCTTTCCGCAAAGAGCTGAGCATTCAGACCTAACAACTTGATAAGGAGCCAAAGACATGAAACAACTCCAATTCCTTTCTGCTTATTCAGCATATGTTCTAAGACTCTAAGGTGGAGGAATATGGGTCTAATTACTCAAAGAACTATAGTTTTACTAAGTAATCACTCTTCAGGTATTGACCATCACAGTATCCTTCTCTTGGGAGATTATTAGCATTAATCGCCTCCAAATCAGGTGCATCTAAGGAACTGCTCCCCCAGATTGGACACTACTCCTGAAAGCCAAATCAGGAGAGTACTGCCAAATCAATGCATGCATTTAACTCTATATATGTCAACAATGCAAGAATTTCAAATATATGCTAAAAACATTGTCTTGGACCTGGCAGAGTACATTCCAAGGTCTTCATACATCGACACACCTGCAAATTCATATATAGTTACATACAAAAGTTTGATCAGTTAGAAGGACTTCAGGGCAGAAACAGTGTTTGCCTGAACCCAACAGTCTCTTCACAGACCATAGAAAACTTAGATAGTTTACATTAAAGTGATTTTTCATGTCTAGATAATAGCTAAGGATAAGATTATGGAGGTCATGGATTCCATTACTTTCAGAGACCTGCATGACACTTCCACTTCAGCTGCTGTGGGGGGTCCCCCGAGCCCCAAGCTGATGGCCCCTGGAGCCATCAGCTGCCCTGCGGGTGGTGGTAGGCCCCTTACAGGCAGTGGGGGGGCTCCCGGAGCTCTAAGCCGCCAGGGCTGCAGCGGGGCCACAGAGCTGCCAGCTGCCGTGGTGTCAGGTCCTGGCCTCCCCTCCCTCCCACAGTGGGGCATGGGCTCTCATCCGCCCCCTCAGGGCTCGGACTTCAGTTGTTCACATCAGCCTCCACCCTGCCCCATTATTTTTAGTAAAAGTCAGACAGGTCACAAGCTTCTGTGAATTATTGTGTATTGCCCATGACCTGTCCTGACTTTTACTAAAAATAACCGTGAAAAAAATCTTACCCTTAATAATAGCATACAGCCAGATCTTAAAGAGTGCTCAGCACCCAACATCTTCCATTGAGAACAATGGAAGCAGATGAATACTGAGCCCTTTTGAAAATCTGGCCATAGAGTTCATGACATTCAAGCTATGTAACCAAGCTTTCCTGGTAACAAGTGAGGCTTGAGATGGAAACAGGAGCTTAATAGATTTGTTAAAATGAAAGTCAGAATCCAGCTTAGTTAGGAGGAGTTCCACCTTATCCTTACAGAATACTGTGTGGTGATGAAGAGAGGACAGTGCCAATTAAGGACCTGGATTTCATGATCCTGTGTGCTGATGCTCTCAGTTCTAGAAGTGAAATCTTGATAGATATAGTACAAGGAGAACGTTCTTAAAGGCTGAAAACAGTGACCTCAAATAAGGGAGAAAGGATGGTCCAATGATTCTAATGAAGGTTCTAGCTTTGGACTTGGAAAACCTAGATTCAATTACCCACTCCACCATAAGTTTGTGTGTGACCCTGGGCAAGTCACTTAGTCTCTCCATGCCTCATTTCCCTATCAGTAAAGTGAGAATTAGAATACTTCCCTACCGCACAGGGATGTTTTGATGGTAACTATAACAATTGTAAGGCACTCAGATACTGTAACGAGAGGGGCCTTATAAATGACTAAGGGCAGGTTTACACTACGGCAGGGATTGACGCTCTGAGATCAATCCACCGGCGGTCAATTTAGCGGGTTTAGTAAAGACCCGCCAAATTGACTGCAGATCGCTCTCCAGCCGATTCCTGTACTCTACCCCCGATGAGGAGAGTAAGATAAGTCGACTGGAGATTTTTCTCCTGTTGACCCCCCATGGTGTAGACCCCGCAGTAACTCGACCTAACGTACGTCGACTCCAGCTACGTTATTCACGTAGCTGGAGTTGCGTAGCGTAGGTAACTTACCACGGTAGTGTAGACATAGCCCAATATAGACCGTAATTGGTTCAAATGTCAGGAAGAAGGCAGCTCACAAATAGCTGTAAATGTGTAATAGGCCTTCATGGATCTTAATAATCATAGACTGTCCAGACCACTTCAGTAACAAGAAAGTCCAACATATAGGAACCGTGGAAGCTGAAGGATTAAATCCTTTGCAAGAGACCCTCACTGAATACCTCTTATATTTTAAAACACAAGTTTTCCTAGTGGAAAATGTATGATTTTTCAGGACTCAATGGACTTCACGTAAATCATCTGAATTAGAGGTAGAGACATATACCATCCGCCTGAAAGACTCTGTCTTCAGACATGAAAAAAGATGATGACCCAGAGATCTGAAAGGCAAGTAAAGGTTCTTAATGTAAGGGATAGGAGGTCTGAGAACCAAACTAAAAAAAACTAAAAAAAAAGGGATAGCTCAGTGCTTTGAGCATTGGCCTGCTAAACCCAGGGTTGAGAGTTCAATCCTTGAGGGGGCCACTTAGGGTTCTGGGGCAAAATCAGTACTTGGTCCTGCTAGTGAAGGCAGTGGGCTGGACTCTATGACCTTTCAAGGTCCCTTCCAGTTCTAGGAGATAGGATATCTCCATTAATTTATCGGGGGAGGTCCCAGATGACTGAAAAAAGGCTAATGTAGTGCCCATCTTTAAAAAAGGGAAGAAGGAGGATCCGGGGAACTACAGGCCAGTCAGCCTCACCTCAGTCCCTGGAAAAATCATGGAGCAGGTCCTCAAGAAATCAATTATGAAACATTTAGAGGAGAGGAAAGTGATCAGGAACAATCAGCATGGATTCACGAAGGGGAAGTCGTGCCTGACTAACCTAATTGCTTTCTATGATGAGATAACTGGCTCTGTGGATGAGGGGAAAGCAGTGGATGTGTTATTCCTTGATTTTAGCAAAGCTTTTGATACGGTCTCCCACAGTATTCTTGCCACCAAGTTAAAGAAGTATGGGCTGGATGAATGGACTATAAGGTGGATAGAAAGCTGGCTAGATCGTCGGGCTCAACGGGTAGTGATCAATGGCTCCATGTCTAGTTGGCAGCCGGTTTCAAGCGGAGTGCCCCAAGGGTCGGTCCTGGGGCCATTTTTGTTTAATATCTTTATTAATGATCTGGAGGGATGGTGTGGATTGCACTCTCAGCAAGTTTGCAGATGACACTAAACTAGGAGGCGTGGTAGATACACTAGAGGGTAGGGATCAGATACAGAGGGACCTAGACAAATTAGAGGATTGGGCCAAAAAAAACCTGATGAGGTTCAACAAGGAGAAGTGCAGAGTCCTGCACTTAGGACGGAAGAATCCCATGCACTGCTACAGACTAGGGACCGAATGGCTAGGTAGCAGTTCTGCAGAAAAGGACTTAGGGGTCACAGTGGACGAGAAGCTGGATATGAGTCAACAGTGTGCTCTTGTTGCCAAGAAGGCTAACGGCATTTTGGGCTGTATAAGTAGGGGCATTGCCAGCAGATCAAGGAACGTGATCGTTCCCCTTTATTCGACATTGGTGAGGCCTCATCTGGAATACTGTGTCCAGTTTTGGGCCCCACACTACAAGAAGGATGTGGAAAAATTGGAAAGAGTCCAACGGAGGGCAACAAAAATGATTAGGGGTCTGGAGCACATGACTTATGAGGAGAGGCTGAGGGAACGGGGATTGTTTAGTCTCCAGAAGAGAAGAATGAGGGGGGATTTGATAGCAGCCTTCAACTAACTGAAGGGGAGTTCCAAAGAGGATGGAGCTCGGCTGTTCTCAGTGGTGGCAGATGACAGAACAAGGAGCAATGGTCTCAAGTTGCAGTGGGGGAGGTCCAGGTTGGATATTAGGAAAAACTATTTCACTAGGAGGGTGGTGAAACACTGGAATGCGTTACCTAGGGAGGCGGTGGAGTCTCCTTCCTTGGAGGTTTTTAAGGCCCGGCTTGAGAAAGCCCTGGCTGGGATGATTTAGTTGGGAATTGGTCCTGCTTTGAGCAGGGGGTTGGACTAGATGACCTCTTGAGGTCCCTTCCAACCCTGATATTCTATGACCTAACAAGCCTCAGGCTGAAGCTCTTATTTGTATTACAGTAGTGTCTACAGACTCTATTTAAGATTGGGGAGCCATTGTGCTAGGCACTATACCACAGAAAGAAGCAGTCTCTGCCCCCAAAAGTATACAATCCCAATACACACAACAAACACAGGTAGAAGGAGAAAAGAGAAATTCAGTGATGAAGTCACTTGTCTGTGGTCACACAGCAGGTGAGAGAGGGAAATAGAAACCAAGGAGTCTTCTGGTTCCCAGTCTAGCGCTTGTCTTGTTTAATCTTCCTGAGGACTCTTGGCAACAGAGGTAGAAGTGAGAAGACAAGACATAATAAAATCCTCTGTTCTGGTTCAGGAGAATGGCATCTCATGGAGTTAATATCTCCATCACCTTGCGGGTGGGAGGAAAGATACCGCATTCCTTTTTGTTGAAAACAAAATTAATTTGGGGGTTCTTCTCCCTTCAAAGGAGTCCTT
Source organism: Malaclemys terrapin pileata (assembly GCF_027887155.1). Classification (NCBI taxonomy): domain Eukaryota; kingdom Metazoa; phylum Chordata; order Testudines; family Emydidae; genus Malaclemys; species Malaclemys terrapin. The sequence continues at coordinate 167,537,447 of NC_071505.1, forward strand.
CAGACATCATGTGTGCTGAGTACTTTATCTCCGACTCAAGTAAACTGCTAAAATGTTGTTCTTGCCCGGCATTATTATAGCACAGTGGTAGCTCTAGTATATATACTTAAGATTAAGACCAGGTTTCTGTTTAAAACGTAACTGTTCTAAATGCTCTAAAAATCATATGGTTACTTAAATTGCCTTCAAATTCTGTGTCTCATGGGGTTCAGGAAGGACCAGTGATCCGAATTTGGGACTCTTTGGCCCAGGGATTCCTGAAATACAACCCTCCTCCTAACCTTCCCCCCCACACAGCGTTTCTTTAAAGTTGACGTATCTGACAATGCTTTTTTGCGCACAGAGAGAGACCAAACCAAGGTTTAGATCATCATTGCCATGGTCTAGTACTTGAGGGTCACCTCAACTGTGCATGGCACCCACCAAGCCTTTGAGGAAAATCAAATTAAAATATTATTTGAAAACACCCAGATAGAAGCACTCCAAGCAGTTCTAAGGGTTCACAGGCCAAATGAATTACACTTTGCATGTACAGGGAGAGAGTCTAACCATCTGGAAAAATACCTCTACATCACAGGACCTGTGTGGCTCTGAGGGTATGTCAGGCTCATCAAATCCAAGCACTACCCCAGGCACTGAGAGTCTGAATCCAACCCAGAGCAGAAATCTGAAATAAAAAAGGGGGTATCTTGCTCCAATCTGCCTCTGTCAAAGGTTTGTTTTTGTTTTTACTTTGGAGAAATGTAATCTGGGTATAGCAGAATATTCAGAAGACACCAAAGCTATTTTTTTTAAAAAGAAAAACGACATCAGCAAATGCCCACTGGAAAGGGTAATTAGGGGTAGAAGAGCAGGTGGGAATACAGGGAAAGAGGTGGGACACTTGGAAGGGGCAAACTCCTGTCCCGTTTTCTCCTACTATGTGTGTGTCACAATCTGGGGGGCCCAGCTCCACCCCTGCTTCTTTTATGGGACCTGGGAAAGTTCTGCTGCCCCTCTGGGTGGGAACGACAAGAGCAGGTATGCTCAGAACATGCACTGAGAACACTGCTAAGGGTATGTCTACATTACCCGTGTTACAGCGTGGCCGCAGCAGCACTGTGACGTGGACAGTATAGACACGCTTTATCGCCGGGGGAGAGCTCTCCCAGCAATGATTAAAAAACACCCCTAACGAGCGGTGGTAGCTTTAAAGCGCTGTCTCTACTGGAGCTTTTCAGCACTAAAACTTTTGTTGCTTGGGGGGGGGGGGCGGAGCGTGTTTTTTCACACCCCTAAACGACAAAAGTTTTAGTGCTGAAAGTGGCAGTGTAAACACAGCCTAAGCGTGGGGCGAGGAGGCAAGAACCAGCATGCTTGACACACATCATAAACAGTCCAGCACTGGGGTGGGGGAGGAGGGAACAACCACAGATATCATGAATGCAGAAGTTAACACATCTCAGCTCTGTTTCTGACTGTATTCATCTCCACTGGGTATTCTCTTTCAGCTAAGAACATCTCATTCAGATGAATGGGGCAGTTAACACCTCTCTGAGCTGACCAATATATATAGCCCCTCCCCTCCATTCTCCCTCTAATTTCATACAATATTATAACAAGGAGTCCGGTGGCATCTTAAAGACTAAGATTTATTTGGGCATAAGCTTTCATAGGTAAAAACCTCACTTCTTCAGATGCATGGAGTGAAAATTACAAATGCAGGCATTATATAATGACACATGAAGAGAAGGGAGTTACCTCAAAAGTGGAGAACCAGTGTTGACAGGGCCAATTCGATCAGAGTGGATGTAGTCCACTCCCAATAATAGATGAGGAGGTGTCAATTCCAGGAGAGACAAAGCTGCTTTTGGAATGAGCCAGCCACTCCCAGTCGCTTTTCAAGCCCAAATTAATGGTGTTAAATTTGCAAATAAATTTTGGTTCTGCTGTTTCTCTTTGAAGTCTGTTTCTGAATTTTTTTTTTGTTCAAGAATAGCTACTTTTAAATCTGTTATAGAATGTCCAGGGAGACTGAAGTGTTCACCTATTGGCTTTTGTATGTTACCATTCCTGATGTCCGATTTGTGTTCATTTATTCTTTTATGTAGGGACTGTCCGGTTTGGCCAATGTATATGGCAGAGGGGCATTGCTGGCACATGATGGCATTAGTAGACATGCAGGTGAATGAGCCCTTGATGGTGTGGCTGATGTGGTTGGGTCCTCATCTATTATTGGGAGTGGACTACATCCACCCAGATCGAACTGGCCCTGTCAACACTGGTTCTCCACTTGTGAGGTAACTCCCTTCTCTTCATGTGTCATTATATAATGCCTGCATCTGTAATTTTCACTCCATGCATCTGAAGAAGTGAGTTTTTTTACCTACGAAAGCTTATGCCACCGGACTCCTTGTTGTTTTTGTGGATACAGACTAACACTGCTACCTCCTGATACTTGATACAGTATTATAGTGGACTGCCAGTTATGCTCTAGCTAAGATTGAGACGACGTTCCCTGTTTAACAGATGACTTCTAAATCCACATGCTTACAGATTGTCTTGAAATTTGCTATGAGTCATGGCAGTGTACGGTGGGGTGAGTGATCCAAATGAGGGGTCATTTGAGCAAGGGGCTCCCAAAATACAAAACCTGGGAAGGAGGGGAATTTAAAAAAAACTATTTCAGTACATTCCGTTTTTAGTGTAGATATACCTTCCTACTTGCACTCTGTCTTTTCACTTTAATGCACGGGTGCTACCTGCACTAGCCCTATGCTCAAACACCAAGTTTATTCCCCTGACAAAATATCACACTTGTAAAATTTAATAGCCACTTCATACCCTTTTACAATCTTTTCACACTTGCATACAAGTACTACCTGAGGCCTGGTCTACACTAGGAAATTAGGTCAGCATAACTATGTTGCTCAGTTGTGTGAAATATCCACACCCCGAGCAATGCAGTTAAACAGATCTAACCCCAGCGTAGACAGCGCTAGAATTAATGGGAGATTTCTCCCATTAACCTTGCTATTGCCTCTTGGGGAGGTGGAATACCTGTGGCAGACGGAAGAACCTCTCCCATTGGCATAGGTAGTGTCTTCACTGAAGTGCTATAGCAGTGTAACTACAGCGGTGCAGCTGAAGTGGTTTATGTGCAGACAGACCCTAAGGGGTCAGAGCCAAAAAGTCTCTTGACACGGTAGTCAAGCATAAAAGTGTCCCCTCCAAGGACAACGTATCACAGTGGTGATGCATGTTAAGCCTTTCATAACTCCGCTTTAATCTGTGAGATTTTAAATTTTGACAACTAGATGAATTCTAAGTTAACTTCAGACCTTCTAGATTCCCATGGTCATATTACATATTATAAACACCACAGTCCATACCAACACATTGGGTATAAGCGTGGCTAAAGACAGAGAAGAACTGAGTTACCACTTTGCAAATTGCCCAGAAAGTTTAAGAGTCTGTAATTTTCAAGTGCCTGGTCAGTAAGGACCCTCTGTCATGCTGAAGATGACATACAATTCTTCTGTCAAACCTACAAGGCTTGAAAACTCCATCTACCAGTAGCAAGCTCTTTTTGTTGAATTAGCATGGGGCTGGGTGGATGGCACTAAATCATCTATTTCTACAGAACTTAAAACTTTGCTTTTAGCAAAGAAAGGCTCTTAAAGGTGAAGTGAGCGTGAATATAGGCAGCATAGCCATCCTGAGTTTGCAAAGAGACAGATCATAGCTCTGCCCACAGCTGCAGAGTAAAATTAATAAGACTGATAATTTCACAGCTAGGGTTTAGAATTCTCTGAGCAGCTGTGAAACATCCAAGAATCATGTCAGTTTCATGTTGCTGCTACTTGAAAAAGCTATTTACTGTGGTAACAGCATAAACTACAGAAGTAATTATTGTATTATTCCTTCATATCTAATGCATTAAAAACCTTTATACTATAATTTAAATGAAGCTGCTGCAGAATTTCCAGTTTATCAAAACAATGCCCCAGAATGCAGGAATTTTGCCACACAGCTTAGCCTCCGCTTGCTACAAAGTGCATGGGGCCTACCTTATTGCATTCAGCATATCAGAGAATAAAAAGCAAGAAATCTACATTCACTTCAGGTCAAAGTAGAATTAATCTATTTTAGGGTTTTCTATAGCGCCTATCAGAGTAACTATGAGCCTCAAAGCCAGTAATGGGGATCTGATAAAAGGCATCAGCCCTCTTGGATACAGTAAGTAAAGTAATAAGCCATTTACCCTGAGCTCGCTCCCAGAGAACTCATTTATTGAGATCATAGTGCCCTCCTGTTTGATGTTTCAGAACTCTAACTGCATCCTTCCTGAATGATCAAAAGTTCAATATGAAGAGCTTCCATCATTCTTCTAAGCAAGTCTTGGGAGCTCCTGAAATTATTCACTTAAGAAAGGTGATTCCAATTTAGCATTTTGGGATAGGAGGAGGGACTATAAATAAGACTTTGTATGGTTACATTCCTACTCCACTGGGTCATCCTCACTTCCATTGGAAAGTCAGAATACATCAGGACTGAAGCTGGAGATGCGATCACTGATACATGCGAGTGGTCTTGCCGCAATCTCTGGAGAATGAGATTGAGGAAATGGGTTTCTTTGAGGTCTTCACAGGAGACCTAGTTCTGGAGCAGAGGCAATACATGGGGGGAGCATGCACGGTCAACATGCCCCTCCCAATTTCTGCCAGGGTGGGAGTCAAGCGGAGTCTGGCTGAGGGGGACGTGCTTGGGAAAGGTACCAGCACCTAGCACTCTCACTGTGGTGCCCGGAACAGGGAAGAGAGACAGGGCTGCGCCAGAAGGAGCATGGGGAAACCCTGAGTCCCATTCCCTCCTCACACACAGCCACAGCCACCTGCTCAGCAGTAGGCAGGGCCGGCTTTAGGCCGATTCAGCCGATTCGGCTGAATTGGGCCCCGCACCAAGAGGGCCCCGCGCTGCAGCTGTTCACCCCGCCCCCAGCTCACTTCCCCCTCCTCCCCTCCCCTGCACGCCCCGCCCCCTCCCCTGCTTCCCGCGAATCAGAGATTCGCGGGAAGTCTGAGACTAAGCAGCAGGGGCGGGCCGGCCGGCAGCACGAGGTAAGCTGGGGTGGGGGCGGGAGAAGGGCTCCGGGGAGGCGCGGCCCGTTCCCGCAGGCCCCAGCACGGCCCCCGTGGCCCGGCTCTGGCCCGGCCCCCCCGGCGCGGCTCGGGGCCCCCCCGGCGGCGCGGCTCGGGGCCCCCCCGGCGGCGCGGCTCGGGTCCTGGGGGCGGGGCTTGCAGCAAGCCCCGCCCCCAGGAATCGGGCCCCGCTCTTGCTAAAGCCGGCCCTGGCAGTAGGTGTCCAGAGCCCAGTCCGACCTGCACTGTGCCCGCAGTGGGGAGGTGATATGAGAAGTACGTGAGGAAGGAGCTGTGGTGGGAGGAGGGGGGGTGCCAGCTTTGAGCAGGTGTGGGAGGTGTCGAGGGAGGGGGGCAGTCACATCCCCCCGAAACTTTAAATTGTGCCCCCCCCCCCCCCCACCAAGAGTTATAGGTCATCTCTGTTCTGGAGGACTCACTCACAGAACATTGCATCTTGTACTCCCTGGCCTATGTGGATTCCAAGGGAGAGAGAGTTGCCCTGAGATAGCCCTGACCTTCTAAAATTTTACCTGCAGATGTAAGAGACAGTCTTACTTCTAAAAATCTAGAAACTGAATACTCAGATGGGGGACAGGAGGTAGAGAGGGGAAGGTTTTGGAGCTGATAATGCCCAGGGGAGACCTCAAGCTCCATCAAAGACAGCAGCTGGGCTAGTACCAAGGATGTATTAGGAACTTGAGAGCATGGAAAAGTAATGGTCAAAGAGTGTAAGAACATAAGAACGGCCATATTGTGTCAGACTAAAGGTCCATCAAGCCCAGTATCCTGTCCTCTGACAGAGGCCAATGGCAGGTGCCCCAAAGGGAATGAACAGACAGGTTATCATCAAGTGATTCATGTCCTGTCACCCAATCCCAGCTTCTGGCAGACAGAGACTAGGGACACCATTCCTGCCCATCCCGGCTAATAGCCATTGATGGACCTATCTTCCATGAATCTGTCTAGCTCCCTTTTGAACCCCGTTATAGTATTGGCCTTCACAACACCCTCTGGCAAGGAGTTCCAGAGGTTGACAGTGCGTTGCGTGAAAAAAATCAATTATTGGGTGGAATATTTAGCATCAAAGTGATTAAATCACCAATTTTAATCACGATTCAAATTAGCAAGCAGGAAACCTCAATTTAAATAATTGATTTTAATCTGGCTTTGCATTTGTAGTTTCTAGTTATTTTCTTAGAGTGGTTGAGTCTCATTGGTTGCTAACTATTAAAACATTCATTTGTAATTACTTATAGCCTTTACAATACAGTTGGTTCTTTTTGCAATCTCGGAAGATGTAAAGTATCTATACAAACTTATTTAAGTAGTTATAGAGCTTAAACTTTTATTCAGTTTCTTAATTTTTTACATTTTTTATATTAGAAAATAGTGAATGATGCATTTCACATTTACTAAAAGATTTTTTTTTTTTTTTTTTTTTTTTTACACTTGTGATGAGAGTAAAAGCTCTATTTGCTTGGAAACTATGTGACAGGGTGTACCAGGCCCTCTGTTTGGAGGCCTCACAGTCCTACTAACATCCCACCCCGCAAAAGGAGCAGTGAAGGTGGTTCCTTCAGGCCTGCCTAGAATGGCTGCAGGCAAGTGGCCAATCAGAGTGAAGCAGGCTCAAATAAAAGGAGCTGCAGGGGCTGAGCAGGTCGGTTCCTGGTGGGGACCAGAGGAGCAAAGAAGGTATTCCTTGCTCGAACTCAAGGGAGAACCAGAAGATGGATTCTGGTGACACTGGAATTCCATGAGGAAGAACTTCAGCCCTGAGGTAAGGGTGAAGAGAAAATGGCTATGTGGGAGGTGGCCCAGGGAATGGCAGTAGCAATTATTAACGGAAGCAGCATGTGGCTGCTATTTGTAGGGTCCCTGGGTTGGGACACAGTAGTGCGCAGGCCTGGGTCCCCTTGTTGAGTAAAATCTGTTTCTGACCTGTTTTATGTAATGTCCATCTTGGATTTGTAAAAGGACAGCTAAGCCTCCATCTTGGATACCCTTCTCCTCAGATGATTTAGTGCCCTTTCAGCCTTTTTCAAATCAAGGAGGGGAAAGGTCATGGTAGTTAGAGTCATGCGACAGCCATAATCTGCCTAGCAACTGCAGGTTATTTAGTGAGTGGCATGCCTGTCACTCAGGACTGTCCATCTGAGTGGCAGAGTCCCACACAGTTCAGCTAGCTGCCAGGAGTCCCAGAGGGACTAGGACTCATAGGACTTTGGATTCTTGGTCTCTATTAATGTATTTGCACTCAACTGCTACACACCATTAGCGAGCACATACTTGCACTGGACTACGAGGTCAAGCAGAGACTGTGTGGGCAAGCACTGAAGACCTACCTGAGGGAGAAGATCTGCCCAGAGGACCTGTCCAGAGGGATCCAAGTATCAGAGGGAGAGCTGTGTTAGTCTGAATCTGTAAAAAGCAACAGAGGGTCCTGTGGCACCTTTAAGACTAACAGAAGTATTGGGAGCATAAGCTTTCGTGTCAAGTATCAGGGGGTAGCCGTGTTAGTCTGTATCTACAAAAACAACAAGGAGTCTGGTGGCACCTTAAAGACTAACAGATTTATTTGGGCATAAGCTTTTGTGAGTAAAAACCTCACTTCTTCGGATGCATAGAGTGAAAGTTACAGATGCAGGCATTATATACTGACACATGGAGAGCAGGGAGTTACTTCACAAGTGGAGAACCAGTGTTGACAGGGCCAATTCAATCAGGGTGGATGTAGTCCACTCCCAATAATAGATGAGGAGGTGTCAATTCCAGGAGAGGAAAAGCTGCTTCTGTAGTGAGCCAGCCACTCCCAGTCCCTATTCAAGCTTTCGTGGGAGCATAAGCTTTCGTGGGTAAGAACCTCACTTCTTCAGATGCAGCCTTGCATCTGAAGAAGTGAGGTTCTTACCCACGAAAGGTTATGCTCCCAATACTTCTGTTAGTCTTAAAGGTGCCACAGGACCCTCTGTTGCTTTGTCCAGAGGAAGAATACCACCCAGTTCCTGAGTTCCTGTTTGGTGTCCAGCACCCCTGATTTTCACTGCTATCCCTGTCGGTATCCTGAGTTTTTGTCATTGTGTCTCTGTCCTCAGGATATGGTATTGTAATACCCATTGTGGTTTTCCTCTGTTTTACATCCATAGGTTAAGGGGGTTTAAGGGCTCTGAGCTTCACGCTCTGGTAACTGTTAACAACCGAGTGCGTCTTGCTTATGTTGTTTATTGTCTGAAGGGGTCCTTGTCTAGTTTACTGACTAGTGACATAATAAATATTTGTGGATTACATCTTATTCTACCTCTGTCTTAATAAATCACCCAATGATAGCTGCGGGAGGGGAGTGGGATCTGCAGACCGCTCATCTTCTGATCTGTGTAGACCATAGTTAACTGTTTTGGGCTAACACCCTCATTGACCACTGGGGAAGTGGCCTAAGCCCCTAGAAGGGGATAGGGCTTGTTTGAAGGCTCAAGTAAAGGGCAGGACTTTAAAAAGTCTCCAGGGAGGAAGCCCTGGGGGTACTGCCCTATACCAGGGTAGACATGGCCCAGAAGGAGCTGAGAACTGAGCCCAGAGACAGGGCTAACGACAGTAATAAGGGCAGAAGAGACAGGCCCAGTTAGACCTTTTACCCCAGGAGGGGTTTGTTCGTTCATGCATTAAACTATATGTGACTGAGCCAGAGGGCTGAGCCACTGAAGACCCACTTGATGAGGTTAACAGCCGACCAGGGGTGTCAGGAGCAGAGAGAGTGTGAGTGCAGGTTTGCACCTGACTGACAGGAGGTGCTCATGAGAGGTGAGTGAACTCCATCACACTGAATTCAATTAAATGCATAAAACAGTGTTTTAATTTATTTTTATCAGTTAAAACTACCTTACATATGTGGGATACATAAGAAAAAACAGTACGTTTGTCAAAACATGTTTGGATTTAAAAATTATTAAAAACAAAAGTATTATCTCTAGTTAGTGAACTGAATTGATTGTTCTGATCACCATGTCTTTAAAGTGCTGTTAAATGAAGATAATAGTACTTTCCTACCTCATGCAGGGATCATGCAACTTATCAAGTGTTTGTAAAGCGCTTTGAGAGCCTCAGATGAAAAGGGCTATAGAAGTGCTGTTATTGTTCAATATTTTAGAACATCCTTTCACACCTAGCTTTTATTCACAGATTGAAAGAGGGAAAACACATTTTCCTGATTTCTCACCTCCCAACTGGTTTAACTGTGAATTAAGTGATCACTGAACTGAAAAGACAGTTACCTTTTCCGTAACTGGTATTCTTCGAGACGTGTTGCTCATGTCTATTCCACAATAGGTGCACGTGCTCACCATGTGCACCGGTGCCGGAAGTTTTTCCCCTAGCAGTACCCGTAGGGGGGAGCGCCCCCCGCAACTGGTTTCTAAATCTAAAAAAACTCCTGAAGTGGTGCCTGCCTGGCATGGTATAAGGGGAGCTGCATGCTCCCCTCAACCTCAGTTCCTTCTTGCCAGACAACTCTGACAGAGGGAAAGGAGGGTGGGATGTGGAATAGACATGAGCAACACATCTCGAAGAACACCAGTTACGGAAAAGGTAACTAACTGTCTTTTCTTCTTCAAGTGATTGCTCATGTGTATTCCACAATAGGTGATTCCAAGTTATATCTGTTGGAGACAAGTAGGAGTTCACAAGTTCCCAGGATGGAGCCCTGCCAAACCCAGCGTCATCCCTGGTCTGGGGGGGACAATCGCATAGTGCGAGGTGAATGTGTGAACCGAAGATCACGTGGCGACCCTACAAATGTCCTGGATGGGGACTTGGGCCATGAAGGCAGCCGATGAGGCCTGTGCCCGAGTCGAGTGTGCCCTCACAATGGGTGGCGGGGGAACACCCGCCAATTCATAACAGGAACGGATGCACGAAGTGATCCGATTGGACAGCCTCTGAGTGGAAATCGGCTGGCCCCTCACGCGCTCAGCCGAGGAGATGAACAGTTGCTAGGACTTTCTGAACGGCTTAGTCTGCTCGAGATAGAAAGCCAGAGCCCGCTGCACATCGAGAGTGTGGAGATGGCGCTCCTCACTGGACGCGCGAGCCTTGGGGCAGAGGACCGGTAGAAACATGTCCTGACCCATGTGGTAGGCGGAGACCACCTTCGGAAGGAACGCGGGGTGTGGGTGGAGCTGGACCTTGTCCTTATGAAAGACTGTGTATGGCAGCTTGGAGATCAGGGCCCTGAGCTCCGAGACTCGCCTGGCCAACTAGGTGATTGCAACTAGGAAGGCCACCTTCCACAAGAGGTGAGACCAGGAGCATGTGAACCAGTGGTTCAAACGGGGGCCCCATGAGACGAGCCAACACCAGATTTAGGTCCCACAGTGGGACCGGGGGTCTAGAATACAGAAAAAGGGTCCAAACCCTTAAGGAACCAGCCAGTCATAACATGGGAAAATACCGTGTGCCTTTGCACCAGCGGATGGAAGGCCGATATGGCTGCCAGGTGCACCCTGACCGACGAAGGTGCCAGGCCCTGGGTCCTCAGACGGTGGAGGTAATCAAGGATAAGCTGGATCGGGGCGGTCACTAGGGAGACGCTGTAGTCCGCCGCCCACTGAGAAAATCAGGACCACTTCGCCAAATAAGTGCAGCGAGTAGAGCGGCATGAAGTGAAAAGCCGCTACATTGGGGTGGAGGCGGCGGCCCTGGTCCTGAGAGAGCAGGTCCAGGCGGAGTGGCAACGGCCACGACGGAGCTATCACCAGGCCCGTGAAGGTCCCATACCAATGCTGCCTGGGCCACGCCGGGGAAACCAGGAAGACTAGGGCCTTGTCCAACTTTATCTTCTCCAAGACCCTGCTGATTAGGGGGAATGGGGGAAAAGGCATAGAGAAGCCAGCCTGACCTGGACAGGAGAAAGGCATTGGCGATAGCGCCCCTCCCCTGGAGCAGAACCGGGGGCATCACTGGTTCTGTCGAGTCGCGAATAGGTCCACCTGGGGAGATCCCCACCTTCGGAAGAACCGGTGGGCCACTTCTGGGTGGAGGGACCACTTGTGTTGTGAGGAAAAGTCCCTGCTCAAGCGATCTGCCCTCTCATTCCGGGCGCCCAGTAGGTGGAAGGCCTTCAGGTGGATGTCGCGGGCGATACAGAAAGTCCCACAGACTGAGGGCTTCGCGGCAAAGGGCAGAGGATTGGGCCCCGCCTTGTCTGTTGATATAGAACATCGAGGCCGTGTTGTCCGTGAGGACCCTGACTACCTTGCCCTCTAGGTGTGAGCAGAAGGCCATACACGCCAACCGCATCGCCCTGAGCTCCTTGATGTTTATATGTAGGGTCAGGTCTTGAGCCGACCACAGACCTTGGGTCTGAAAGTTCCCCACGTGGGCCCCCCAACCCAGGTCCGACACATCGGACACCAGCTCCATCGACGGGGCCCTGTCCCTGAACAGGACCCCTTAGAGCATGTTGTTTGGGGCAGATCACCACCGTAGGGAAGCGACCACAGAGTCCAACACAGTGAGGACCTTGTCCATCCTGTCCATGGCCTGGGAGAACTTAGAGGCCAACCAGAGCTGGAGGGGCCTCATTCTGAGTCTGGTTTGACAGACCACATACGTGCACGCCGACATGTAACCCAAGAGTTGCCGGCAAACCCTGGCTGTTGTCACCGGGAACCTTGTGACCAAGTGTAGCAGGGTGATCACCCTGGAAGGGTAAAAGCAGCCCTGGAGAGGACTGCAGCGGAGACAGCTAGGCTGATTAGAAAAGCAGCCACAGCTGTGGGCCGCCTAATTGGGGCACTGCTGGCCCTTATAAGTGGGCTGGGGCCAGAAGCTGAACACACAGAGAGTCTCTCTCTTGATGCTGAGAGGGATGGGCCTGGCTGCTGGGAACTAAGCAGGGTACCTAGAATGGAACAGGACTGGGGAAAGGCCAGAGGAGCTGGGGAGCTCCAGCCTGGAAAACCCCCAGGCTGCAGGCCTTGTTAAAGGCAGAGAAGGTACTGGGGTTGCAGAGGTGCAGCCCAGGGTAGGCAGAGGCAACAGGTCCAAACCCTCCTTGACAATGATGAGTGGCAATTATACTGCAGTCGGCCCCAGTGAGCGGGGGCTAGATGGTGACTGGCAGTAGCCAAGACTGAGGCGAGGTGGGGATAAGAGGTTCCCCGGGGAGGGGAGACCCAGCAAGACTGCAGGGTACTTCACGGGGTAGAACCTGGAGGTAAGGGGCACTGGGGTCCGGGAGGGACACTGGGGCCAGCGGCAAGCGGGACACTGGCCTTCAGAGGGCGCTCTGGAGGCTGGCGAGCTAACTCCCCGGATAACCAGCAGGAGGCGCCGCAGCGGTGAGTCGTCGCCTTGCTACACCGAGTCTGAGAGATCTTTCAGGGTCTCCTGTCTGGCAGGAGAGAGGCCCTGGCCGATTCTGCATCCAGGAACACCCCGATAAACTCTATGCGTTGGACTGGGACTAACGTGCACTTGGTGTTGTTTACCAACAGGCCCAGGGCCGTGCACTTGGACAGGAGGAGCGCCACATGATCCCTCACCAGCGATCGGGAGCTGCCCTTGACAAGCCAATCATCCAGATAGGGGAATATCTGGATCCCCCGCCGCCTGAGGTAGGCCGCTACCACAGACATGCATTTTGTAAACACCCTGGGGGCAGTGGACAGACCAATTGATAGGACCATGAATTGGTAATGATTCTGTCCCACCACGAAACGGAGGAAGCGTCTGTGCCCCTCAAATATGTGAATGTGGAAGTATGCGTCCCGTAGATCGAGGGCAGCATACCAGTCCGTGGGATCCAGGGAGGGAATGATTGAGGCCAGGGAGACCATGCGGAACTTGAGCTTCACCATGTATTGGTTCAGACCTCAAAGTTCCAGGATGGGCCTGAGCCCCCCTTTGGCCTTCGGGATAAGGAAATAACGGGAGTAATACCGCTTGCCCATGAACTCCTCGGGCACTGCCTCTATCACTCCTAGTCCTAGGAGCCGCCCCACCTCCTGCTCGAGCAGAGCTTTGTGCGAGGGGTCCCCCAAGAAGAACGGGGGCGGGGAGGAAGTAAACTGGAGGGTGTAACCCCGGGAAATGGTGTTGAGGACCCATCAGTCCGAGATTAGCCATGACCATTCTGGGAGGAAAGCACGCAACTGGTTGGAGAAGGGAAGTTTTATTGGGGGTGGATCCCTGATGAGGACTGGTGGGGTGCCCCCGAGCATCCCGTCAAAAACGCCTTTTCCCGCCTGCTTGCCCTCGGAGGACTCAGGCTGGGGGGCAGGCCGAGACTGCCTCTGAGGGCGTCTCTTATAGTCCCGCTGCTTCTTATGGGCTGCCTGGGCAGGAGACCGCCGCAGCTTGAATTTAGGTTTTGCCGGAGCCGGGACATAGAGGCCCAGAGTCTGGAGGGTCATGCGGGAGTCTTTCGTGTTATGCAGCCTTGTATCTGTTTCCTCTGCAAACAGAGCTTTCCCATCAAATGGGAGATCCTGCATGGAAGACTGCGCCTCGCTGGACAGCCCAGAGAGTAGGAGCCACGACGTCTGTCTCATGGACACCGCAGAGGCCACTGATCGTGCGGCCGTGTCCACAGCATCTGAAGTTGCCTGCAGGGATGCCCTAGCAGCCGCTGTCCTTACCTCCGCTAGCGCCTTAAACTCCTTCCTATTGCGCTCCTGGAGGGAGTCCTCAAACTTAGGCAAGGAACCCCACAGATTGAATTTGTACTGGCCCAGGAGAGCCTGATGGTTCACCACTCGTAACTGGAAGCTCAAAGATGAATAAATTTTCCTTCCGAAAGAGTCCAGTCTCCAAGAGTCTTTGTTCTTTTGGGTCGGGGCTGGCTGACCCTGCCATTCCCTATGGTTGACCGACTCAACCACCAAGGAGTTGGGTGCTGGGTGGATATACAAGTACTCGTGCCCTTTAGTCGATACAAAGTACTTACATTCCGCCTTTTTAGAGATGGAGGCCAACGAGGCCGGTGTTTGCCAGAGGCATTTGAAATATTAGCCACCCCTTCGTGGAGAGGCAAGGCCACTCTACCTAGTGCCGATGGGACAACACGTTAAAGAGGGAATCCGAGGGCTCCTCCATCTCCTCTGCCTGGAGGTGTATGCTCGCTGCCACCCTCTTTAAGAGTTCTTGATGGGCTCTAGAGTCCTGCAGGACAAAGGGGGGCGGGGCCGCAATCACCTCCTCCAGGTGGGGCGAAGAGGCTGGCACCAGAGAATCCACCACATGGTCGGACTCCGGGGACGGTGCTGAGGATGTATGTCCTACTGACTTCTTCCTCAAGGGTCTGGAGAGGGAGGCCGACAGTGCTTCCAAAGCTCCAGCCACTGAGCGAGTCCCCACCAGGGGCTGCGCTGGAGGCCACGGTGCCCACTGGTACCATTCGGCCGGCCACGATGCTCTGCGCCACCGCATCTGCTGTGGCACTGGCGGGACCGACTATCCTGTTTGGGTGGCCTGGCCCAGCCCATTGAGGGACGGCTAAAGATGGAGACCAGGCTGGCGTAAGATCTGCTGCTGTCCCTGGACTGGGAGGAACGGTGGTGCTGGGAGCTATGACGGCCACGGGACCACAATCTCGACGTGGAGGACTGGTACCGACTGTAATAGCTGCTCCACGAACGGCTTCAACGGGTGGACCCGCAGCGGCGAGATGCCGACGATCAACGCCCAGGGCTGTGATGTCTTGGTGAAGACTTGGAGCGGGAGGCCGAGTGGGAATTGCATTGACGATCATGTCATGACCGACTTCGGTACCCTCTCTGAGACAAGGACTGACAACGATGCCCGCCGTGGTCCCATCGATAGTCACTCCTTAAAGACGAGTGGTGCCGCGGGTCCCAGCTGGACATAACCCAGCCAGACAGTCTGGTCGGTATCGAGGGCGATTCACCTGGACTCTGCCGTGAGCGGTCGCTGGGCGGTGATAAGCATCAGGAACGTTCCCTCGACCAAGACTGGTACCAGGCCAGAGGTGGCTGTGGGGATCCCAGCGGCAGCTTGCCTCTGGAGCGTAGGGCCGACATCAGCTGCACTCCAGGCACCGGCATGGACGTGACATCCCGGGCCGCCTGGAGGGCTTCAGGCATGGAAGATATCCGGAGAGGCCTGTTCTGAAGGGGGCGGGCTATTCCACTCAGCTTGAGTCGGAGGTCTGGGGCCTGGTGGGGATCGAGGACTGCCTGACTTTGGCCTAGCCTCTGTCCCAGATTTCCCTCGGTGCTGCTGCAAAGAGGGAGTCTTCTTTGCCCTCTTGGCGTGCCCCGTGGACGGGGAGTGGTGCCAGCTGGTTGATGGTACCGGAGGGTTGCCGCGTACCAACACCACAGTGCCGGGTACCGATTCGGAGCGGCGTGCTGGGGTTGGGGTCAGTGCCGACTCCATCAGGATGGCCTGGAGACTAATATCCCTTTATCTTTTGGTCCGAGGCTTAAACGACTTGCAAATCTTGCACCTTTCGCTGATATGGGCTTCTCCCAAGCAGCGCAAACAGTCTGCGTGTGGGTCACTCCTTGGCACAGAATGCCTGCAAGAGCCGCACGACTTAAACCCCGGGGTGCGGGGCATACCCCGGCCCGGGCTCACTGACTAAACTAACTAAACAGTTAACTAACTACAGGTACTAACATTGAACGAATGAACAGTTCTGTGGACAAGCTACAGCAAAGCTGGAGCAGAGCAGTTCTGACTCACCTTCACTGGCAGCAAGAAGGAACTGAGGATGGGGGGAGGGCACAGCTCCCCTTATACCGCACCAGGCAGGTGCCATTCCAGGGGTCGCGGGGGGGCGCTCCCCGCTATGGGTACTGCTAGGGGAAAAACTTCCGGCACCGGTGTACATGGCAAGCACGCACACCTATTGTGGAATACACATGAGCAATCAATCGAAGAAGAACTAATTGAATAAACTGAAATGAACAAAATATTCTCTCTTCACCTGCACAAGAGGCTACTGGCGGCAAAAGCTGGTTTACCCTTATAACAAACTCTAGTTCTAGGGGCTTAGCCAGTTACTTCCACCAGTTCATTGGTTCAACTTTCTTTAAAACTTCA